>NW_027269270.1:16870000-17470000 GCF_023055355.1 Agelaius tricolor | reverse complement strand
ATATTTAAAGGTACCTATTAAGCATTTGATGTGTATCAAGCTAGTGCTGAAGACTTAAGAGGTTAGAGTTAACAGTGGTGTTTATTAATATTAATGATCGCTAAGTATTTTAGTAGTTAAATATTATACCACCGGCTAAGAAAATTCCCATGAAAAACAACAGAATTTGTATTAGGATGCCTTCAGAAGGCACATCCTGACTATACTTCTATCTTCAAGTAGTGCCTGACACAAGAAGATACTTATATCACAATATAATAAAAGGCCATAGAAAGGTTTCAGTGCTCTGACTGCTTAAGATTCAATCTCTTTCAGCCATAGTACATTTCCATGGGAAGGAGGGGGGAAGGATGAAGAATGAAATTATGCATTTTCCTTGGATTATTGTAGTGGTTTCACCCCGAAGCCATAAAAAGTTTTACATATTGCTGTTTCTAATTTTGTTCTAGCCTAAGTCAAAGCCATAGAAACCACAGTGAAATCTGAAAAATTTAGACAAAATATCTAAACAAAATGCCAGTGAACTACATCAGTTATCTTATTGCACAAATGAATATCTTTACTAACTTTATACTCAGAAAAAGTGCCAAATGTTGGAACCCTGCTTGGATTATCTCTTCACTAACCAGACTTTCAACACAGGGCCCATTTTATTACATTATTCCATAGGAAAACCAGAATTTACTCTGAGGCAAAAAAAACTGCTGATGAAATATTTTAAAAATCTCTCTTTCAGGTTGCATTTTTGCTGCAGTGCTATTATTTGTACATGTACAAAATAAACAGAGAAAATCCTGTCAATTAAATCACGCTAAACCATAAACCCACTTTTAAAGAACAAGATCAATCATATAAAGAACACTCCACTGCTTCTGAAGTGAAAGACATCATTATAGACAGTTGCAAATGTATTTAAACTTTTCCCAATCCTATTTATTTGCAAAACTTCATATCGCAATAAATAACACAAACCGAGGAAATAGTAAACACCAAGTTCAGTAATTTTGAAGCTAAATCACTTGGTGAATTCAAATTACTTTGAAATCACCTGAGGTTATTCCAGTGGAACTTGGATGTATTTCTTTCTTAGGAGTATTACTAAGTTAATAATCAAGTCTAGTTTTGGAGCCTTTTAATTTAGGCCTATTGTATCAGGCCTGTCCGCATCTTTTCATTATTTAGACAAACTGTTAAATAATTCCATTCTGTTAAAATGAAAAGTACTTTCCCCTTTTCTATAGAAAATGATGTTTCTTAGGAAGTAACAATATATTAAAACATCAATTTACTATACTGGTGTCTCACTCACTAACTAGTTTATTAGCACACAAAAGCATGGAAATGCTAAAGCAACTAAGACTTGTGTTTTCTGCAAAGTGATTATCTATGTTTTTCTTAAAATATGTGAAAAAATCCCAACTGAGGAAGTAATTTCATGCTTACGTCTTAGAGAAATCTATTCAAAGAACTCATTAAAACCATTCATTTAAATAATCTGGTATATGATCATAAAATTGTGTCCTTTGCTGAAAACATATTAACTGCTGCCAGGAAAATAAATGAAGGCAACAGATGTTTAATGTAAAAGGTTAGACCTTCATTAAAATTGTCCAAACAAGCAACATCTTTTCTTCCCTTAGCACTCTCAGAAACATTTATATTAATTTAGCATAGCCACATAATGTGGAAAAGAATGGAAACCCCATGAAAACTGTAGGTTGGTTTTGTACCCTGTTAGCACTTGCATCATTGCTATTTTTGCTAGGGATGAATGAAAGGGAGTGAGTGCACAGGATGGCCCCAAAATTCCCCTTGCTGAAATGCTTGCTATTAACGGGAGTGCTGTATGGTCAGCCATACAGCATAGATAGATTAGATAGAAGCATAAAGATGGATTTTGGCTTCATCTTGTCCTTAACTCATTCTTTTTGTGACACATGCATTCCCCCACTTGTTTTCATCAACATTCTCTAATGTCAAAATATTGCACAAGGAAAGACCAAAGTAAAGAATCTTTAATTGCAGATCGCGAAGAACGGCTTTTGGTAAAAATTCAGGATATTTTTAATTTTTTCCCATTAAGAGGAAAGCTTTTTCCTGTGCTTTAGTTTCTAAGTAAATGTATCAGCTCTTTACAGGTAACTTCCAAGGCATCTAAAGAAACAATCCTCATCTCACTTTAGTTATTCCTATTTAACTCATCTCTAAACTGGCCTGGCTTTTCACAGTTTGGAAGATCTATTACATTTTTGCCTATCTAGAAAGTGTATGTCAGACTTCTTACTGGAATTTACAATGTTTTACACTAGCAAAAGCAGCTGTTCTAGTGGTAAAAATGAAACTTCCCAAACCCTCCTTTGTTCACAAAGAGTTTCCCAAACTATTACAGTATGTTATGCATATGTGTGTGTGTATACACAGACACACAAAGGTCTTCTATAATGTATTGTAGAAGTCTAGAAAATGAGAAGAGTGTATTACACAAAAGACTTTTTAGAAATAAAAGACTTTTGACAGTTTTTGAGAATCCCAGGACTTGAACCTGTATCACTGCAGATATGACAGAGTTTGCCTTTAGGTCTTTCAGTAAAGACCATTGATGTTAAAGAGCAATATCATTTAATTATGCTATTATTAAATAGAGTAAACACAGAAGAATCTCATTCACTTCAGGAAAACTGAAAAAAAGAAAACCATCAGGTTGGGTTTTTCTTTCCATAGGCTAGTACTGTAATATAAATCTATTTGTAGAGTAGAAGTATCTATGTTTTTTCTACATGAAACATGAAAGAAAAACAAGTGATTTTAATTTAAAAAAAAAGCTGTGGTGGCTGCAAGAAGAAACTAGATTTTACAACTAACTGCATTTTCAAAAAATGGTAGTTTCTTTCCAAAGAGAGAGGACATTTGATATTTTTTATATTTCTTTAGGGCCTGATTTATAAATTACCTTCTGCTAAGTTCAGGATTATAGCAGACTGACAATTCTTTGGCTCAAGTCTCCAAAAGGCATAGAAAAGCAAAGAAGCTCTGCTTTCATGTGCAGATGCTATCTCTTATGTGACTCTGTATTATTAAATAAGCACACCAAGAGGATGAGGAACTGAGGTATATGATACTTGGGATTTCTTAAGAAAAGTGTACACACAGAGTCATAAAAGCATTCTATAAAGATATAATCACTTATAAATTATCCAAAAACTGGGTGTTGTAGAAATAACTAGCATTTTTAAATCTTCAGGGATCAGTAAAGCTAGCACCTTTTAACTTAGAAACAAATCACCACGTGCATTGTGCTTTGTACAGTTTCATCTTGAGGGTGAAGGACTGAGTTTTCTAGGTCATCCAAGAAAATTACTTCTTCCTTTTCTGACACATAAGTCAGTAAATACCTCACTTTAGCAAAGTCTATTTTTGTTGTATGATTTCCAACCTATTAACCAGCAGCATCAGAGCTTGATAACCTCTGTGGAAAACTGACCACACAGCACATGGAAAGGCACAGCTCCTTCCCATGGTCAGTGGCCAGAGAATGATGTTTGGAAAGGTGTATTTTATTTACAACATGTTCTTTCACTTCATCTCCACATTTAGTTTAAATTTAGTTCATAATATTTTATAGACAATACTTCTTATCCTAAAAAATTTCTTGAGTATTTATCCTGTGTGTCAGAACAAATCTCAAAATATTTTCACTTTCATTCTGTCTGCTCTATTTTACCAGCCTGCGGTAGTTCAATCAATTCTTGAAGCATGAAAGTGATGTGGAAAGATGAGAAGTAAATACATCATTACTAGTATGTCTTTGGAAACAGCTCTTGTAGGAAAACACAACACTGAGCTGATTAGGAAGGAAATAAACTTGTGACCTAAAGCCTGAGAAATCAGGCATACAGATGCTGGTATGCAGAAGAGAGCATATCCATAAATTAAACAAGAGTGAAAGAGTACAACAGCTTGCAGAGTACAACATGTAATGTGTCAAATGAACATGATCAAGTTAATCAAATAAGCATCTGCACCATACTCATAATTAATATTTCAACAGGATATTATACATGTAAAATAAAATCTCCACTATGTCTATTGGGTTATCTTTCCTCCACCCTAAACTGCATTTGTGAGAAGAAACTGTTAACAATTCTGTTCTTCTCTGACAGTGTCTAGTACAAAGAGGAATGGACTCACCGTGCTTCTTAAGTTGTGAGGTTGAAGTGAATGGGTCCAAACAAACCATACTCAGGAGCTGCATGTTACTGCTGTGAACCTTCATGAGAGCAGAACAGTTTCTGTATTTTCAAAGTACAGCAGAGAGGACTTCCCATCTTTACGTGTCCAAGGCACAGGCAGTACCATTTATGGGTAGATATTAATGTTGGCCATTATAGGGCAGAAGGTAAAAATCACCTGCTAAATACACTTTACTACATCAGCCATCCTAACAGAAGAGATCCTTCAGGAATCCTTTCCACTATAAAGATCTCAGCTGTGTGCTTCTGTTTCTGCTCCTTTAGCTCTGCCTTTCTCCTGTTGGCAGCAATTCTGCTTGCTCTGTTGCCTCTTTCAAAAACATGCTGTGAAGATGCCTCCCAGATGTTCAATGCCTAGATTTAAAGCAACATGGCATGCTATCCTAAAGCTTAGCAATTATGGGGCATTTAGCAAATGGGAAATGAAAATTTAAATGAAAATACCACTGCCATACTTGAACACTGTTTCTTTTTCCTGTCATGATGTGATGGGATGTTTGTTTCAACTGTAACACCTGATTAACAAGTCTGGAATAATAGATGTTACTGCAGATTAGCCAGTCTGTGAGCTCTGAATACCCAGGGGTGTCCAAGCTATGCATGGTATTTCTTTAAAGCTGTTTATATGAAATTCTGTCACAGATATTAAAGATCACTGCTGGACTCTGGATATGAAAATGGTCTGGAGTAATACTAAATTTAAGATTCTCCCTAATTATACCCATTGACTCAGAAACTCCATCATTTATAGCTCATCTTGAATTCCCTGCAGCTGCATCTCTTACATAATAACCTCTTTATATGCTCATTGTTAATCATCCATTGTTGAGTATGTTTCATTTTTCCTTATTGCTCATTTTCAAACATCAGTCTACTATCTGACCAAATAAAATGCTATTTCCTAAAAAAGTGAATGCTGATAACCCACAATTTTACTATCCTTTATAGATAGTAATATGTGGGGAAAAAAACTAATTTAAAAACATGCAATGAATATTAGACAAAAAAAGCCTTTGCTAAAGATAGTTGCTATCTAGAGCCCACACAACTATTCTATTAAAAATAATAATTTTTAAAAGTATGGGTTAAAACTTAATTTAGCTCACTGAGAAAAAGTTTACAAGGAATTTTAAGTTCATGAGTGCTTTGACCACCAAAATTCCCAGCATGCAATTCTCTCTCTGGGGACACACTAAGCAAATGATGTTGACAGTGCCCTGTATAATTCCTGAATAAATGACAAATGCTGGGCACTGGAACATAGATTACTTTCTGTAATTTTGTAAGGAACATCAGAGAATGCACCACATATTTAATTTTTTTTTAATTATTGTATGTTTAATGGAAATAAATACATTTCAGCCTTGATAATGTGTCAACTCCTTGGACCTTGTACTAAGGGAAAGACTGCAGCTAAACTTAAGCGTGTGCATTTCACTTTTGGCTCTTGACTGCAACAGAGAAATCCACCTCAGCTGCTTGAACAACTAAAGGAAAACACTTCTTTCCACTTCAAAAAGTGGTATCAGTTAAATCTGGGAACCAGCTTTACAGGAAATTGTCAAATCTTAGCACCCAGGCAACATTTTGGAAGGATACAAAGGGGAGGGTTGAGGAAACAGAGTATGTACAGAGTGCCTACCAAGAGCTAGAAGTACTGGCCATTTTGTAAGCCATTTGCTTCCCCACTCTGCTTTTGTTTCTGCTTCGTATTTTAGTTTCTGTTTCACACCACAATATACTTCTAATAATTTGCAGCTATTTAAAATAATTACAAAAATCATGAAATAGCAAATGACTCTGGAAAATGACAACAGAAAGAATGTAAATGTCTGCAGCAGTACTAGACACAAAATGATTATTTTAGAAAACACCACTTTCACAATCATTATTTTCTTTTGCTGAAAGGCAGGCACACACACTGAGACATTTTAAGAATGTTGAGAGGTCTAAACCGATAGGCCTCTGTATCTAAGTAAATTTCAGCAAGAAGGTGCAAAGAAAAGCAAATAGTGTCTGTGAATTTATAAGAAACAAACAAAAAGCTGGAACCCCCACATGTTCTCATGAAACTCGCAAAAAATAATGTTTGTTTCTACTTGCATACATTCAAACAGTAGCACTGATAAAGATTACTAAATTTCCACTGTACAGGTGAAAACACAGAGATAAGAAATTACATCCCTAAATATGCTCTTTAAGAGAAATACAATAAAGAAAAGAAGGATAAACATAAGTTGACACATGAATTTAGTAAACAGCAGTGTTCTTTTACAACTGCAATGCAAAGAAGATAGTAAGTTTATTGTGGACAGTTCAAATAAAACTTGATTGCACTAAAAAAGACCAGAATTCTATAAAAAAAGCGTTGGTGTGGATCTTATTTAATATTGTGGTAGATTTTTTTCCAATTACTTTGGAATCACATGAACAGAATGTGCCAGTTATATTTGATTCAAATGTTTGGTAACATCTGTACATTTTAAAAGGCAAGAGAGATATAGAAAGAAAATTATTATGTTTAATTTTTGCGTTTCAAACCTCAGTTTGTGCCTCCTGTGTGGAGAGCCTTTTATGCTGCCCCAGGTCAGGATTCTGGAAAAACCCTCATAATATTTTTGGTTACTAATCACACTGGTTTAACAGTTTCCATTACTTGGACCAAGCCTGGAAATTGTAGTCTGTGAATGTTGGTCAGAAAGCTAGGCTGTCTGTGATCTCTATAGTCTTACATTGCTGTTCTTTTTAAAATATTTAATATTAAACACAGCTCTCTCAGGCCCAGACTTCACCTTCTGCATCTTTTTCTGGTAATGTACTGTTAGTTATTTATATAGACTTCTAGTACACACTTAGTATAAATTCTCTTTGATGTTTATGTGATTTTATTTAAATTTGCTTTCAAACACTGCAGTAAGTTTTACTTCTACCAAGTTGGTGTTTTTTTTAGTTTTTAGTCTTTGTAAATTTTATCTTGATTTATTTTTTAATGATATTTTACCTGCCCTGCTCTAAAAAATGATACTCAATCATTATAGTATCATAATACTTTAAAAAGGCTTATTCAACTTGTTTGACGATTGTCAAATTACTTGGCTGTGGCCACAGTTTCTTTATGTGCTTATAAAAGACACAAGTATTTTGACTGCCAATAATACCAGTAGATATGGACCACTGCACAGGATTAGTTTAGGCAGGGAAGTTTCTGTGCCTACTGTATGTCCTCCAGTTGTTTATGTAATCCATTGTCTAGCTGCTGATTTAGCACCAATCTTCATTATCATGCTGTGAGAAATGCTGTAACATTGCAAATCAATATAATACAATTGGCTGCATATAACTGTGGGTGACCCTAGCAAAAACTGAGACATCACATTACCCAAGACTGTTTACAGTACAAATTCAAAGTATACCAGCTACTGTGAAAAAAATTATATATATATATATATATATATATTTGGCTATATCCTAGCCAAAACAAGCAGAGATGGCAATTCTGCAAATAGATCTTCTGTTTCCTCAGGGGGACACAAGCTCTTTTCAGGGCCTCTGTTTCATGTACACAGCACAGCTATTTTATACCCTTCCTCCAAAGGAAAACAGTCTTATTTTAAAACTGTCTCCAGCTGAAAAGGTTACACATCTCTGGATCTGCTCTGGAGATAAAATGAATGAGCAGGTTCCAGGCAGCTACAGGGATTCTTTTCAAAGCCTCCAGAGAAATTCTGCCTTAGTGAAATGGAACATTGCAGAGCATCAGCCGAGAACCACGGCTTTGTCTCAAAGTTTCCTTACTGGCTTCAGAGAGTTTATGTAGCAGGTGTTATCAGCACTCCTCTCTAATAGTCACCCGAGGGGGTCTGTCATCAATCTTAATAATGCCATCAGCATTCCAGCAGATGGTAAACATGATTCCATGCACTCCCATTGCACCAGAATGGATTCTCACCACAATTTTAATTACAGATGAGAAATGTATCAGAAACAGTCTTTTCTCATGCTGGTATTTCCAAAGGTTTTTTTTCCAGACAGGAGAGGATTGTACTGTTTTATCTTTATTTTGGTTTTTTGGTATTTTTAATTTCACTCTGATTGAGAGATTTACAGATACTATCAACTTGCTCAGCACAAGAACTAGCATCAAATAATTTCTGTGTACTCTCCAGCAAAGCAGCCTCTTGTTTTGAATTAGAGATGCCAATTTTTTGTAGGCCATGTAAATGTTAGTAAATGTTAGGAGTTAGTTCTGCAAAGTGCAACCTGAATTGCCATTAAAACAGTTATTTGAATAGAATCCTAACTTAAAATTAAAACCCAAGTAAAATGCATTAACAGATCAAGATTTTATGTAACTTTAAAGCAACAGATTTGATTTGTAAACACTTATCCTACTGCTCCAGTCATGTCCTACCTCCTCATACAATTACAGATTTATTATTTTCCTTTCAACTTACACTTTCATCTTTTCTCTTTGGGCCTATTCCTTCTACCCCTCTTTGTCCATTCTTGCACCTGCATCCTTTTAGTAGACACCACATAAAAAATGAAAGTCAGGTGGTAGACAGCTTTCCTTTAGGTAGCAAATGTAATGGATGAAGTTAACACACACAGGATGAGGAAGAGTGCATCTTTCGAATACATTTAAAGATGTCCTTTAAAAATATTTAATACTTTGAACATTAACAGTAGATCTGAAAATCTACTTTATATGCTAATTCTTCTTGCAATCCAAGGTAGTTCTATGTATGCAGAAAAGGTAGTAGTAATTTGGTAAATAGTTTTCCTCTATTTAAAACTTCATGTGTTCTGGCTTACTGACTTTTAGATTAGTGCAGGACTGGATAGCAAGTGGAAAATTCACTATCTAAATGAAGCATAGCCACTCAGTAGGCCAGTGAAATTGGAATCTTGACTGTTGGCATTTCTAACTGCAATGATTGCAAATTCCTTGAAATTTGGAACTCCGGTGCTTCATTCTTTTCATCATGTCTAGAGTATGAGATCAGAACATAAAAATAGCTCCTTGTGTCATCTTTTTCTGAGAAGCACATGCAAAAAATAGAATATAATATCAGAGGCAGTACATAAAACTGAAGTAATTACATGACAGGAAGTTACTTGAGTATGGACAGACTTCAACAAATTATATCCAACAAAAATCAAATTGTATAATGCTTTTAACAGGCTGCTCAACAGAACAGTTTATATCCCAGTTAAATACCTGATCCCAACAATACCATACATGTAGTTACCAAAACTTGATATGAACTGAATGCTGTGTTAACCAGAAAGAAAAAAAAAATCTTTTACTTTTCATTTGGCAAGTTTTGCAAGAGTTGCATGCATTAGCCTCTGATTAATTACCTCTTGGCACTACCTCAGTGCCTTTTCAAATGTTAATTCTATCCTTATTAAGAAGATGTCTTTGACATCCACTGTCATTAGGTTATCTGTATAGATACCCCAATAGAAAAGAATGTAAATTAAATTTATCCAGATTAAATTGAGTTTATGGTAATCATAAGTCTCTTCCATAACTTTTTCACAGTAGGAAATACTGTGAAATTTTAAAAATAAATCTGAGCTCTAGCAGTGCAGCTGGAGCCATTGTGCAAGAAAATCATCACCCCAAAGCCCTCACTAAGACAGGGTTGCTCTTTGCAAAATAGGGTTAGAGCAGCTTGAGACTGAAAGTACCTTCTGCCATAGTAGCCCACATCTCAGAAATCTCTTCATAAGAGAATTTACATGAAAACCTCTTCAGTAGGACCAAGACCAGTTATTCCTGTAATTCATATTAAAATGGTCCAAAAAATGCTTTTTTTCCCCCTAAATTCCTATTAAAATTTATGTGGAAAATACTAAGTTATTTAAATTTTATAGGTAATGGAATTGCTACCACAGAGATGTAAATTTGGAAAAACATCATAGATACATGCTACAAGTAAATAAAATTCAGAGTTAAGAGAAATGCAAATCAAATTTATATTGGTCCTTGGTTTGCAAGAATAAGAGTAAGAAACAGTAAATTCTGAAGTTTTTAGCCATTACTGGTATCTACAGGGAAAAAAAAAAAGAAATAGAAATTATAAAACAAAAACAAAACAAAAAACCCCCCAAAAAACCAACAAAACCCCAACCTAGATGAGTTTTTGTTCTCAACGATGCAAATGGTAACTGAAAACACAGTATATTCTGAGTTCTCTATTTTGTTCTAATATGGTAGAAGTTAGAACATCATTGAAGTGATTCTCTGGTGTTCACTTGGGAAAGCACACACAATGCTGGGGCAAGATCATCCTGAGGCTGTTCTCATTTATGCCAGGTACTGGCTGCCTGCAGTACCTGGAGGAGCCAAATGTGATCTAACAACATGCACAGCTGCACTTCTTTTAATTTCTTCTCTCCCTCCCCATCCTTCATTTCTCCTCTGCAGAGCCATTTCTGCATCATGGATTGTCCATAAGACAATAAGGGTCAGCTCTTGAGTGGTTTTAAACCAAAAAAACATAATTATTATTAGGCTGTAATTGTAACTTATAACCAACTCTGAAAAAGGCTACAAAATTAATAGCATTTTTAAGCCACAGCCCTTCCCATAGAAAATACCCTATTCCTTTCAGCCACGTGCTGTCTCCTGCTTCCCCTGGCACACAAGCATGTCCCTCCTCTAGCACACCCTCATTCTGGCCAAGCTCTGTCTCCTACCTGTGCTGTGCATTGTAACCCAGCCTGGTGACAGAGCTTGTCTCACTGCCACTGTGCCACTTCTGACTGGGGTGCACAACCTGAGAGTATTGACAGACTAGCGAGGAAAGAGCATGGGAGTGTCATGGAGCAGAAGAACAGCTACTTCCTTCACTCCAGAAATCTTTATCTTGCTATTAGCATCCAAAAATACTTTCCATAATAGTCAAGGGAAATATGCTTCTAACTGTAAAAGCAATAATAGAATAATTAGAATTAGTTTAAAACCAATTATGTTTTGTTTATATTATTAATCTGTAAAACTGATAAATAAAAGGCAACAAACCCTACAGCATTGGCTAAGATCCCCTGGGCCATGTTTAGGTAAATTTGTTTAGGTTTTCCAGTGTATTGTTTGTACCTCCTGGCCCTTCTGCTAGAACTACCCACCATATCCAAGACCACTTTTCAAGTTTCATTCGGGAGCAGCTGTGGTTGTGGGAGGAACAGAGGGGGAAGAGGGGACAGACTGATGCACAAGATAATGGATGACTGGTGATACCTTAGGTATTTTTGCCAAAAAAATGGGCTTTACAATACTCCGGGTAGCAAAACACCTTTAGCCTCTATGGTCTAATAATTTTTTTCAATGCTGACACATCATGCAAAAACTTCCTGTTGCTGTCAAGCAAGAGCTACTGTGACTGACTGTTAAAAAATGATGGATTTCCACAAGGCATAACCTATTGTGCATGTGCTGGAAGGAACACTCTTGCAATGAATGACTACTGGTCAGGATGTGAAATACAACCCATATTTAAGATAAGAACTAGCAGCAGGTCTGAGAAAAGCATAAATTTATTAAAGATGGGTGAAGCACAATTGTCCTTGATTGCCAGGGATGCACTCATTTTAAAAGAACATTTCCAATGCTTGTTCTCTTTTAGCTTCATAAAATCCAAGGTGAACACATATAAATTGCTTAAATTTTACTGCAAAAATGGCTTTTACAATTTATTTTTCATTATTTCCTTTGTAAGATTGCTATTTGAGAATTCACTATTTTGCAATGCATTATATTTTTTTCTTTTTTTCAGTAATTACAGGAAAATACTCTCCAACCTCAGATAATCAACTCAGGGGTCAAATTATTCTGCTTCTTACACAAATCATGGATAATATCTAAGTCTAAAAGCAGTTAGAAGTTACTTCCATGAGATCACATACAAGAATAGCACAAAATTTGTATACAATAATAAAGCTGCCTGCAAACAATAAAAAGGAAGTAATCTAATGAAGCCTGTACATTTTGAAAACCTATACCATTTAAGTAATTAATGGCTCTAGCAGATAAGTGCTGCAAAATCTTGCTGGAGAGATTTACGCTGTTACCAGACCAACCACATAGTCACTTATTATTCTGATAGTGTACTTCTTTTTCAGGAAATGGACACACAGTGAACCTTTCAAGTTACTCCCTTGCAAAAAAAAAAAAAAAATTATCTTTGCTACTGCAGCAGTTTCAGTTATTTACTTAGCATAAGACCTGTAGATGAGATTTTACAGCCATTGTGTCCAACTCCATACCAAGTAGCACATTGATTGCATGGAAGGAAGGAGAAGCACCCCAAAACACAAACGGTAACACATTGAAGCCTTAGTTAGCAATAATTTACCCATTATGCCTTGAAGGGTTGAGACCACAGAATGATTATGAGATGCTAATGATATTGTATAAACTATCTATATGGAACATTGGCCCACTACTGTGATAACCAAAATTCAGTTGATAAGGCACAACAGAATTGAAAATCAAATTTCTGAAGTACAAATGCTCATCTACATCTGATTTCCAAGACATTATTTGCTGGTTTTATGTATTCTTACATAATGATAAATGAAGTTAATAAAATTCCCTCTGTCACCTTTTCTATGCACAAAAAGTGTTCAAAGGAACAACTGGTAGTTAATCCATTGGTTGTCTGTACACTCCATTTGCCCCAAAACCCACATTTCTTTCCTATTTATAACTTGCAGCACATATCCTGTTCTTGATGTCTTTTAACAGGAAACAGAAAGTGAGAGAAATTCACTTTCATCACCATTGAAGAGTCAGCCTGGGAACCATTCTGCCGTTTCTCAGGAGGAGTCTAGCGTGAAAAGAGGGAGAGCAATCTTTGAAAAGATGTCATCAGAAAATGGCCACAGCAACAGCTCTGAAGGTTAGCATTGCCCCATTGACCTGATACCTTGCTTTAAGGCAGTGGTCTCCAAACCTTTCTGATGGTCACCTCTACCATTAAAATATTTACAAGTCTACCCTCCTAATGTTTGTATATTTATTTACAAATCATGTATGTGTGCTACTCTACTAGTACAACCTTAGGCAACATATACCAAAATAAAAGTTAAAGTAGGATGGATGAAAAAAGAAATATTTAAAAAGTATTTATTCACAAAAAAATATGAGATCCCTGCACCTCAAAGGACTGTCTTGCATAGCCCCTGGGGTGCACATATTCTGCTTTGGAGACCAATGCTTGATGATATCAAAAAGTAGCTATATCTGTGCTTTGGTTTAACAGAGAAAGAATATGCATGATCAAATTTTCTGATTAAAAACCACTTATTGACTTCTGAGTGTCTTGGACTTGACCTTATATAAAATAACAGATTACCCAAATAAACAGCATTCAAAGACTTGTCCAGTCTCCCAATAAAATTAATAAGCTTTCTACATCATATCAAACAATTATTGATTTTACTCTTTTTTTTTATCAGAAAACGTTTAGACTGCATATTTATCTATGTCAGACTCTAGAATTTTAAAGGGAAAGGGAAGCTTGAATTCATAAGACCTTTTTTAGCTAATGCTGCTAAGTTTATTAAGCTCATAGTTCAAACTACAGACCTGTTCTTTTATCAAGTTTAACTTTCAGCCATTAACAAACAGCTATCTGTTTTCCTTTTTTTCCCCCTACCAAACTAAAGACACCTTTAATACCCGCTCATTTCTTCTTGGAAGGATAATTATATTTTATGACCATATCACTCCACAACTATCTAAGATTAACTAGACAGAGCTGCAGTTCTCTCTGTGGCAGCATTTTTTGTGCAACTTCTCTGCATCTTCTGAAGTTTTTCAGGTATCTTTGGATTTAAGAAGTATTTTGTGGTGTTTTCCACTTCTTTTAGAGATCTCTAGCACAAAGCCTTTTTTTTTCTCCTCTCTGATAAGAAAACAGAATCCTCCATTCCACATCCACTTGGCCTTTGAGTCTAAATATGGCACAGCATGTTTCAGAAGCATTTTTTGATCCACCAGGAATAACAAAGAATATGATTTAAGCAAAAACGCACAGTCAACAATTCGCACTTCTTATACATTTAGCTTTTTCCGAAAATGTGACAGCCCCACAGGGGATAATGTTTTTCTATGTTCCTGTGAGAACCATAATATCCCATTTTGGATTCAGACAGTCTTATGATAAGTAAATTCCCTACAGGCTCATTTTATCTTGAAACCACTGGTGAAAAATCTTAAACTTCTAATAGTTGAAGTCAGGCACTGAAATCTGAAACTCTGCACTTGAACAAATACTCAGGTCCTGAAAAAATAAGATCATGCTGATCCATAGATTATTTCTCCCATCACTGTGAGATTTGAGATTTTATAACCAATAACAATATATGCCAACTTGCCTCAATTTTTCAGCAAGAACAGTACCCTCAAACCACTAAAGTGCTATGGAAGTTTTTCCTAAATGTTCCAGTTAGACCAAAATCTTATTTTCCTAGAAGAGGTATTGAGCAAAATTTACTGCTCTATGACTGAGTTCCAAAATCTTCTGTTGTCTCCACTGTAAAACAATGAAGGCAATGCTCATATTGCTGTTCATATGCTGGAGAAGCCCATACTGGATAGCTATGGAGGCATATTGTTGGAAAAAAAAAATGGCAAAAAGCTAGAATTCTGAAGTTCTATTACACACAAATGATTGGTCAAGCTTCATTTACTTTATAGAATTAATGTAACTCATGACTAATAAAAGAATTCAATTCTCTGTAATAGATACCATCGTACAAGCTCCATATGACAAAGGCAAACAGATTTTGTTGACATAGCACAACTTGATAAGGCTCTTCTTACCAACTAGTTCATTTTAAAGCATACATGTATCTCTGAAAGAATCAGAATATATCACACCTTCAAATTTACTTGAATGAGCAAAGCTTAGAGCAAAATGAATGAGCAAAGGTTTAGATCATTTAATCTCTCATACCACTACAAAGAGTTTCACATTATGTTATAAACTAACTAGCTTCTTAAGTCAAAAAATTTCTGTTTAAAGCTAACAAGAGAATAGTTTCTATTACCTTCACTCCCCAGGTGGTTAATATTATGTATCTATTAAAATGTTTTTTAAAACAGTCCATTAAATTCATTAGCCTAATATCAGCAAGGAATTACCCACATCTTACTTCGTGCACGTGAGTATTCCCATTGCACTTCATAAAGCTATTCACATGTTTATGACTATGCACAATCCAAAAATCCCTTGTTGAACCAAAATACCAAGAAAGATTTTTAACTCCTTAACATTCTTAACAATTACAGCAATGGCTAGTAAATTTCATTCTGGTGTGTTACATAATTCAATCTGCCTTAAAAATTAACTGACACTTTTTGGCTGCGGTGGACTATCTCTCTGCATTGCCAAAGTGTACTTTCAATTTTTTCATGGTTTTGGTTAGCTTGGGTTTAATGCACAGACTTATTTGAAAAACAGCAGTTCTCTCTCTCTTCTCATTTCTACTTTCCCTAAAAAGCTCTTTTACTTTCAGCTGATTTTCACTGACTCTTTCACTGCTGCTATTATTATTTCTTGAACTGTACAATTCTTTTGTCTACCATAACATGAAATATGCAGAATTACTGCATGGTATAGGCATAACAGCAAAGAAAATTTTCCTTTTGTAAGTTATGAGTAGGGTCAGGTAAAAATACTAAGAAACTGAGTATATTTACACTGATATCACTCTTCTATGCATGTCTGCATCTGATTTTTATTGGAGATTAGTATTACTTGTGATATTTGTTTGCTATATCCAAACCTTGAACACTTATGCCAGCTTTAGAGGGAACAGGCAGAAAGGCCAGGTGTGCCTTGGAAACCTTATGTTTGGTGGGAAACCCCTTCCCTGGCACTAGGTCCTGTGCCAGAGGAATGGACACTTGTTCAAAAGTCACTTTTTTGGTTGCATTTCTCCTACCACAGACAAGAGAGATGATCACAATATACTTCTTCCCTTTGTCTAAAAGAAGGAAAAATATCTTTACACTAAATTTAAGGCACTTTTTGGGGTACATGGAATTCTTTTGACACAGTCAAATGAGTGCAGAAAGCAGCAGAAGAACTCCCTAGTGCTAGTAACTCAAAGCTGCTTTTTCAGGCATCCTCTGAGCTGTTGTCTCCACATGCACTGTAGCTGAATTACCAATAGTTCTAGGTAAGTCTGTAACCTCTTCACACCTTGAAACAGGTTTAAAATGTAGTTAGCAATGGAGTTAATGTTCTACATGGCTTTAGTAATAAACCAACTAAAACACACCCTAATGTAAGATCAGTAAACAACTGAAATCTACAAAAGACTCAGAACAGACTTCAGTAAGCAAATTAATACTATAAAATCTAAGGCTAATTAGAACATAATATATCTAATTATAATAAACTACTTGTAGTACTCAAAATTACTTTTTACAGTATAAAAGAACGCAAATATACCACTATCAAAAAATACTACACTTGTTGTTTAAAATTTATAATTTTTAATTAAAAATGCTTATTGCTTTTACCCAAGAAATTTCCCCTCCTCTGAAAAGTTTCATTGACTTAAATTTTTCTGTACTCCCTAAGCTCTAAACTGAAAATAAGATAAACTTGTTTAAAAATTGATGATACTTCTTTCTGCTACTGCTTCTATTTCAAGATTTAGAAAAATGTAGTTATTTTCCTCTTAGAAAATACCATGTTTGTTTGTACTTACAGTGGAGTCTCGCAAACTTGTAAGAGGACTATCTAAAGAGAGCACTCCCAGGGCTGATAACGCACTGCTGGATTTCCAGGAGACTGTCTCCTTTAAAGAAAGAATGGCTATGTACAAGGCTGCTGTGTCCTTTGCCCATGTAAGATATCAATGGTTTCTTACCTCCTACCTCTCCATTTGCTTTGCACAGTGACACATCCTGCATTCTTTATTTACCCAAGCTGACTGATGGACCATTATGGGGATCAAAATTTGACACCTAAATTAACAAACCTACTCAGCAAACTAATTGATGCATCAATCTCTATCTCTGCTGAGAGAGATTTTTCATGCTATGGAGCTTTGGTCACCTGGACAATTCCCTTTAACTCATTAGAAGGACTGGGTCTTTCTTTCACTGTTGCATGAGCTGCATTTATTAGGGCTATAGGCTTGTGATAGCCAGCACCTTCTGCATTACTAAAATTATTACTAAATAATAAAATCATATTCAAAAGCACATTAAGTTTAGACCTCCTGCTGTTCAAACTAAAGAATTTGAAATTGCTGCATTTTAAAATAGCTGCTCTATGAGACAAAGTGTTTGAATAAGTATTGTTTTGTAATAAAATTATTTAAAATTGGCATTATATAAAAGTACTTACAAAAAAATACTTCTTAATTTTGTTTTACAACTCTCTTGAGATGTCTATCAATAGGATTAAGTATTTTACTGCAACTTTTAAAGTATTGACACCACGTAGCACAGAATGTATTTGGTTAACAGAATTTGTAAATTATTAAAATAGACCTCCTCACTACACAGTGAATTATCAGTCAGGAATATCCGAAAACTGTGTCTTCAGATCTCAGCCAGGAAAATCTTCCTCAGTTCTGCATAAACAGTAAGGGTTAAAAAGTGTGGTTTTACCATATCCTAAAATCCCAGCCAGAAGTTGCAGCTCAGATCCTTTGTATAATGAACGTGGCAAAAACAGTATTTATGATTCTCTGAGTCATTCCTGCATACTGCTTAAAAAAAAAAAAAATAGGTCATAGAAGTATGCTTTATGTGCAAATAGAAAACAACTGATCTTTATCACTCTAGAGTTCACAGAAGACCAAGTTCTGTACTGTGCCTGGTGGCCTGGCAGCAGTGAGGAAACAATTCGAGAAAGTACAAAGGATGTCTCCAAAAAAGACCTTTGTTCAGTACCAGCACCAACATAGATCTCTACAGGTAACAACAGCATTTTAATACTATCAAATCTGGTCTGCCCTGCTAGATAACTGAGGAAAAAAATATTAGTGCCTGCTTTACTGATGAGTTTTCATTATGAATAAGACAATATTTCTCTAATGTTCATACTCATAGAATTTTATATTTGAGATGTACCACAGGATTCATATATTTTTTATGCAGATACACTCACTATAGATTAGACTCAAGTAGACTTAGATTGAGTAAAGCAGATTATTACTATGGCAGTATTTTATACCAAAACCTGTCTATAAACTATGATTTATACATTATCATGTGTCACAGTGATATTTTCCATTTATTGCACTTGATGTTAAGTCATTTTCTTTCAAAAGGAGTTTTCTGCTTCCACTGAATTGAATCTAATAAATTTCCCTAGACAGATCAAAAATTGCACAGAAAAACCCAGACATTTCATGGAAGTAGAACAAAGCAGTAACTAAGTGTTACTTCAGACAAAAGACCTTTACATTTCATTGCTTCATTAGGCTATACCATGAAAAATTGTTGTAGGACATAACAATTTTGTACTATGTGAAATCCCCTGCAATAAAGTGCTGTACAATCTGTCCTGTACACTCTGAAAAACAGTAAATTTCTTTACCATCCCGCACTTCTTGGAGAGATTTTTAAGCAATATTGTTCTCCCAGCTTTGTAGAAAAAGACACATTAACATTTGGCCATAGGCTTCTTTTAATGTTAAGTAAGTATCATCATATCTACCACTAATCTCTCATTTCTTATACATCAGTATCTATATCAACAATTTGTACAGACAACAAGCACAACTCCAGTTTGTAGGGAAGAAGACACAGTTTGCTGCAGGGCTATGAATGCATCTTCAAGCAAGCAGAAAAATGCCATAGTAGCACATACCCACAGTGGTGCATAATCTGTGCTAATAGGAAGTGCTATGTACATACTTTTCAGATGATGTGGTCCACTCTACCTGCCAGTTTTATGGGTGAAGGAATACAGAGCCCTGTACAGAAATTATGTGACTTTTCTCTTACGCAGAACCCAATAATTTCATTTCTCTGATGTCTAGATGCATTTTCCCAGGACATCCATCTCTCCACAAAGCCACTAGAATAGTTCCATTTCTCCAGTCAAGATGTGACCTCAAAGCATACTTATCCACATATTTTTCCTCTGTGGCTAGTTGAGGAGGCTCTCTCAAATCATCAGCAGAAATAGCCACACACACTGAAAAATGAAATCACTCAGACCAAATGGAACCATCTTTAAATTTAGGTTAAATAACTTACTGCAAGACCATAAAATCCCATTTCTATGTAACATAACTGCACTTTCATGGAAAATGGGATTATACACTTAAGTAGTTGAAAGATTATTCAAGGTCACTGGATCCATCCTGGGGCAAAACAGAAAACACAGTTTGAAGACAGATCTCCAGATCTGGATAAATTCAAACTATTAATCCAAGATAAAATAAGGACTGTATACAAGGATGCAATTATTTTTTTTAAAGCAATTTTTAATTTTTTTAAAAGCAATCTAAATAGCTGGACATTCTACTACATATTCAATTATTGTATAAAGAGTTTATGACTTTTCATTCAAAATATTGTCATCAAATATGCAAATATGAACTATTCATCTTCCTGTTTTTCTCAGGCAGCAGCTATTGCTCTTAGCTCTCTACATTGTACTGGAAATTGGTTCTTTGTAATAGGTACCATAATACCAGTAGAGCTCAATACACTCATCTCCAAAATGGTGAGCAGCAATGAAAGCTGACCACAGACTTGCCCTGTGCTCATAAACTCAACCAGAGTCTGATTAGAGACCTGGTCTGTGATCTGACCACCGGCACCATAAGCACCTTCTGGCTCAGCCACCAAGATGAGAAGAGGCCATGAGCTTTGGTGTCACACCTGAGCAGGTGCCAGCCTGGAGTGCTTTGCTACCCCAGCTCAGCCACCTGACAGCTCAGGCACAGCCTCAGTGCCCAGTGTCAGAAACGAGCCATTGCTGGCAAGTGAGCTGAAGCTCCAACACAGCAAAGAGTGGAATACAGAGAAAACATCTGGCATTCACTCACCCATTCAGTACAGAATGTCAGAACTGACACGGCCATAGCTACCCCTCCTTCACTGAGGGTCATTCCAGAGGAATTTTCTAAGATGGCTACAGTAGCAATTGCTAATTTTCTAGCAATTGCAGAAAGACTGAATAATGGGACAATGTCAGTGAATGGTGAAAACCTCACAATTTTATGAAAATCTTTCATATAGTGCCCAAGACACCCTAAGTATATACATACAAATAAGCAAGGCTGACAAATCATAGGGATGAAGTGCAGATAAGTGAAGTTCTTTTATGAAATTTCTGCAAGACTCTCACAGAGCTGGTGTGCAGCGAGACTGTGCTAAAGAACATAAATAGATAAAAAAGCATTACTTTGAGGAAGAAATAAAGATCCATGCAAAAGAGTCATTCCATTGTCACTAACTTTGTAACTGAAGATTCAGGATCACAATTGACTTCCGCTGCTGCTTACAAGTTTGTACATACTGTTCATTCAGAACAGAAAGTTCTAAATTTGCCAATACATAAACAAAATTATATTAGCCAACTTATGGCAGATTATATGTTGACATACTGCTATGTTGATATAATTACATGTTGTACCATAATGTACAGTTCAACTAAACATATTATGCATCAATTGTGAGATAGTAAAAGTCTCTTGTGCTTGGATGAACCTCTGAGCCATTTGATCCCCTTGAAATACATACTGACATAGAGAACTGTATACATGTTATATGCATATTTACATATAATGTAATGTACATATTCTGAGCTGAAAAACAATTCTATTTTTGAAAGAGAAAGTATGTTGCAATTGTTATTAGAACGGAAGAAAACTAAAAATATCAGCACAAAAAAGCAAACGTTGTTCTAAATTACACAGAATTCTTATTGAAAAATGTGCCAGATTTGAATGATCAGTACCTGTTCTATCTAAATTATTGCAGTACAGAAGCACTAAAGTTGTTGTATGGGCCACTAACATAAAATGTGTGTAGCAATTACAGCTCCCTTCAGTAACAGAATCTGAATGCCTACATAAAAAGACCGCTCCTCTAACAAAATTTATACACTTATTCTTGGATTTACATGTTTATTTTTAAATAGTATTGTTTTAGGTTAGAGTGCCTTATTACCCAGAGACACACCAGTACACTACAGTGCTCTGTGTTAAGCACCATGCAGATGTGCATGGGAAGGCCAGCAGCCCACACAAAGGGTGAAGGGAAACAAATGTGAGAGACTGGAGGATAAAGAAGTCTGAAAGAAAATTTAAAAATTTTGAGAAACCATCCATGAGCAAGCAGCATGCCGACAATCGTCCAGCTGACAGGGTTTTCTGAAACTTACTTATGCTATACCATAAATAAAATGTAATTGACCAATTTTATAGAATATACTACAAAGTCCATGGGATCTACAAAACATGCCACAACCATAATGGGGTAGACTAAATTAACCCTACCTACAGTAATGCTATATCTAACAGTTGGCAGTTATAGAGGAGAGATGAAACCACAGGTGGTCTAACTCTGCACTTGTTCAGAGTAATAAATGAGCAGCATTTAACATCGTGTTACAGGAATTTCAATTAGCCATTTTGACTGACACACAAAATAAGAAATCCTCCACGTCCCTCTCCCTCCCAGCATGCCCAGAGCAAGGCTGGATAATTATAACATCAAAATCTGGCTTATAATGTTTGGGCTGCATTTTCAATGGCCATTGCTATAGCATTAAATTATTATGGTCTTTTGCAATATGGCAACTACTTCATAAGCAGTACCAAAGTTACAGCAACAAAGCACTAGTGACATTCAGATTAGATTTGCTTCCTGACTACATTAAGTCATAATTGTATTTCTTTTTAATGCCCCACACCATTCAAAGGACACATAATGACTACTCTGAACATATTTCATGTCTCATGAATGAGCTTTTCCAGTAATGAGAGCTTGAATTACATATCTAAAGCATGCACATTAAAACAGAAAAACATATCTTAAATGAAAAAGCATATACATGCATAAATATATTAAAACTCATATCCACATAGAATGAAAAGGCATATTAGACATACACCTCCACAACCATTAAACTGAGAATAGATGGAAAAATTTACATTCATTCTTTCTGAACTGCCTCTTTTCAACCTGATATGTGGTTAGCTCAGCATCCCTCACAAGTGTTATGTACACAGAACCTGCAAGTGTAAAACAGGACATCCTGTAAAAGCAGGACATGCTGTGACCTGCTCTCCTCAAGCCTCAATGAGCTCCAACAGTTCAGACAGGATTGCTTTTGATACTGGTAGTGCACTTAATCATTTACTGCAACAGCAATAAGAAAATTTATTCCACCCTTTGTTTGTACAACTTTAATTCATCTTATAGCTGAAACAGGATTTGGCAGCACAGAAGTGGAAAAGAATTCCTAAAGGCCATGGAGGGAATGCTCATTGTTTCTATGCCATAGATCTAAGAACCCTTGCTGCCCACTGCAAGGCAGGAATCACAGGCCAGGCAGTGGATGACCCCTATATTGATTCAGCAGAAGTATTAATGGAGATGCAAGCTGTGTAAGCATTCCTTAGTTTGAAGGTGGATCCCATAAATATATGCTTTCTCATGGCATGACTAAGAGAAAGAAGTAATTTCTTGCCCCACAATTAACTGAATTTCAAGTACTAATCAGGACTTGAGATGCAGGAAGCTTAGAGCTCTATGCTGCACTAGATGTACACCAGCAATCTCAGAAACACAGTACTGACTCCATTCCTGTTCAAGTTACATTGAACACTTGGGAAACTCTTGCTGGAGGGACCAGAAGCTCCTTTCATTTGAAAGCTTATTATCAGTAGAAACTAATAGACAAGCTTCCTTCTAACAAATGAAGAAGAAAATATAATTTGACATGAGTGAAATTATTTGTTAGATGGCTCTGTGTGCATGGGAGAGGAAGCCCAGGACTGCTTAATAACATCAGTCTTTTTGATTTATTTCTTCTAATCACTAAGTCTCAAAGTACCCCATAGACACTGGTAATGATGTAACACAGGTTCAATGGCAGGCTTCAAATAAGAAAACAAATCACTGTCAGAATCTGAAGCCAAACCAAACACAGACTCAGAAATCAGTTTACACAGACATCTTGGACAGTGCTTTAAACTCCTGAGGATACACTGTTTATTACACTGCAGTTGTCAGGCTTGTAGTTACAAAATATACAGCCCCTGTATATTTTACAGGATCTTTTGGTTACTTTATGGGTCATATTTTCCACAATTGCAATTCAGCATGATTTTTGCATTGGAAGAACTTTATAAAGCATATGCAGGAAGTCATCACCTCATAGATATTACACTTCCTTTTAAAAATTTCATTAGCATTATGTCCACTGCCAGGCAACAAGTTGGAGGCACAGCACATAAAGCCAGAACAAGTCCTCCTTGTCACCTCTGCCCCCTTCCAGTCAAATTAGGCATTTTATCTATTCGTGCACCTTGCCATATCTGCTGGCCAGCGTCTTGCTGCAGTAACAAAGACTTGACATCTGTGTTATAAAAAAGCCAGTTCCAATGTTGATAGCAATAAATATCAAAGACAATAAAAATGGCACTCTGCTGTAAAATGGCTGCTCTTGTTACACCATTTCCATCAGAATTAATTTCTGACAGCCCTCGAGGAAAAAAAAAATCTGATTTACTATTAGCTGTTAATGTGAATTTTTTTGGTTTGTCTTGAGGAAACATCAAGTAGCAGGCACCACACAGTATCAAATAGCACCAGGGAAGCTGAGTGCAACGAAATGACCTCTAAAGAAAGTCAGACAGAAGCCTCTCAAACACAAGAGGTAACTACTGATACATACCTGCTTTGTTTCTTCCTTCTTTACCTCTTGGTTACAGAAAGATCTGGATTTTCTGCTGAGAGCTTATCTCATTACATAATAATTTTTACAGGTGTTTCACTACATGTTTTTAATGTATTATTGTTTTATCATGATAATTTTTATATTTACATTGATATTTTTCATTGATGCAATATTTTAAATATGGTTTCAGAAGTATGTAAAATTCTTAGGCATTGCACTAAATCGTGAGTAAAGTGAAGGTTTTGTGCACAGGTTTCTCCTCACGAGCAAGTTATTCATGAAATGAAAATGGCTTCTACATTCACTCAGCATGACACAGGTAAGAAGTGGCATGAGAATAAATGCTCACAAATGAGCAATGGCAAATGCCTTTACTCCCACAGATGTACTGTTCTTAGCATTTAAACATGAAAACACACACTGCTCCAATTCTCAGCACAGCTCATTCCTGAGCTACAGTGGGACTTCAGAAAGGAGTTAGAATTCAGTATGAAGAGATTATGTTTGCATAAGGATGTGCTTTTAAGTATGGTCTGAGTTGCTTGAAAGAACAGGGGACTTGACAACTTGTCCGAAAATATAAGCAAACACCAGTCCTTGTACATACAAAGCTGTGGATGGGCACAGTTCAGTTTGTAGCTGACCTGAATAATCTGCAGAATAGCACAGTGAAGAAGATCACAGTGTTAAGACACTGCTGCTGCAGTTTAGCCCTTGAACAAGAATTCATGCATTTCATTGTCCCACACACCTCAGTCACCCTTTGGCCCTGCCACACCACTCAGTGTGGTAAAACAGTAGTTTATATCGTGTCCCTTGACAATTATTGTGACGTTTTCTCTACAGATTTCTGTACTGATCAAGTGACTCTAGTCTTCCACAAGGCTAAACACAGTTTTTCCAAGATTTAAACGTTTTATAATTCACTGATAAAATCAATTTCATAAAATGCAGATTGGAGGAAAACCAATCTTTTTTATTCTTCTTCCCATTGCAGTAATCAATTCAGCTCAGAATGAAGAGCTCCCAAAGACTGTAACACAGATTTTAAAAGAGCAGATTGAGAAGGCAGCTCAGGAGAAGGCTGTTCACTCTGACAGAGAGATCACAACATCTGCTAAAGAAGTAAAGGTCTGTATTTTTAATGAGCGATCTTTCCTTATGCAAATTAGAAGTTAAGACTCTGGTCTGCCATGCTGTCTGATTTTCTATTTTGAATAATTATGATTTAAAATGTAACTTATGGAAGTGGTGGGAATATATAAACTTCAGGAATTAAGTGCACATAATGTAACATGAAATACATTAGAAAGCTCCATAAGTACTTACTGTATGTGACAAAAACAATTCAAGGTAAAAACTTCTGCATTTTCTCCTCTGATGAATAGTTTCCTCTTTCCTTGTTTTGAATCTGTAAATATGTATAATTTGTCACCACAGACTCTCAGAAGCCTGGAAAACACCACTTTCAAAAGAAATTAAAATGAACACAAGCTACAGCTAAAGTTTGTTATGCTTATAGTGCAAAGTCTGCATTTGTTGCAGTAAAATCTCCAAGACTGCTCAATCATCATTTTGCATGAATTCCACATTTCTTTTCACATATATTCTATGATGCAAATATCACAGCTCTTAGCTCAAAAGATTGGTTTTATGCATTCTGAGCAATAGCTGATAGATTGTGTCTTTCCAGATCCTATTATAATCCTATTGCTTGGATACTTGCAGAACTAGCTTTTGTGCAGAATAGAAAAATTGTTTTCTATATTACTGTGCTTAAAAAAAAAAAGGGGGAAAAAAGAAGGAAAAAACAACCATAAACCACGGACAACCCAACACTTTTGCCCCTAAAGATGGAAAATAAGTATCAGGAAATCACATTGACTTCAACAGTTCATCTGCTACTGCTACAACTTCAGCAAGCAGACTACAGGAAATTTCTACACCAAGGAAAAAACAGGATGGAACCTCTACCTCTGCCATTATTTGCTCCTGATACATGGAAGCACAGGAAAACTTCCCAATACTTATGCAAAAGCTCCAATGGAAATATCAATGTATTTTGAGTCCACTAGACCAGCCAGCTCTCCAACAAAGTCCACTGTGTCCACAGATCTGTACCTAAAGCAATTTATGTGAACTAAGACCTTTATATAGTTGTTTACACCCAATATTAAGAAAACACTTAGAAAAACATTTTCTAATATTTTATGTCATGGATCTGTGTCATCATCTTATTGCAGGGGTTCCATACTGTTTTCTCCTTAGCACAAGTCCCATACCATCTTTGTGTTTCTCATGGGCATCTCCTCCAAACACTAACTCTGCCTTCTTCTTGCAGTAACCAACTCCAGTTCCCTTCTCAACCACCCACCCCACTCTTTTATAGCACTCTTCTTCTCATTGGTTACAGCTGTGGCCTGTTAAAGTCAGGCATGTTCCTAATATTTGATAATTGACCCAGCTACAACTCCTTAGGGTAAGATTACTTTCTACACTATTTCTTATATTCTATCCCCCTACAGATCTGAAACACAGAATTTGATTTTAAATATACAGCAGGATGAAGGCTTTGCCTTCATCATTCACAAGGCCAGAAAAATAATGCCCAGTGGCATGAAATCCAGAGAGGGGAGGTCCTGTCTCTAAGACAGGTCTGTGAGAACCAGCCTTTTGTTCCATTTCCATTCCATGATCCTCCAGACCCAGATGAAGCTAGAAGTACTGCAGAGAAGGAACCATTGCAGGAAGAAATGGTAAAATACTCAGCCTGAATGTTTCAGATGCAGCCTCTTGACGTGCTGCATGCACATGCCCTGGGCTCTACAGGAACTATGGACAATGTCCTTGCATTAGGCACAGGAGGTGTTGGTGCAGGCTGATGGGTGTTTGAAATGCAGCCACCGAACTATGTGAATAAAAATCTCCAGAGAGGAACAAGTATCAGCTGAAACACGCATCTAAGAAGTTTCTAATGGTGCTTTAAAGACTCTGAGGTACATGCTGGAAACACAGAACCTGGATAAACTTCAGCAGCTCAACCCAGTTATTTCCCTTAACTTGTTGCAGACAAGGCCTGAGCTGAAAAAGAAGCTGACCTCTTCACAGAAGATTAAAGAGAAGTATAATGTGTTTTGAACCTCAGCCATAGTGTGTTACCAGAGAGAACTTCAAAGGTGGGAGAATGAAGCTGTCCATGGATATGACACCGAAAAGAGGCATTACACAATAACCCACCAGATGAATGCAGCCTTTACCTGTGAAAATAAAACTCCTATGTGTAATCTCAGTGGAGGAAAATATAAACAGTGCTACACACATGGCAAAAAAGCTGAAATAAAGCCTTGGCACACACAGGATCCAAAGGAATTAAATTCATCTGAAACATCCACTACAAAAATCAGACAAGCAAGATCAAGGTCCCACAGGAGATGCAGCATCTCCTGTAAATTAGAGCACAGCAGAGTTTCTGATTCTGAATTGGATGGCAACGATACCCAAGTAGTACAAAAATAAGACATATTAATTCAAATAGATATATTTCCATGAAGTCCAGAAGACTGAGAAGCTGAAGATGCAGGAATTTAGGTTTAACACTGAGAGATCTATCCTGAAGAATTTAATGCAGCAAACCAAAAATACTAAAAATAAATATTACAATTAAAATAGCATTGCTGTTGTATTTGAAATACATTAACATGTTAGAAAATGTACACGGAATGCACCTCACTTTTCATGTTTAAAATTAACACATCCTCTAAACTGAAGTAAAATGTCTGTATAAAACAGCTGTAGAGACAAAATAATGCTCATGTTTTGTGCACATCCATTTTTAGTTCAGTAAAATACAAGATGTGACTTTAGACAAAGTGAACTGCGTTTCAGTGGGTTTTCTGTTTCAGTAAAATCATTGAAATGGTTTAAAAATTACTATGCAATTTTCTAAAAAACCAAAGTGCTATTTCCTGCTAGGTAATTTAACCAGTTCATAAATCTCTAGTCTGAATTTAGGCAATGAAACGAGATGTCAGGGTCCTGGTTTCACATCACTAAGGAGTGAAGCCACTCTGTGTTTCTGTCAAAGAGCTGAAGCCCATTATTTGTTTCATATTGAACAAAATTTTTAACTATATGATGTGAATATATATATATTAATAATTGAATATGAAGTAAACATGGAAAATTAAGCATGACTTCTTTCTTATGGTGCATGTTTTACTTAAAAATTATATTAAAATAGCATTTAGATTGCAAAGTTATGCATTTGAAACATAGAAAATATTACATATCCTACTGAAAGATGAACATCAGTGTCCTCCTTTTTTGCATCTATTTTGGGCACTGAATATGGATGGAATCCTGCAGGAAGACCAGATGTTGCCATAGCTTTAGCCATTTGATAGATGAACCAAATGCTTATGCTTGAACAGCAGAGGAAACGGCAGAACAAAGCTGAACATTCCTGCACCAGCAAAACTCCTGAAGAGAGAGCTTTGCTTTGGGATTCCCAGCACTGTGCACCAAGAGAGTGATCCTAATCACTCTAGGAGCAGAATTAAACATGAGTAGGTTGTGAGCCTGTAAAACGAGGCACAGCCTAGTGGTGATCCAACAAAATACTTCATGCAGTGGGTTGGCTCTCACTGCCAGCTACGTCCACACCCACTTACCCACATCCCACAGTGGGCTGGGAGAACAAATCAGAAGAGCAAAACCAAGAGAGCCTGTTGGCAGAGGGAGAGGCAGGTTAACAGAGAAAGCAAAGCTGGGCCATGAGCAAAGCAAAAGAATTGATGTCTATTCACTTTGGCCTCAACATGCACAACTGTAACTTGTAAAGACAAACACTCTGAATGTCCCTCTTCCTTCTCCTTTCCCTCCAAAGTTTCTATTGCTAAGTATGATGACATATGCTGTGGAATATCCCTCCAGTCAGCTGGGGTCAGCTCTCTTGTTTGCGTGCTCTCCCAAGTTCTTGCACATCCCCAGTCTACCTGCTTGGGACTGGGTGGGAGAGCAGAGGGGGAAGAAGAAGGGATTTTGACACTGTTCAGCAACAGCTAAAACACTGTGTGTTAGCATCATCACAGATGACATCATTAGTCACCAGCACTTGAGCCCAAATTCAAAACAGCATTCATTGTATGGGCTGCTATGAAGAAAACTATCCCAGATAGTCTCAGTAAAGGCAAGTATGTTAAGAGGGAGTAGAAATACCCAGTTCCAGTAGAATAGAGAGTTTTCTAAAAGTTAACCCTCTGGATTTTCTTTTTAATCTCTTTCTATCTGGTAAATATTGATGACCTCAAATAGCAGACCAGCTTTTTCCTCACTGATTTTCTAGGACCATTCACATGTGGTGGGTTGACCTGCTTCTTCGAGCCACTGTCCCATTCCACCTCCTCAACAAGATAAAGAGAAAAAATAGGATGAAGAAGCTCATGGAACAATTTAAAGACAGGGAACACCATAAGGACACTTACCAATTATTTTTATAGCCATGGGAAAAAATAATCTCCAATTAAGATAGATTCAGATTGTGAGAAACAACACCTCCCCTCCTGCCCTCTTTTTCATGGTCTCAGCTTTACTCCTGCCTTTTCCTTGTCCCTCTCCCACCCCCAGTAGCACTGAGGGGATGGGGAATGGGGGGCTGGGGTTAGTCCATACCAGTTCCTCTCTACTGCTCCTTCCTTCTCATACCTTTACCTTGCTTCAGTGTGGGCTCTCCATATGCCACAGCTCCTTCTGGGAATACCCGCCTGCTCCACTGTGGTGCTCCCCAGAGGCTGTAGTGTGGATGACTGGATGACAGCTCCTGCATGGTCCTCTCCCCAGGCTGCAGGGAAGTACCTGCTCCCGTCGTCTCCTCTACAGGCTGCAGGGGCATCTCTGTTGCAGCGTCTCCTCCCCTTGTTCTTCTCTGACCTTGACGTTTTCAGGGCTGTTTCTGACCCTTTTTCCCCTCATTCCTGGCTGCACATGCAGCTTTTGCCCTCTTGGAACATGTTTTCCCAGAGACAGGAGGAGCATGGCTGAGCAGCTCCGCCACGCACTGCATCCAGAGCTGGTTGTACCCAGCATGGGGCAGGCCCTGCTGCTCCTCACAGAGGCTGCCCCCAGCCACCAAAACTGCCTCACTGCCACATAACACACAATTCAATTTCAAGGAGATTAATATTCAGTCCTGGAAATTGTTTTTGGATAAATTTCCCTTAAATTCCCTTTTTGCTTTCCTCTTCTCTTGACTTGCCTTCTGAGGCACAACACTCACAATCAACTATCCAACGAAGCAAAGTAACCATTCAATGAGACCATTTTCCAGGATGCATGTCACCATTTTTCCCCCTCTAATTACCTTATCTCCTTCCTCTCCTCCCTCTGCACATTCAGAATACTTGTGTACCTAAGAATATTCAGCTGAGTCCTGGTGCTCGGCTCACAAGCAGTGCATATGGACTGCCCCTTTCTAGCATGCGTGCCCCTTACTGGTAGGAAACTTTCTATTCATGTTTTCTACTTTATAGAGAAATTGTTTTCTACATAATTAAATACACTTCACAAAGACTTTATAAAGCTGTTAATATAAATGTAGCTACCTTAGTTTTAAAATTCAACTGAAAAAAGTATCAGGTCTGACAACTACCATTTTAAAACACGAATAATTATGTCCATAGCATATTTGGACAATGTGAGTGAGCAGTCTGGAGGTTACCACAAAAGGAGTAACCCCTATTGTGTATTTGGCATGGCTAAGCAAAAAACCCTCATCAGAATTTCAAACATCCATCCCTACTTATTGATCTTTCATTGTACATTCAAAGCTTGTACATACATTATATTCAATTCCACTTATACTAGAAAACCTTCTATTATTCTACCACTTTTCACACAATAATTAGTTATTACAAATAAACGGAAGATATTGTACCTAGTAAAGTCCTTTCAAATGCAAGGATTCATGCAAAGGGTAAGTAGTTTCTGACTTTCCAAGTATTACTGTTAGTTGAACAAAAAGGAAACCCTACAATAAACAACTGAGATACCAGTTAATAGAAAATGGAAAATGTTCTAACAAAATATATGGACTGATACTGTTAAAATCAAATCATAACATGTGGCTTAGACTAATCTGTAACCTTTTAATATGTGGTTGTAGAAACTGCAGATTCAGGAATATGAAACATGCAAACTCTGCCAACAGAGAGTTTACCCCATGGAATGTCTTGTTGCTGATAAGCAGAATTTTCACAAATCGTGTTTCCGATGTCACCACTGTGGCAGTCAGTTAAGGTAAGAAGTATCTGCATGTTCACTCACACAACCCTGCTTTTGAATATAAGTACAGATGGTAAAATTATTTTCAACTGTAGGATTATTCAGCCTGTAGGATGCTGGGTTGACAGAGTGGTATCCTGAGTTCTCCTTTTCTTCTCTGCTCCTAACATCTGCACTGTGACATGGAATGAGTCCTCTAAATTTCTTATAGACATTTCTTATAGAACTGTTCAGTCCCAGAACCTTCCAAATTCTTCCCCATATTACTTCCTATGTACCACTGCTGACCTTCAGGGCAGCATGAAACAGAGGCAGTACACACAGGAATTCAGGTGTAATTTAAGATTTGCAGTAATCTTAAATTACAAAAAAAGTAATCTGCAAAACACCAAATTTTCTCTTTAATTTTCCTCATTCATAAAATGAATTATGATGATTCTCTGCATTAGCAAATCAGTCTGTAGTCTTCATATAAAATGTAGAATTTATGGCCCTATCTGACTGCAAAGACCCAACAATTTTGAGATTAACACACTCTGGGTTATTTACACACATTTCCTTTACTTCATTTGGGAGAAGAATCCAAATATAAATCAAACACAAATTTCTATAATTTGCACAAAGACTAAATTCTGCTGCTACTTTGTAGAAAAACTGAGGATTTGGATGTTAACAAGATGAAGAAAAATGGTCCAAAAAGCCCAGAAGTGCTGTGGAACATTTCTATTTGAAACATATTCTGTGCAACAACCAAATGAGTTTATGTTCTTTCTTAAATCACCAAGCATGACTCTTCTCCTTCATTTTGACTTTGAAATTGTATGGAAATTCACAAGTAAAGATTTAAGATACTTTTTTTTTGGGGGGGAGAGGGGGTAGAAAGGGAGATGTGTATGGTAATTTATTATATGTAAAAGCATAAAACAAATTTTCTTCCTTTTGGCAGCTTGGGAAATTATGCATCTCTCCATGGAAAAATATATTGTAAACCCCATTTTAAGCAACTTTTCAAATCAAAAGGAAATTATGATGAAGGTTTTGGACACAAGCAGCATAAGGATTTATGGAATTCTAAGGATCAACTTAGTTCAATTAACAAAACTCAAGCTGCAGAAACAAATCCCATTAACAGCATACCTGTTGATCCTAAACCAATTACAGAAGTTGATAAAGGCTTGTACGCAGGTACTGATGGTGCCCGTCCTGATATTTTGGATAATAATTTGAAAACCACAGAAAGAGGTAAATTAAAAATGACATGGCCTCCTTCAACAGATGATGCAACATCTAAGAAAACATTCTCTATTGAAGAATCAGCTAAAGTAAATAAGTCAAAGTGGCCCCCAGAAGGTTTTGCTCAAGAAGATTCTAGTTTATATACAAATAAATCTCTGGGCAACAAAAAGGAATCTCAGAAAAATCCCACTGTGATGGAGCAAAATAAAAAAACCACCACAAATTCACAACAAAATCAACACTCATCCACTCTGCCTGAAAAAGAGTGTACCAATACCGGTAAAGTAAAGAAAAATGAAGCAGGCAATAATGGAAAGGATGAGGAAGCTGGAAATGTGCAAGATAAGGTGAATAAACTAGAAGCATCAGAGAATAGGGAGCAAAGTGGAAAGGATATTAATGAGGGTGATAATGTAATTGTGGATAGTACTGGGAGGAAGCAAGAGAAACAAATTAATGAAACTGGTAATTCAGAAGTTGTACAGGTTACTAACATTGATGATGTAACAGTACAAAAGAATCACAAAGAATGCAACTTGAATAACAACAATAATAATTATCCCACTTTCTCACATCGAAATATTTGTACACAGAAAACAACTCTCTCAGCTGTGTCTACCCCAAAGACAGCATTAAGCCATGCTATTTGCACTGAATCAAAACATGCCTTTGGAAAGCTGGACAGTCAGTCTGGAAATGAAGAAATATATGAGATATATGAACCTCCTGAGAGCTATTCTAGTGATTCTGTACTTTCACAGGATGAACAGAACTCAAAAGATGAAGATGCTGTTACTTCTAAGAGCCTTGCTCAATTCAATAACAACGCCACGTGTCAGAAGTCTCGTAGGAGCAGCACATTCAGTTTGAAGAAGGCAACTAACACAACATTGTCTGTTGATACCCAGTTGTTATGCACTGGAGAAGAATCAGGATATGACAAAAAAGACAAAAAGCTAAATACTATTTCATCTGACACTCTGAAGAAACCTTTTCTTAAAAAAGACAATCTGGTTTTAAACTGTGGTCTAATAGACTCTGCAGATGTAAGTAAAAAATCCTGCAGTCCATATTCAAAAGAACATGGAAATTATGATACAGAACTGAATTATATTAACGCTTGTCAAGAAAGTGAAATAATCCAATTGGCAAAGACTGACACAAATACAAGCTTAGATTTACTGAGCTCAAGACATATGGCTGTTTCATCATTCCAAGGCAAGAAAGTCGAGTTCAAATGGCTCACTGCAAATGAAAAAATTAAAAAAATAGATTTTATGATGAAAATTAATAAAACATCCAAGTGGTCAGCTATGTCTGTCACTCATTACAAAGTATGTCATAAATAGGTATTTCTTCAGTCTACTTATCTTAGTCTTTGATGAAGAATTTAATATCCAGAGATTGTAATACCCAGACTTTATTCAGTTAGTTTATATTTAAGACAATGAAGATGTAGATTTTTTTTTTCTGTCTGTAATTATAAAACACCCCTTGTTTTTCTATGTTTCTGAACATTGCAATGAATATTTTATTACACTGTCCTGGAGAAACATAATCCATTTCAGTATTTATTATTTGTAACAACTTCAGATGTGAAGCACTCAGTGTGCACAAAGGAAGAAAAAGACTTTTATTGTTTTTTCTAATGTATTATTACTTTAACTGAACTGTTGCTCCATGACATATTATGTACACTGGTTGTGTTAGCACATGCTAGAAAATCTGGGGTTTGGTTGAGATTTTGGGGAGTTAATCTTTTTTGTTTCCATTTTTGCAGTATAATGTAATACTTAGTTTGAAATGGATCATTATTGAATAGTAACCACAGCTGGTTGGTGAATAGTACTGTTTTGTCATATTCCTAGAGCTACTACTAAGTTATACTGAGTAACAGGGGAGAAAAAAGTGTGTAAATTTTAACATTGATAAAACTAAACATCCTAAATAGAACTGAAACAGGGTTTGGGGGACACTGGGCAATGAAGGCTAGTGGTTGTTTCAGTAATTAATTCAAAGTCATTTTAGCTGAAACAGCTCTCCAGTGTCATACTTAAACCTGTACAAACTTAGGCAGATCCAGTAGCTTTTCTTTAAAACCTATGCTTAGGGATTAACATTTCCTCACTTAACACTATTCCATTCTGTATGAACCAGCAACATATCATTTAACTGTTGACAATGCATAATAAAAAAGCACTTTACAAAAAATATTCTGTGATTTTTTTAAGATTAATTTATATATACTATTTTCCTTAAATTGTTTGTGAAATTCTTCATGCAATGACAAGTTTAAACCAAAGTGTCAGAGAGAAAAGGAATCATAATCAAAATACATTTTTCAAAATAATTCCTGAAGGACTCAGCAGAGACAGGCATTTGAAATAATTTACAGGAAATACAAGCTGATGTAAAACATTTAAGAAAGTGTGCCTCAGACTTCTAGAACAAAACATTGTCTGTACTACAACTCACTGCCCAAAGCAACAGGGTTGTGGGTAAGTGGGAAATCCACATGACTCCTCTACACCTACACAGAAACAACCATAAACTATATACACACATCAGAAAACTAGGAATAGCATTTTTTCCACAAGCATATTTAATAGTATATTGCTCCAAGGTATTCTCAGTAAATGCAGATATAGAAGATCTCTTTAAATTAATGTTACCAGAAGAACAGCCTTTTGCACAAGACACTCCAATACCACTCTATTTGAGCACTTTATTTAAAAGCATTAGCCTACAGCTGCTTTTCAACACCTTAGAATCATTTCAGCAAGATTTCTCTCTCTCTTTTATTGCTCCCCCCATTTGAGCGTAACCATCATAATTTGTTTTTAAAAAGCCAAGAGATTACTACATAGCACTAAATGATTTTGCTCTCTTTTATGAATAGATAACAAACTAAAAATAACATCAACAAAATTCCTGCTAAGACAACAACAACAAAAAAAAAATCCAGAAAATGCATGCCTGAAGAAAATTAAAGGAATTTGACTGGCATATTTAGACTTCTACATGAATTAAAATGTTAAATCTCCCCCATTTCTCAAAACTTTTTATTAGACAGAAGATTGGTTTCGGCTGTATTAGTTAGGAAAGAGGAATTATCTTGAAGGTGAAATGGTGGTGTTTATGTGCACATGTGTAGGTGTGATCCTATGCAAGTTAATGATTCAGGAAAAATCTAACATGGCTGCAATATTTGTACCTGAAGTACAATCCTATGCCGTTTGTCATCCTCTGCATATTTTGATGAATTTAACCTTGTATATACGACAACCTAGAGAAGTGACAGATGTCAATTATGATAATAAAAATTCACACCAAGAAATCAGCACCTCTGAAACTATCTTTGGAAACTATAGACCTTTCAGCTTCCCCCAAACAAAATCAAAAATGAGTCAAAGAAAAAGTGTGTTCCTTATGGCCAGCTAGATATGACTAAAACAAAGGCTTTGTTGAAATAGTATAAAAGAGCAAGACTAAACAGAAATTTTTACTCCCAGAGAGAATATTATGTAAAGTCAACTTACATAAAAGACATACCATATGGGGTAAATCTCTTTGGAAATTCCATGACTGAAATTCTGTTTAGAATGGGACAGACACAGAAGTGCAGAGCCTTCCTCTAGTGGATTCACCAGCTTTGCATTCTCTTCTCTTACTGAGTGGCTTTTTTACTTCTGCCAGTAGTGAGGATGAATGTTTATTGCAGAATTATTTATTTGAAGCACAAGCCCTATTATATTGTTTGGGGATTCTTATACAAATCATAAAGATGACATGCTCTAAACATGTTCTAGAAAACTAACAGCCATAGGTAATAAAATATTGTAGAAAAATGTAAATAACCTAAAAAAGAAAATTTAAGTAGGAGAGCTCTTCAGAACTTCAGCCAAAATCTCAGTGCAGAAATAATCAGAAATGAGATAAGGTTTGAACTCACTGAGTCTTAAACTCCTTTCCTTCCAAGGCAAAATGATCAGAGATGTCACCCTGATGTATACACACACATTGGCACCGCAGAAGTCAGACTGTGGAGAGAATGCATATAGTAGCTGAAAGTGAGATTGAGATAAAGTGTGTAGAAAGTAGCAACCTTATATGTTTTCTGTAAATGAATATTAAGTGAATAGTAACTCCTTAGCTGCTAAAAAACTTTATACATTTTAGAGAACCCATACAGATTTACTGCAGCCAAGGAGCTGGTCTATATTGGTTTGGGAAGAACTAGTGTCCATCAGAGTTGTATTTCTGTGAGGGGAAGTTGCTATTCCAAGTTTAAGTACGATCAAGTTATCCTCTAGGCCTTCTAAGTTTTGCTACCTGAGTTTAAATAACCAGCCATCAGTCTGTAAAAGTCTCATTCTGTGAGAAGCTTGATGGCTCCTGGGAAGAATTCTGGTATTAAACCTCCTATTCTCTCAGCAGGATAGCTTCCTCTGGCTACTCCTAAGTTTCATCCCATGGACAGGATATTTACCCTAAGAAAGGACCTTACAGTCATGGAGGGCAGAGCTGATCCATTTCCAGCACAGCTGCAGCCAAGCACTGTTCAACAGCAAAGCTGCACTGATGAGTAGCAGTAAAATGAAACTTTCCCACATCATTATTTAGTACAGGAGACTAGCAGTCTGAGCAGTATATTTTCACTGCCTGTTATTGGCTAGTGAAGATGTTCTACAGCTTTTAGAACACAGCAGGGTTTGTGTATTCTTCAATACTGAAAAGCACCAATTAGAGAGATTAAAGAGCCTGATTTAATGGCTGGGCCAGCACTGAATTTTAGAGAGCATCTAAATTTGCAGTCCATTTGCAACTTCATTCACATAATTGGCACAAAAACTTACTTAGATTTACTTAAATTGTTTTTATAGGTGCAGCATATCAACAAATTCTTTTGAAGCCTTTGTAGAGTCAGGCATCCTCAAAACTCTTGAAAGAGACCTAAGTAAGACTTTGGCTGTACAGCTGAAGTGGACTCCCCCTAAGCGAAGTACTTGCTGAAGCAAAGGCTGGATTAGTTGGAAAAGTGTAAATGCCTAGTCTGTCTTCTGTTGAGCACTTATCTCCTTCATACATATCAACAGGCAGACCTACAGTAGTTATCTTAAATGACACAGTGCTCAGGGTACACAACTGATCTATGCTATGGATCTGCCTCGTTCTAACACAATATGTCTTGAAATATCCCTCCCATAAATAATTATAGTTCAGGCCTTATTTTCAAAGCGCAGGATAATCATCAGAATTACTTATAAAAGATTTGGGTTGCTTCAGTCAAGTATACCTCCAACTGGTAGGTGTAATTGCAAAAACATTAACTACCCTGACTACACTCACAAAAACAGGAAAACATGAAGACAAAAACATAGATTAAAGCCTTTGGCTCTTTGCATGCTTTCTTCCATTAAGAGGAAACTAAGTTAAATCCTTTGGGTAAATTTTATTGCCTTTCACAAACATTTCACCTTGTACGTGGGTTACATTTGATGATTTTGACATGAAAAGCATTTTTAAATGTTTTAAAGAGAGGATCTGCATTAAATTTGGCTTAGAAACATAATTAGATTGACCTCACTTTTGGGCTTTTTAAAATAGTAAATTACAATTCAGCCATGAAAGATCTGAATTTTTCAGTATAGTCCTTAAACAAAAAATAAGACAGCTCTGTAATGTACTACTTTGGGAAAAGAAGAAAAAAATGGCTGTTCCTCATTGCTCCTTCACCTCCCTTCTCCTAAGGCAGGGTATGAGAGAGAAAGAGTTCTAAAATTCTTAAAAAGAATAAGGTCTATTAAAAATAAAATTTATTTTTAATCTGACTGTACATCATCATTTTACTACAAAGAGACATGAAAAATCTACTACACTTTTCAGCAGGTGATTTGCAAAATCCCATAATCTGTTTAAATAACAAAAAAACTAGGAAAACTTCAGGGTTGCAACCCATTTTACCTTTTGGCTCTTGCCACTGCAGCCATCACTATCAGTATCCATATAAAATTACTCTTAGACTGATGAAATGGTACCTGTAACAGATGCTGACAAGGAATAATGTCCTGTCACAACAAATACCTATGAAGGAGCCATTCCTTCCCCACAGAAACTGAATATTCCAAATCAAAAAGCAGGATGGTTTTCCACTAAACCTTACTAGGGAAAAAAAAATTGACCACAAAATTTCTTGATCAAGAAGTCATCTCTCAACAAAAATAGAGATGAATTTTCAATGAATGAGATGAAATAGTTAAAATAAGGGGGAATGAAGGTGCAGCTGTACCAAGAGGGGATGGAACACTAAACAAAGTACTTCAATATACAGCTTGGTAAATTAGATCGTCACCCTAATTGTAATACTGGTGCACATATCATAATAAAAATAAAAAACAATCTATTTGAAATATCCTCTTACCACTTATAATATGCCTCCAGTTTCTCTCTGCAATCACAGTTAAGATCTCTACAGGACATTAGATGAAAAGGAAGAAATAGATAGCTATAAAGTCAGCTTGTGCAGATGGACACAGAAAAAAATTCTGCAGTTCCAATCTTAAGAGCTTTTGTACAGCTTTTCATAAAACAATATTAGAGTGGAAATAGTACATAAACAGTGTCATATACTGTTCTAAACAGTGTTTAGAATCTCTTTATTATCTCCCATAAACTGCTTTTCTGCTTTGGTAGGACAGTACTGCTATACAGATTGGGTCTGGGTGGCCTTGACTGAGAAAACCATTTTGCCAGCAGTGGTTCTTCTGTGCCCAGAGAGAAGGAAAGGAAAAGTTGCATTACCAGGCACTGGCAGCTATCCATGCCAACAGCATGCCATAAAACAGCAACAGCATGGACTCAGCTTCTTGGGCCAGAATAGGAAGCCTAAACCTTTTCTTTTTTTCAAAAAAAAACCATTAAGACAACAACCAAGAATACCTTTCTATGTTTCTGAAGGCATCATGATACAAACATTTGGCTAATAACGTATGGCAAACTATATCTGAAAATACTAATGTTATAAACTGACATACTGCAGAGTGCAGTATTATCCTAATTTTTTATTTTTAGAGAAAGCATATGTGCACTATAGGAAGGAAAGGAAAATGAGGGGAAAATATAAGGCTAATTTACCTTATTTTTAAGTACCTCTAAAAACCCAGCTTTATAAACTTCTTCCAAATAGCTTCCAACCAATTCAGTGGAGTTTGGATTAAGTGTCCAGATATTTATGCTCTGTGACATTTCAAGACTACTGCAGCACTCCAGAAAACAAACCATTTTCTTTAACCAGCTACAAATTTCATCATCACCTACAAGAGACAGAAGTGACAGCATTGCTTTTTTGACATGAAGACCCTGATACAGAGAGAAGATGGTTAACAAATGAAATTCTGCACTTCCTGTACCTTTACTGAGTTTGTTCAAACATACTATATTTACTAATACCCCCTATATTACTGATTCATTCATTACTGACCTTAATTTCTAAACATTAATCATAATTCACAGGGTCAGGAAATAAGGTCAGACAACTTCAATTTTACCATTGTCCAACATCTGAGTGCTTGAATTTGAAACTTTAATGTTCTTTTAATATATCAGCTGAAGACATACTTACATATGTGCCAGATACAGTTCAAGTGATTGAGCTCTAGAAATTCAAAGTCTGGATCAACTTGAAAGTTATGAAAACTGTTAAAGACCAGCATCAAGGTATCGTGCTTTATGGATTTCTAGACTTTTAAAATGTTAGGGGTAATTCCTCCCCATTTTCAAGTCTTTGAATGATAAAAAATAAATCATAGAATTTTCAAGAACTTTCTAGAATGATTCTTCTTTAACACACATTGAATGATTCGGTGAAGCAGAAAAAAATCCCCACCTACACCTGTCTGGGGTGGTTTCTGTAAATTACACACTCTTACTCAAGCTAAGCTGTAATGTTAAAGTCTATGTTTTACTCTATCCTACACAGGCAGGTATGTACTTTAATTGTGGGAAAATGTAATGCCATTCTAGTAATGATTTTGCATACTTGCCATTTAAAAAATGCAGCTTTTGATTGCTGATAATTTTGTCTCATTATCCATTTGGGGAGAAGCTTTCTGCACAGAGGAAAGGACAGACAGACTGATTTACTTTTAAAGCTTTACCAAAAGACTTTTTCCATTTCCAGGAAAAATACCTGGTAAGAGCATAGATTTTTTTTCCATTCTAAAAAAATATCTTTCAGCTGAAAAAATTTAAATCAATCTTTTGCCTCAACTTTGATCTGGTTCTCTTCTGGCCATATTTGCAATATAGCTTTCCATTTCATCACATCACATTATTTTTTTATGGTACAAATCATGTCCTCTTGATATACAGCCAGGAGAATATTTTTGTTAGGACTTCTTTCTGAATTGGTGCGGCAGCTAGCAGATCAATTGGAGATTGTAATCAATAAAGCCTGAGGTAATATTTTAAATAATTCAATAAATCAAAGTATTAAATAATTGTGCAAGTAGCAGGATTCAGCCCTTCTATGCTCTGAACAAAGTAAGAGTCTCAAGAAAAACACTGTGCAATCACAAAATTCAAGACTATAAAGATAGCTTTTGAGTTCAGGCATTCACATTTCCAAACTTAATGGTCTTTTAATGTGATACATGAGTATCACGTCTGTAAGCATATAAATATATAGATACTCATGTATACATAAGTAGAAGCACAAGCAATCAGCAAATTACTGTAACACCAGCTGTGTATATATAGAACTAGGGAGCTCAGAGCCACTAAACTGCTTCATAATGAGGTGGCTTAGCTGCTTTCCCCCTCCCTCTTTTTCTGTCATACATTCTGTGCTTCCTTTGGTTGCTCTTCTACTATCATTAGAACCTCTTTGGGACTGAGACTTTAGACAAATTTTTTCTTCCAGATTATAAGAAAAAGCGCACAGCCAAATATTCCTGATGTAGTTCTTTTATCTCTGAATAAATTTTGGTACCAATATCCTCAGTCCCTTAGTGGGCAGACATTTTTATCTATGAGGAGGCCACTCCAGCAACAGAAACGTGTGAGTAATTTTTCTTAAAATGCTCTTCAACGAAAATAAGGGTAACAGAAACTTTTCTGTGTGTCAATCATAAAATAGTCCCAGTGATAACAATTCCAAGCTTTGCAGTGTTAGCACCAGGGAACATAACTCCAGTATTCTGGTAGCTGTGTACTTCAAGAAAATGGAAATTAAGGACCTGTCACATTCCACTACTGGTTGCATCCTCTTGCTGATAAGCAAGCAGATGACATAGAACCAAGCTCTCTGGTTTACAAGTAGCAATTGCCAAATCATCCTCCAAGAGGATGAAAAATTGAAAAAAAAAGGAAATTGCATGCAAAATTATAAAATAAGTGAAAACATTAATCATAATTAAACAGAACCACATTGATTTTTGCCAGCTGGATTCAGCCACTGACTGTGATGGGAAGGCTCTTCTCTCTTGGTTAACCCTCCTGAGAGCTGGATTAATTCTTTATAATTAATTTCTTAGGTAATAGTGCAAATATTTGTCAAAACAGTTGATCCACCACAAAATTAAATATGGGATGGGGAACAATAAAAACTCTTAATTTATTTAAAACAAAGATAAAAAATACTCAAACTGACTGAATCAATGAAGGGGGAAAAAAACGTTCTTTATATGACCTGGTCACTCATGCAAGGCAGAATTACTTGGATCTGAAAAATGGTTCACAACCCATCCATTCCTCTACTCAAAAGGCCTATCTTACATCACTGTTCAAGGCAGTTGCAATTAAATACTTTTCAGTATATTCATTACATTCACAGTGACATTGCTCTGAAGGACGCTATATAAATGGAAGCTGTGCTTGCAAGTGATCACTGCAGATAAACAAATATCTTGAAGGACTCACTCTGCACACAAAGGAAGTTGCCTTGCTTTGTTTAGGGGAGATTAGCTCCCTCCAGCTGACATAATACACGGGAGATAACAAAAGGAAACACTTTGCCATGCAGTGTGAAATCAAATCCCAATGCACCTTCAGGGGAGTGCATGAGGGGGCAAGTTTGTGGGGGCAAGAACCCTTTGTCTCCTTACTTGTCTGTACAGTGCCTAGCACATAACAGTGATTTGCATCTCACAGCATACATCTACATGATATTAACAAAAGGGTTACCAAATGAGGCTGAATAATGCTAGCAAATTGTAACACAGTTAAAAATAAATAATCAAATATTCCTCCCCTGGATCTACAAAAGGAGTGCTGCATCCATGCACCAGTTAAGTATTCAAACCCTATGAGAAGGGAGGGGTGAAATAATGTTTACCTCTAAGAGGTCATTTTACAGTTTAATGTAAAAGATCTGCCAATTATAGTACGCTTACAGTACACTCCAGTACTACAGTACTGTTCTCCTAAAACCTGAAGTTAAAGTCCAAAGGGTATACAGCATCTGTGTTTCTTTTCTTCATAAAGGAATTTCAGGATAGTTCCCACCACCTGCCAGAATCCCCAACACCAGCACTTAGCCCAAAGTTCACATCTTGTTGGCTGTCTTAACAGCTAAAACAATTACTTAGTAGGTGTGATTCTTAACTTCCATCACACCTGTTGATCCTGGACTGAAAGGACTCCTGCTCACAGAGCTGTACAGAAATTACATTTTTATACTGTTTCAGCTATCAATAGGAGCAGCTCAGCTCATGTATGTCCTTTAGTGGTTTCCAGGAGTACAATATTGTTTTCCAGAAAGAACTGTTGAACTGTCTAATGGGACTGAAGGCTAAATTACAGTTTTGTGGGCTGAGATACAAAAAAAATCCCCCTAGTTTATCGGGGGGACTGTTAAGCTTTAGAATATGTGTACTGTAAAGCACTTTAATGAACAGACCCATATTTCAGGTGTGCTGCTTTTTTTTCTCATCTCTTTTCTGCTTTTAATTATTTGGTGCTTCTACACCATAACAACATCTTCCTCTGAGTTGTTTCATCTCATGAACAGGATATTTAGTTGAAATGTGGTGTTTTGTCTTTCTTTTTAAGGATTTAGCTCACTTACACACTGAGGTGTGCATATAATTGCAAAAAGCTGCAGTAGAACCTAAAAGTCCACTCTTTAATATGAACGTAAAATTCAGATATGATTATCTGAATTTCTGTTTACATTTTTGGATAAGTTTAAAGTATTAAAACTAGTCACATGTATGTTCTAGAAACTAGAAACATGTATGTACTAGAAAGAGATTCCTTTACAAGGATTATTTTTAATATTTCCCCCTTCTCAGCAGGAGTTATAAAGCTATAACTATGTAATGCTTCAGTCAGTTCTGTAATATTTGTAAACTGTCCACAGTAAATAAAGTGTGTTGGGTTTTGGGTTTCTTTCCAGATAACAGTATGACTGATATCAAAAGTTTAAAAAACCCTGCTTTAACAAAGAGTAAAAAACCCGATGCCTTTTCTTAAGTATATGATGCTACTATTAAAAATGTACTTTATCAAGGCTTGAATCAGTTCCTGAAATAATAAAACCCATTTGCTAGAAGAAAACATCTCTGAGCTGTTGCAAAGTGTCTAAGCACATGAGCATTTAAAACACTTCTCCTCATTTCATTCCAAACAAAAGTGGGTGCATTGAGTCTTCACACTGGACACAGCAAACTCAATTGCCACCAAAAGGAAAAAAAAAAAAAAAAGTAGACTGTTGAAGAGTGTGAGGTAAAGGGCATGACTTTCACATTGTTTAACAGTACTAGCAGTTCTGAACTCAGCACAGATGAGGGTACCTGCATCTGGTACAAGGAAACAAGGAATTCTGTCTGTAAATTAGATCTAATATTGGCATTAACAATGTTTCATTAAGGAATTAACAAGCATTTGCTTATGACCAGATTAACTTGACAGATTATTTGATTTCAGAAACTTTCTTATTTAAGCATGAAATACAATGGCAAGCCACTAGGAATCAATAAATCTCCACACCCCTTTGAATCAGCAAAGAAAGCATGAAACTAGGCAAGGAGTTCTACTGGACAAGCAAAATCCAAAACAGTGGGTAAAGACCATCAACACTGGAAGGAACCCAGCAGTAAAATACATTTCTGAAACATTTTCAAGCATTCCACCTTGCTTTTTAGACAGACTGGAAAAGCGGGAAGAGACATTTCTTCTTTGTATAACTGAAATCTTAAGAGTCTAATAATTATTAGTTCTAGAAGAAGAGTAGTAATAATGCAGTTGAAAATGATGTACTCCTCTCTTGCTCTTACATTCCCCCTTCCCCTGCTCCCCTGGATCTCTTGATCAGTTTCATTCCACCCTAATGTGAAGGGGTGACTTTGTGAGCATTTGGAGTCCTTGGCCAGAAGTCCGATATTCAGAGTTGTGACTTCTTCCCCCTCTTCTAGTTTCCCCTTAAGATCATTTTTATCTTTGCAAGCACACTTTTCTACCTTTTTCTTTCTTCACTGGTTTGCAACCCTAATTCTCCACCTTAATTTACTATGCTACCTTTTAGATCTATCAGGTAGTGTTTCTTTGCAACCTCCAAACCCACTTTCATCAGTTCCAGACTTGCATTTCTTTGAGTAACCGCAGGTGAGCCGTTTATCACCACGGGCCTTCAGTACCAAGCCCATGCCTCGTTCCTTAGTGCCTTATACCAATAATCCTCCATGGTCCATCCTCGATCTTCACTCCTCCAGGTCCTGTGGTACCCCAGCAGACCCGTACACATCAGTACATCACTGGTTAGCGTGCAGAACACCTCGTTCTACAGAGTAACAATGCAAACCTATGGATGCACCACATAAGCAAAAGTTAGAAACAGGCACCTGGTCCACTGGCAAAAACCGCTGCTACAGCGGAACCAATTTAAACACAGGTGCGGGCAGGTGGGGCACTGCCAGCGGGACAAGTTGTGAGGCCTTGCAAGCCCCGCAGCGCAGCGACAGCCGGAGCGATGGAGGGTCCCGCACCGCGGCGCAGCGGCCGCCGAGGACGCGCTCCTGTGCCCGCCGGGCCGCGCCAAGGTCGGCGGCACCGGCAGCAGCTGCGGGATGATGCCTGCGGACAGGGATTCAGCTCAGTGGGATTTCCTTGCAAAAAATACATCTTCTTCCACTAAATTTTTCTTATTTTAAACAAAGCGCCCTGCTGTGAAGCTCCATGCTCCTGTGCAGGGGGGAGCGGGCAGGCACACGCTCCCCACCGGCACGGCCGGCCCTCAGCCCGCTCACGTTTTCCAGAGCGGCCGGGGACGGGCAAGGTTGGCCCAGCTGCGCTCGTACCACCACCGGCCCCCTCTGCCGGGGCTGCAGCGCGCCCCGGAGAGCCCGCGGCGCTGCCCCGCGGGCACACCAAGCACAGGACCCGGCGAGGACAGCAAGCACAGCGCCCAGCGGGGACAGCGGCCGCGGGCACACGGGCGGCACGGCCCCAGAGCGGCTCCCGCTGCCCGGAAGCGGCGCTGCCGCGCGGAGAGGTTCCCATTGGCCCGTTCCCGTCACGCCGTCCCGCCCCCTCGGCGCGGCGCGGACAGCCATTGGCTGCGGGCGGTGCCAGTCGGCGAGGGCGAGCTCCGCCGGTGCCCGCGCTGCGCTCCCGCGCGGCGCGCGCTCTGCCGGCTGGTGCGGCTGCGGGCGGAGCAGGGATGCGCCCCGGCTGCGGGAGCGCGGCGCGGAGCGGCGGCAGCAGCCCAGGTGGCCGAGGGCGGCGAGCGCGGCCGGTAAGGTCCGGCGGGGGATGCCCGTCCTCGTGCGCATCCCTTGAGCACGGTGCCGAAGGGGCGGCCGGCAGCGCCGGGCAGCGGTGCCGGCACGGGCGGAGCGGCGAACGGGCGGGATGCCGGGATGCCGGGGGCGGCCGGCGGCGCTGGGCCGCGGCGGGCAGGGGTCGCGGGCGGGCGCGGTCCCCCACCGCCCCTCGCCGTGCCTTTCGGGCGCGGTGGTCCCCGGGCGGGACCGGCAGTGCGGTGGGAACTTCGTCTGCCCCCGCCCGGCTGGCGGCGGCCGGCGGTGCCTGCGGGCGCCGCGGCGGGGGGCGACATCAGCTCTCCGGTAGGGGCTGCGGCGCTGCCCCTCGCTCCGCCGCCTCGGGAGGGCCGCCGAGCGGTGCCGCCGAACGGTGGCCCCGGCGTTGCCGGCGGGGGTGCTGGCTGGAAAGGCGGCGTGGCGGGTCCCGGCGGCGGCGCTGCCCCGGGCGCGGCTGTGCCCCCTCGGTAGCGGCGGCCGCGGACGCGCCCCGGGCCCGCGCTGGGGGCGCTGAGCGCGGCCCCGCTGCTCCCGGGGCGGAGGGCTGAACTTCACCCTGCGAGGGAGGATTCTGCTCGAAGGGATCCCGGACGCCCGGCGGGGAGAGTCACACAGGCGAAGGCGGCAGCGGTGGTGATGTGGCCGCAGACTGGATCTTAAAGTTGTTAACACAGTTAGCTCAAAGAAAAGTTATTTTAAAGTAAGCGTATCGGTGACGGCTGATACATGACCACTGGCTATTGAGACGGAGGAATTAGAAAGAGGAAATCCCGTTTATCCCTATGCACTCCTTTCCATTGTTCTTCAACCTACTGTACTTCTAGTGATAAAGGCAATATTGGAAGGCTTTGAAGTGTTGTCTAATCTTGTTAATTTAGATAAAACAGCCTTTAGATGTTCTGTAGAGATGTCGTTGTAAACATTAAGTATCTTGATTATATAACATTTCAAGGAATCTGCCAGGATGTTGCCAGACTTTGTGATGAAGAACCTGATCCTCCAGTCATGGAAATAAAGAGGAGTTTTGACATTGATTCGGTAGGAAGCACATAGTATCCACAATTAACAGACCAAGGGAAATTAATTCATGTTACCTGTTGGTTATTTGGCATCTCTTGGGTTTGGGTATTTTAAACATTTAAACACTGCAGAAAATGTAAAGAGCATTTAGTTTGATTCGGGGGGTTTTTTTTTGTTCCTCTGTACCATTAAGTTTCCTTTTCTACTTTCTAGGATTGTATTGATCTCGTTCACTCTTTCTTGATAGAGTATTCTGATTAGTTAGTTATAAGGACGTGTTCAATCACGTGATGCATAACGTGTTTTCAGAAATGTTTTAAATCATGACAGATGCAAGGGTGAATAACCAGTGCAAACAGCATTGTAACACATACATGCCCTGCTTTGGGGAGCTGAAGCCCATTTCTACAGCTGTGGGGAAGGCACAAGTAAGTGTACAAGATTTGAGGTGTGGAATTTAGAGCTGACACAGGTTAAATATTGTTCCCTCCCTGCATAGTTACCCACTAAATAACATTTTTGGCAGAATGTAAATTGCTAATGAAATTTCAGTTCTTGTACATTTCTAATTCTGGATAGATCCATACAGGTTCAGCAAATGCCATATTGTCAAACCAGTTTTTCAGAAACCTGAGTTAGTTAACCTGATTCAATGTCATCAGAGTATTTTGTATTACAGTAGAGAACAATCCTCGTCCAAGTATGTCACACACAGCCACAATGCAATGTCTGAGATGCACTCAGTTTTGCTCATCTGCCTCATAACATCACCCATTCTTTCCTTATGTGCTTTTTCAGGAAAGAAAATCCCAAATTTTTGTGGTTGCTTTGTGGAAGAGAGCAGTGAAATCTTTATAGATTTCAAGCTGAAAACACTAAGCTTTCTTGCTTGTAAGTGACACCAACATTTAATCTAAAATTTTAGTTTCTGAATGGGTAAACTGAAGAACCTTCAGCACATGAGCAGACTGTATTTGTGACAGTCCTTTCAGTGGGGTTGTTCCCAAGAGAACATGCATGCAGGGGAATGTATGCCAATGTATTTGCTACATCTTTCTCTTAAATACCTTTTTTCCATGCACAATTCTGTAGAAATCTTTTGCAAAACATCAAAATATTTCAATGCAGTCATTTCAGAAGGGTGCTCGATTCAGTGTTTATTCATCTTCTTTGTCTGTAAGTAAATAATGAAACTTTTTGGAGCAGCAATCATTCCACCACTGAAGTCAATATAAGTGTATTAAGTATTTGCTTGTTAAAAAATATTAATCAGCTGTAGACTTATGAATATTAATAAGTATTATAGTTACATAATGCTCATACCTAGTTAAAAGTTAGAGAAAAATGCAGAAGTTTCAGAAATTTTTAGCTTGCTTTTCATGGTTTTCTTCTATATAAAAGAAAATTAGTCCATCTGTATGCCTCCCAACAGTAGATATCCTGAGTTTTCCTAAGCTGCTTTTGTAGTAGTAATTTTTACAGGGTAGTTTCACTATATGTCACATAATAAGAAATCTGGAACTGAAGCAGTCAGTTCTGTCATGTTCTCCACCCTGTTGCTTATTTAGTTAAATAAAGGTGGATAATAAAATATTATTGATGTAATTTGCCATGACTAGTAGGAAAATTATTTATTTTGATACAGCTAGGGAAAACAAGTGGTATGCTTTTTAGAACTAAATGTACTTCAGAAATAAGTACATATGTACATTCAGTTGAACCAATGAAGAGATGCAGAAGCTCAGAGAAAAGATGAATGATGCATGTCGTAGTTGTTTTAGATTATACAAATGGTACACTGATCTGTTTGGAAAAGCCTATGCTGTTTTTGAACTGCAGTTAAAACATGGACTCATGGCTGTTAGCTGAGTCTCTATCAAACACAGCAACTCTACATGCTGGTGTGTGGCAGCTCTGCAGAACTCCAGACACACAGAGGTATAAAATGCCTCAGCACCCAAGTGTTCCCTTTGTTGCTTACCCACAGGTCTCAGATGTTTCCAAGCAGTGACAGTATCTGCTGCTGCCTAGCAGTGCCATGGGCACAGTGACCAAGAGTGCTCTGCTTGAGCACCTCTGTGTCCTGAGAATGCCTTTCAAGGAACTTGGAAAAGATACACTTAAACAGGAGTTCAGCCCCCAGTGCTTTGAACACAGCTCCTCAACAGAGGGAGAGAGGCAAAGGTGGGCAGGTTGTTCTTGGACTGACAAGGCTGCAGATATGTTGGTGGAAGAGATCAGCTTTCCCCAGCACAACCAGGAGAAAGAAAGGATGTACAAGAGTCTTGGGCCTGTCTGCACCTATTTTAATACAGAGATGATCAAGGTGTGATAATGAATGAATTACAGGTCTCAATTACAAGACACCCCTCTACTTGTATCACTACCTAAAACATAAAATTGCCAGGTGTTGCATGTATAGTGGGGAGTGGACATTTCTTAACCCTCTTGCATTCTGATTTTTGTAGCTCTCAATTCAGACTCCCAAACTAGTGAGAATAATCCAGATATCTGCAATAGTTTTGCAATATCTGCAAAACTCTATTATTCCCTTAAGGATTAAAATGTGTAATTTAATGCTTATATAAGTGTATAATTTAATGTATCACTACAAATATTTATGAAATAAATAAATATGTATTTTTGCACTAGAAGAAGTCAGCAGATACTGGTGAGGGAGCTAATGGTGAAGGGTGCAGTGAACAAAGAAAATGCTACATAACTGAAATCTCGTGAGAATACTGTTGAGCTACATTTATTCATTTCTGTGGAGTGCATAGCATACCATTTCCCTTTGCAGGTGTTCTGTATTATCAGTAGTCTCAAAATATTGTAATTATAAAATGCCTATTTTATGTATAAACAGTTTCTGTAGAGGAAGGCAGAAAACACCCAATAGATACTGGCTTTTGCATTCAATTTTTTAAGACTACCATCTGAGTACCAGTAGGCTTTAACTATTACTGTCTTTTGAGACTTAGTTTAGTAAAAATGTGAATGACTTACATGGCTAACCTTGCTTCCCTTTGAGCAGTTCTGCAGTTCAGCCTTTTGAAGGGCTGATGTTTGTTTCTTTTGTCCCTCAGCAGGTGGCTACAGTTTCACTGAAATAGCTGATCTTGCTGTGGAACAACATCTGTGGCTTTCTGGGGTCACACTGCTTGGAGTAATGTAAATATTTCCTCCTGGGTCTGATCATTGTTTTTGTTTAAAGGTACAGCACTAATTTATTGCTTAGCATAGGAGGTTGTGTTGCAATTTATACTGAAGGACTGCTGTTACTCAAATGTGACCTCCATCTTTCACAGCTGCCAAGAAGCAGGGGTGTAACTTTAGTGGATTTTTAAGAGCTCAGTAGAAGATACTAAAGGCAACTGAAGTGCAGAACATCAGAAAAGCTCTGCTGGGTCAGATCAGGGGACCTTCAAGTCAGGGTTCAGTCTCTGACACAGACATTAAGGAATGCTGCTAGGGACTATACACAAACCTAGCTGTTTTATGAACCTGTTCTCTTGTACTCTTCTTGCATACTTGCTTGTCATATTACAGATCCTAGATATGTATCTGCTCAGTGGTTTTAGAGCCATTTGTGGACCTGCAGACCAACAACCTTTTCAAACTTGCTTTCAAGAATCTTTTTCAAACTTGCTGATGCTTTACTATCTTCACAACCTCATGTGGCAGCAAGTTCCAGAAGCTTACTACTACCTTTGTAAAAAAGCACTTAATTCTTTATAAACTGATGTTGTGCTGGCTTTGTAAAAGGTCCCTTAGTTCTATTACTAAAGGATTTAGCAAGCAGCTTTACGTTAGTTTATTTATCATCTTCATGACTTGATTGATCATATCCTGCTTCAGTCTTCTTTTCTGACTGAAGAGCCCCTCAAGTCTCTTTTTCTAAGGCAGGCACTCCATCCTTGTGGTATTTTGTTCTCTGACTAAAGCCTGTTCTTGAGATGCAGAGACCAGAAGTACTTGAGACATGGATGGACCAAGGTTGTATAAATGTGCACTGTCTTCTTCTCAGTGCCTTTCCTCATGATACCCAATATTTTGCTAGGGTTTTTCTTGCTGTTGTACATAAGGATCTGTCAATAATGACTGCTGGATTTTTTTCCTCCAGTCATTTGTCTGCTTGGTGTGTATGTGACTGAGATTATTTTTTCATGAGATGTATTAGCCTACATATATCTATACTGAAACTCATTTGTCATCTTTTTGTCCACTCTGAGTCCTGCACAGTGCTTCTGGAGCTCTTTGCCACCATGGTGGCATTAGTTCTGTGCACAAAGACAACTTCTTTTGTTTGTCTCCATTTTGCTAACAGTATCATACCGTAGGAGTTTTTTTGCATGTATGTCTGTGAGGAATAAAAGTGCCATGGCATATCAGACAAGAGTGTTCATAGATTTAAAATTAATTTGACTGTAACACAGGCTTTGGTTTTTTGTTGGGTTTTTGGGTTTTTGTTTTTGTTTTTTTTTTTGCACCTCAGTAAACTCAGACAGGTTAATGCAGTGTCCAGAAATCCAGACCACATAAAACAGAAAGAAAACTTTAAAAAATGCCATTCCTAGCACTTATTCCAGCTGCAATGAAAGGGGAAGTGAGAATGGTGGTATATGGTATTTGATCCATGTTGATTGCTGTTAAAATTATTTTCAATTAAAACCAAAGAAGCTTTTAAAAATATTGGAGTGCAAAGTGATATTTACTCAAATACCTTTAATGCTTCCCTAGCCTCTCTATGGATTCAATACACAACAGTGTTAACTCCAATGCTGTCTAATTAATCACCTTTCATTTGTGAACTACATTTAATAGTAAGATGAAAATAATAACTAAAGCTTTTCTTTCCTCCCTCCCAGTTGTATTAGAGGTTAGGCTGGAAGCCCGCCATAAGAAAGGATCTCTTCATGTTCCTTGCTCAAAGCCAGGCCAGTCATTTGACACTCAAAGCATGTCACTTGGAAAAGCTGATGCACTGCCAACAGCACTGAGAGTGAGGTTTAAAGAAACATCAGAAATGTATTATTAGTGTGCTGTGTTACTACTTAGTGTTACATAGTAATAAATGTGGTTTCACAGCAGGGTAAGTAACTCCAGCAGCCCTTCTGTGATGATCCTATTCTCCCTTCTCCCAGTCACAGTAACACCATCCTCCCCAACCCTTTGGAGAACTACTTCAGCACATAAGTCTGGCAGAAGATCACTCCTCTGCCCTGGCCACTGACTTAAAAAGCCAAAACAAAACAGAAACCCATTTCTGCCAGCTTGAATCTGCTTCACAGAGGACCTTATGAAGGCTGTGCAAGGGAGGACATAGAACTATGAAGGTAAATGCAAAAGGAGAGCAAGATGGTTGAACAGCAGCAGTTAATAATATGTGCTTGTCAAACCCCAGTCTGAAGTGCTGTTCTGTTTCTTGATTTATTGTTGTTCGAGTACTTGGCAGAAGTACAGGACTATTTTAGTAGGCAGCCTATTGCTTTGTTAATTTAAATATTTAGCTTAAAGAATTACATTTTACTTCCTTTGAAGAAAGGCCCCAGCTGCTCTACTACCAATTTATGAGGTCATATGCTGTGTAAATCTGGTTGTCTAAAAGACTGTTACCAACTGTAGTTGACTGCAGCAAAAGGATTCTTCTTTCATCTTGTTTTGCTCTGTAATACAGTTCATCAGAACAGCTTTTTCAAAGTAGCAGGTATTTAAGTACATAACAAATGTATTTCTACTACTTGATTTTTGTCATGGGTGGTATAAAGTTTTATTCCTGATCTATTAAATGGGTGCTGTTTGCTGGAATCTGTAGCAACCAAAACAAGGCGGTTTGCCAAAGAAAAAGGGTTTGGTGTATTCCATTTGCTTGGTGTACTTGAAACCCACCCAGTGCTACTTCATGACAACCATGTCCATGTGCACAAGTAGCTGCAAAGTCAAAACTGCTTTCTGTTGGCTGATGCAGCTCAAAATTAGTTTAGTGAGCTCATGGTAGCCTGCAAGGATGTCAGGGATGGACATGAACACTGTCAGCCTGCAGAGTCTTTTTCCCCAGTACTTACAGGCCACAGAGGTGATAATTGCTGAATCTGTGCTGAATACATTTGGCAGCAGTGATAGAGCAGTGCCAAATGTGCTGCTTATCTGCCTTAAGCAGACTATCATTGTAAAAAGTGGAACTTGTGTTCCATTGTTCAATTGTGACAATATCTTCTTGTGTTAAGATGTGTGCATTTATCTAACATTTTTATAAGATATTTCAGAATCATCAGCCAAATTTTACTATAGTCTTCTGTACAAAAAAATACTCAGCTGTAGGTACAATGGTACATGTAAGTTAAGCCACACCATTGTGGGCATCCAAAAAATATTCTACTAAGTTAATTTCTTTCATATGTATACTTTTTTATAAGGTCTGTTAGGCAGCTAGTAAGAGTGACATTAGTACAGTGTACTATGAAAATCTATTCTATTAATGTTTACCTAAAGCTTTCAGCATTTGCAATATTTTTCCATGTAGAAAAATAATACATTTAACTTGGATTTCAGACTTCATAGTAAAGCAAATGGTTTTTCTTTCTGCCAAGCTTTTGAGTATGCTAGATTTTTGTTACAAGGCCACAGAAAATGCACCTAAGTGCAAATATAATCATAAACCAAATTCTGTTGTATGTAGTTTATACTGTATTTGCTTAAAATAAGCTAGGCAGTAACAAAGCACTGCTAAAAGTTGGCAGTGCTTTGTTACTGCCTAGCTTATTTTAAGATTCAAATATATGAGGTTTTCATCACAATAATTAAACTTCAAATGAAAGTTTCTCACCAAGTTAGTGGCAGCTAGGTCATGTGGAGTCTGATGTCTCTACTTGTTTGGGATTCACCTCCACCCAATCAGTTTGTTAAAGATCACATTACTTCTGCTCTGAAATACTTTTACACAAATATTTTGCTGTGTTGCAGCTAAGGTGAAAAAATGTTTTGTAAACCCTGAAGAGACTGGCCTCCTTGCTGGTGATTTTCATGTGCAGATTTCAGATTACTGTACAAAGTCAAACATTCCCATTGATTAACCAGGCATTGAACTGGGCCAGAAAAGTCTGGAATAGAATTTGAGCATCTAGTTTGGATCATAATAAACATTTCACATGGAAGATATACTGCTACTGAGGAAAAAAGTTTTATTCTATCTAGTTCATTAAATTAGAAGTCAATGGGAGCAGTATTGAACATAGTATGTCCTAATTACAAGTGAGGAGGAGATACTGAATACCATTTTATTGGTATCTTATTCTGAATATTTCTTAGGAAAAAATAATAATTTTGTTTTTGCTCATGTGTGCATGAACATAGAGGCATCAAACAAAATATTAGTTAAACTAAGAACTAATTTGTAGAAGTTTATTCATTTGTAATAGGGAAATTAAATAAATTAAATACTTCTGTTATTGCTGCTGATCCCAAACATAAATAGACTCAATTCTGTTGAGAAGTTCCAAAACAAGATGTTTACTGTGAATTGTTTTTTTAGAGAAGAAACAGCAATTCTTTGTCTTTAAGATTGGGTATTGATACCAGGTGAAGTCCCCTGCAAACTGATTTTGGTACTGCAGCTCACATTCTAAAATGGCTCTTTATCATCTGATACAATGAGAGTTTTAATCTTATGAACTATCATGACAAAAGTAGGTAGCAGAAGAATTTAGAAGTAAAAGCAGAAAAGCTCACCTGCAGGTTTTGGGAGAGGAAAGTCATGCATCAGCTGTCCACTTGCAGACTTCTTTTTAATTTCAGTTTTCTGAAACAAAATTCAGTAATTCTTTTAAGAATGTAAAACATAAAATGACACTGCAAAACAGCTCAATGAAAATTCACAGAAAATAACTGAGTCAAAAGTAATAGGCTTTCCTCTGAAGGTGTTACACTTGTACTGGGTATCAGGCTATGCATCAAGTCATAGTAAAATGTGTAAATGAATGTGGATGATGCAGCAGAAGTGGTCCATCATACCACAAGCAGTCACAGTTGGCTTCTGCTAGATTTTGCCTTGCAAGGACTTATGAGAACCAAGACAGCCCACCTGGAGATGGAAAACTTCCCTGAGCCTCTGCCTGCTGCTGCATTTCGCCAGTGGCTTTTGACTGAGGCTCTGACTGTTGCTGGCTGGGTCATTGCAGATCACTCTGGCTGGCTGTCCTGGGATCACAGGTCCCCTCAGAGGCATGCACCAAGGCACAGGAGTTTGAGCCTTGGCCAGATTTTATATCATTTTAAATGACACATTACTATATTAACCCCAAAGTCTGGGGAAGTCATATATCAGGTAAGGTATCCCAGATGAGGTCACCTGGAAATCATCTCCTTCATAATTTGAAAATGGTGAGAAAGGAAAATTTCTTTATAACCCCTAAAACTAAGCAACCTACAAGTGTTAATCAATCTTGTCTTTTGTAAACCATGTCCCTGTTTTCTGAGCAGCCACTCAGCCAAGTTACTGCATGCTTTCCTTTTGCTGCTAGAGATCAGGTTGAGGTGATTGCTCTGTGGAGAGACTTCTGGCATGAGCAAACAAAGTCAGTTACATCTGAGCAATTCCTATGCACTTTGTGCAGTTGTCAGTGAAATGAAGACTCAGACCTGTTGTAATTTTTGTGTAAGACCTTTTGGGCTCAGGTGGTTTTGACTGCATGTGACCTGATATTTCAGAACTATTCAGAATTACTGTTAATGCAGTCCTTGCTATCAAGATACCAGTAAAGGTTCCGTATGTTTTTTCCAACTTTTATAGATTTACCCAAACTTTTTTAAAATTAAGGGGATTTTCCCACCTTTCAAACTATCATTTTTATGTTATTATCATATTTATGTTAAAATTATCAATTTTTATGTTATTGGGTCAAGTTTCCACTTACACCAACATGCAGTTGTTTACAAGTAATTTTTAGTTGTGGTTTTAACAACATGACTTCAAGCAGCTGTATTAAAAATACTGATTTTACATTTTAGAAAATGTTTTGTCTCTTATAGAAAAAGCATGTGTGTCAGGTAGAACAAAGCAATTACCATCCTGTATGTTGAAACATCCTCTCAATAAAAACTATGATTATTAATACCAGAAATCAGTTTTGGTATCAGTTATAATACAAATGCTTTTAGTAAAGAAACAGTCTTTGAGACTGAGGTATGAAGATTAAGAAGATGTTAAGAAGATTGCACACAGTGCAGCACACACATGGTGTCAGGTTTGGCTCCTGGATTCCCTGCTGCTCTGACCACCACGGCAGACTTGCTCAGGCCAGAGATAATCAAAGGAGCAGTCCTGGCTGGATGTGGTAGATCTGTTTCAGTCACATTATGCACATGGCATGGCCAGAACTGACTGGTCCCAGCCACTGGAGAGCAGCTGGGAGAGTGGGATGAGATCTGCTGGGTTGGGAAGTATTTTTAGGTGCAGGGACATACATGGGTACCTGGTGGCACTTGTACTTGCCTGGGTGGGTGCAGTTCAAGGACATACAGCTGGGTCCCCCGGCTGAGCCTTTGCTAGTGGCACCACAGTTGTATGAGAACACTACAGACTCAAGTGGCTGTTAACTGGTTTTGTGACAGCCTACTCCTCTTGCAGAATCTCACACACTCAAGAGTGTGGCCTAGCAGTTCCAAAGTGACAGTAAAAATACTGGTCAGAAGTTTAGTTTCAACATTTCTCAGTTCAAAAATAATCTTAATATGCTGTATATGTATTTATGCATTCCTACATTGTTAATCTGTTATCTTGTGTACTACCTCAGAATTCTCTAATTGCTTCCATTTTGTACATGTTGTTCTTACGTGCCAGGATTTCATAACTCACTGGATGACATTTTTGCCTGATTTGTCAAGAAGGGCATGGTACTAATAACAGTATCTCTTCTTAGTTATCTGATAGACTATTTTAATGGAGGAAAATAAAGCAATTTGTTTGACTTTCATATATTTTCATTGTTGAAAAATAAAACGTTGATCTTTCGAAGATGATGACCGCATCTTTCATATGTTGTTTCAATCTTCCATAAAGATTGTTGTCATCTTAGTTTCTTTTACTATACAGTAGCTAGGTAAGAATGTTAATGTTAGATGTATAAATACCAGGTTATCTCATAGTATATTAAGATTTTTTAGTTGTTTTCTCTTTTAGAAGACAAAGACTTATAGTATCTTAGCAGTTCTAATAGGTGATAATATGAAAGAAAACTAAAAGAGCCATGGAGATGACGTGGCATTTAGAAAATAATGAAACCCATATTGGTTGAATTGAGGACTTAAACCTGGAAGACTGTTTCTTTCTTTAACTAGTAAAACTTAGGCTAGAAATTTTTCAATGAGATGCAATGACATGCTCAAAGACAAATAGATTTTTCTGACTCTCTAAGTAACACAGTTACATTGTAATGAAAATGCAGGAGGTGTTCCCTGTGAAGCACAGCACTAATATTTCATGTATAACCAATATGGAAGTGATTAAATTGCTTTACAAGCAAAGGTTTGTAGCATGGTAACAGGAAACATTACAAGCTAATACTGCCTCTATCTGAAGATGTATTGTTTTGTGCTAATGAAATATTGTAATAACCTTGCACACCTTTAGAGAAGAACATCAACTAAAGCTCTCTGGAGTTATTCTTCAAACAGTATAATTATTCTGCTGAAATAATTTTTATGCAAAGAACAGTTAAAATAAACAGAACCATAAGAATGAAATGACCAAATTAAATGTTAACAAATGCATAAAAGGTGCGCTAGTATATAAGTATGCAGATAGAAATAAAATATTTTTTCAAAAGTAGAAGTAGTTGATTGCCAAGTGGGTTTCACATTAATGTCCTTATTCAAAGCCTGCTGGAATAACTAAAAGTGATCTCCAGTAACTCAGTTAAATTCAGTTAGTCTTAAGTTCCTTCCCTTCTTCCCTAAGAATGAAAAGCCAGGACTTCCCTGAATTTCAGTGAATCCAGTTTTCAGGATTTAGGTAGCTTCAGTATATTTAACAGCTTTCTTTAGAACACAGTGTTGCAAAGATTTATACTTTCCTTTTCCACAAAAACTGTAGCCTTCATGAGGATAGTATCTGTACTGAATTTGTTTACTGCCAGGAACACCTTGCTCAATTTTTGCACTATATTTGTACTGGAAATAATGAGAGAGATAAAAAAGTGGAAACAGTGTGAGTGTGGGTGAGAAATTTAATTTGGCAGTACAGGTAATAGTATAAGTTGACATTCATTTTAAGGTTCTAAAGAAGATTTGAAATAAAATGGTATGTTCTGTTTCTTAAGGATGGTTTGAGCATTGCTAGAAAGCTTGTATATTATTTTTTTTATTTTCTCTGAGTGTAAAGTTCACAAAACTGTTTTTATTTTCTTTCTCTTCTGATCCAGCTAGATTTTCATACATGGGAAGGCATGCCACATCCATATGTTCTTTGTTCCTTTAAAATATGTAGCTCCCTCATCATTTGGGGTGTTCATATGACCCCGTTATTTCTTGTTATGAGGCAGTTCAGAACTGAACTAAAAGCTGTTACCTACAGTTTTTTGTGCCTGTTAGCTTAAAAGGGAAACAGCCTGCCCCCTCTACTTGCTACATTATATAGTGGTATGACAATAGTTCTTTTAATTAGGTCATTAAGACATATACAGTAGACTTGGCAGACCTAAATTACAGAATGTCACAGAAAAGTCAATAGGATGTTTGTTCATGAAATGAGAATATCTGTGAACGAAAGACTGTACTGCTACTAATAAAACTTTGCATCAAGGTTGAATTCATAACGCACTACCAGCCATACTGCATTGATGGAAATGCAGTTTGAACTCCAATGTTTATTCAATATGGAAGTGATGAATACATGGCTCTAATAGAAATGCCTTTTTTTGTGCCAGGTAGTTACCCAGTGACTGAGGATGAGTACTTTGGTTCAGGAATTGGGCATATCAGTTAGCATATCAGTTAGTTTTAACCAGGATTTATTTCAATGGCATTTTATGAAATATGCCAATTTATGTATAGTATTTGACTTCAGCTGGTGGTGACACAGAACTTCTTAGAAAAAGCCTTTCTGCTTCACCATGTGAGATGCTGTCCAGGACCCTGTTCTAGGGTCATGTAAAAAATTGGCATAAACTCGTATGTGAATTTCACTTACACTTTAGCAGGGTCAGTTTCACTAAAGGGTACCAAGGGAGATGCTTGAAGTGTAGTCACATAACACATGCTTTGATTTTTATCAGAGGTATCTGTCAACAGAGTGGGGGTGGTTGCTGTCCTGTTCAAGTGAAAGGACAGATTTCGTTCCCTCCAGAGGTCTGTAACAGTTCCCAAAACAGAATTTCCTGAAGGGAAAGGACAATGCTGTTCTGCTTTTGCTATTTGCTGTGGCTAGCTAACAGGTGCTGTTTGCTCTTCTGTCCTAGAACTGCTGTCTTTTTGACTATGCACAGGGCTGCATGCCAGTGGAGGCTGATGTAGATCAGTACAAAAATAGCAAACTACCCTCTGCCTAAATGTGCTAACCTGAGCAGCCTTAGCTTGAAGGCTGGGCTTCCACTGGGGAAGTTAACTGTCTACTGTAACGCCCTTTCCCTAGCAGAGGTGAGGCAATTCCTAAATATTGGTGGAGGGTTCTGTTCATTTGTGAAGTATTAATGTGCTGTTATTATTCTGTTATTACCTTTAAAATATTTTATGGTGTGTTAAAATCAATAACAATGTAACAGCAGCCACATCTTACTTATGAGGTGTGATGCATGAGCATGAGGCTAGTTGTTTCTAAACAAGGACTAATTTCTGTCTCTCCCCAGATATTAAGTAAGTTCACTTAAATAGATTCTGGATGACACAAGAAGCAATAGTCTACTTAAAAGCTTATAGTTCTTTGAAAATGATTGCAATTCCATTCAGTATGTGAATAATGAAAGTCACAAAAGACTTCAGCATTCCACAAAATAAATCCAGGGTCTTCACTCTTGCCAGCATGCTGGGTGTTACATTTTCCACCTAAAATGGATTTCTAGCTCATAATTCTTGTATAAATGGTTAGTTTTTATTGGGAAGATATTTCTTGGTTTGGAAAAATACTATTTTTTCCTTGGTGCTAAAATCATTGAGGTGGAAGGTTTGCAAAAGAAACTTCAGCATCAGAACCCAAACAAGGCAAAGGGCTAAAAACGCATCTTAAGGACCATTAGTCAGAACAGTTTGAGGTGACAGTAGCCAAGATTGTTTTATATATGAAGTTCATCAAACAGAAAGTTGGTTTCTTTAGCTGGAAAAAATGCCTAAAGGGGTATATTTTTGCTGCAGTTGCTAGGGAGCAGCTTACACTGTATCTGTGGGATATAATGTGAGTCATGTAAAATGCACTATGCTGATAATTTACCTCAGAGTGGTTAGAGCTGAATATTACATTCACAGAGCACATCTCATTGTACAAAAAATGAAGATGAGATGGATGTTCTGAGTAATGTTAGGTGACAGAGCCACAGTGGTATACAAGGCACAGTACACATGTCAGTCAGCTGACAGGAGCATGTCAGTGCTACAGGATCCTTAGGTGGGGCTCTGATTAGGTGAGCAGAAAATTAATACATTGCCTACATGGGAAGAAAGAACACAGCAGAGGAAAAGTAAAACCTGTGTTTTCATGTATTTGACAGCTCTTTGGAATGAACAAAGTCCTGAGAATGCCAAATAGTGTAGTCTTTTTTCAAGGCCAGCTCACTTGACTGGCAGTCTGTGCTAGCAGTAGTATGTTGTTTAACAAAATGAGGATGGGTAAACTGGGGGGGATCTGAGTAGCCCTGCTCCAAAGTGAAAATGCTCCACTGCATTTGGAAACAAAACTGCTTAGCTATGAAATGTCAACATCTGTAATATAAACTTCTGTAATTACTTGGTTACAGGACTTTGTAATTTTATTTCAGAATCTGTCAAATTGGAATTGTTTTGGTTGAAAACACAGTCTAAACAGTCCAATATTATTAAAACTGTAAATGCAATACATAAATTATACAGCTATAACACTGGATACTTGCTTTTATAGCAAGCATTAAGCATTTCCAAAAATTATCAAAATATGGCTATAGATTTCCATTTTCATATAATAGTTAAAATCTCAGCAATATTTTTTCCTTACTGCATCAATACAGTGATACTGTCTGTTAATTGCTTTGGTCATTTAGGCACTGGTGCACGTTTGTCTCACATACTGTACACAGAGATTGAGTGTGTTTTCCTCAGCAATTACTGCATTTGTTCAAAGTGAATTAGAAAATCAAAAATGTTAGGAATACTCTTTAATTAGATGATTAAAGAGCCCAGTAAGTAGTGTGATGTTCAGATAAAAACAAAAGGTATTCTGTAGCAATTTTAGGCCATGGTAGAATTCAGACAGGACAATGGGTTGTACTGTGCCATGAAAGGGTCTGCTGTTTCTTGAAATCCTGTATGGCAAATATTTATAGTTTTCAAGTAATTTTATCCTTCCAGACTCAGCTGCCTCACCTTGAAAGATGCTTTCAATAAGAAATCTCACAGTAAGCTGTCTGAAAACATGATGCTATTCCTCACACCAATTTGAAACCCATTGGACTTGGCCTTCACAAAACTTTGTGAACAGATACTATCAAAATGCAGCTGAAATTAATGAAGTTATGTACACTAGCTACCCTAGCCAAGGATTAAAAAAACTCTTTCATAATCTGCTTTTGCAATTTATTGACTTCTGCAACCTTTTCTAAATGTTAGAGGGTTTTTTTTTTCCTTCTCTAGTCAGCCTTTGACTCTTCCAACAGTTTAGCTCCTCTAAGTTTTTCATAAAGGTCCAACTTTTTTTTCCCAAAGACAACTTTTGATATTGTAGAAACATCTCAAATTGATTCCAAAGGCTCTGTTCACAGTACAGTCTTTAAGTGATACCTCCTTTTGAATAGATTTGTTCCCCATGCATTGTTCTGAGAAGCAGTTGCTAATTTCTGAAATGTTTCTTTTTAATAAAATACAATAATTTCCCTCTGTAGTTTTTATATTTTTATATAATTGATTAGATTTTTATAATCTGTAATTATTATATAGTCACATGTTTTTCACTTAGCTGTTTGGGTTTGCTTTTGTGAATGAAGGATCTAAAATTAATAATTCAAAAGAGAACATGACTAGACATTGTAATTGCTGTTGTATATAATTGTCTGCTATCCCACTTTTGTTCTACTTCACTTCTGAAATAGCATAATGCATTTCTGTTAGTAACACAAAGAAAAATATTTTGTAAATATTATAGTCTGAAAATATTTTAATCTATCTCTTAAAATATGAAGTACATTATTTCTATTCCTTCTTTCCTTCTATTCAATTTAAGTGGTCAGACTTGGACAATGGGCATGGGAAACACCAAGGCACAGTCAAATACTTTTGCTTTTCTTGGTACAATGAAAATATCTACCTGTTTTTTTTTTAATGTCTGTTGTTTCTTATCTCCCAGTGATAATTTTTTTCAGTTGAAATGGTTGTTTACTTACAAGATTGCTAGGATTTTTTACCAGTAATGATCCTAATAACCATATACACAGTTTCTAAAATAACCTTGAAAATTCTGTATAAAAGCTACTTAGGACTAAGAGATTGTTATGCATTCTTTCTGAAGCATTAGAGCAGCAAGAAAATCATTAATTGTAGTTTGGCATTTTTCAAGTCCTTTTTTTTGCCCTGGAACATGTCTATTTTATTTAACGTATCAGATGGGAAGTTGCACCTCTGCTACAACTTTTTTGTATTAGATTTATAGTTTGCTTTCCAACTAACTTAACTCTGTGGAAAGGACAGTTGCCTTGGGCTTTTTTTACAAACCTGAAGCAGATTTGATGTAAAGTACTGGATCCAAATAGCTAATGTCTTAGGGGAGGAAGGGGCAAAAGTTGGAAAATAAATCTAGAACTGGAATATAAATGTTTAAATGGGATGTAATTTGCCCATTCTAAATCACAGTCTGGATCTCTTAGTTATAAATTAAAATCTATTTTTTTCTGAAGTCCAGCTCTAATTTCTTAGCACCTTTTTGTGAAACCAGACAAAATTTTGTTCTGTCTTATTTTAAAACAACCCTTTCAATCTGAAAATGCCACCTGAGTTTTCAAATATTCACAGAGACCATACGCAATCTTACATAATGAAATAATATTTTTCCTTTATGTCTGTTGCCATGGTTTAAACCCAACCAGCAACCAAATGTCACACAGCTGCTTAGTCACTCCCCCACTGGTGGGATCAGGAGAGAATCAGAAGAGTGAAATCTGGAAAATTCATGGGCTGAGGTGAAGGCAGTTCAGGAGGTAAAGGAAGAGCTGTGCACACCAACAAAGCCAAACAAGCAGCAGCTCCCATGGGCAGGTTCAGCCCCTCCAGGACAGCCAGGGCTGCACCCCACCTCACAGTGACTTGGGGAGATGAATGCTGTGACCCCCCAATTCCAATTGTCCCCCTTTCCTCCATCTTTCCCATCTTTCTATGCTGAGCATGATGTCACGTGGTCTGGAATGTCCCTTTGTCAGCTGGGGTCCCCTGTCCCAGCTGTGTCTCCCAGGCACCCCCAGCCCCTCTCCAGTGTGGCCGTACAAGGAGCAGAAAGGGCCCTGGCTCAGAGCAAGCCCTGCTCAGCAATAACAAAACATCTCTGGATTATCAACCTGTGCTCAGCACAATCCAAAACACAGCCCCCTACCAGCTGCTGTGCAGAAATTTAACTCTACCCCAGCCAAAACCAATAGTCTGTGAACTAAGATGGATTTTTAAGTAAATATCTCTCCATGAGGGTCATTCATAGAGATTGCAGTTAATTGATAATTTTCCTGGAGTTATTCTTGGTAGTTCTATTCACTGAAGTCTGCAACAGCACCATAGTTCAGTTTGTGAGATAGCCATATAGTATTGCAAAATAGCATGCATTTCAGTGTCACATTTAATTTTAGAACTGTTCCACCAGTCTTCCTAATTTCATATATAATAGTATAACAAGTAATGTTAATTATTATAGTATTCCTTTTTACATGTATGTAATTTGGATGCCCTTGCATGAAGCAGCATAAATATAAAAAAGGACAACAGCCCCTTCTCCACAGTACTTGAAGTTTGCTGTTAATGATATATGAATTAGATATATGAATTATAGAGTATATCTGCATTTGTAATTTTTGCTGTCAAGCAAAACATTTTTAAAGGGAGGGAAATATCTTCTAGTAAGATGTATTTTCATAGACTTTAATTTCTAATCTGATGGGATTGTTGACAATCCTCTGATTGATTTCTTAGGTCAACTGAGAATTCAGGTTTTCAAGACATAAAAATTTGTAAAGTCACCATGATTTACGATGTCTTGCTACTGTCTGCAAATGTCTTTGCACTTCCCATATTTTTTTCATTTTTAAATACTACTACAGAGGAAAACAATATGGTAATAGTAGTGGGTTCTAATTTTATCAGTCATGATACTTCTTGTTGATTTTGTTGAAAAAAAAAAAAAGTAGGCTTTGGGACTGAGCTGTTAAAGCTCAGATATTTACAGGAAGTAAAGTGAACATCTGTGAACTCTATTTCCAAAGGAGCCATCACCCAAAAAGTGTAGACACTTACATGCAAATCCTGAGCCCTCTGAGGAAAATGTTCAGGAATTTGAGGTGTGGCATAGGGAAAACACTGGAATGCTGCTTCTGCTCCTATAATGAATATCTATAGATATTTATGTCTGAGCTGGCTGAACTGCTGTGTCCATTCAGTTAGTTTGGCTGCTTTACACCACATACATACAACTTTAAATGTCCAGAGGTAGCAATGGTGTGACCAGTGGAGGAATTCAAAGCCATAATTTCAAGGTGAAATCCTGACCTCTTTAGTGCCATGTATTCTGTAGTCTTAATGTTACCTTGTTCCTGATGAACATCTTACCTAGACAGAACCTGCATGTTTACAAAAGGCTGAATGAACTTTGGGCTGCCCACAGACAGCAACTGTGGGATGGACGAGCATTCCCTGCTGTTATATATTGGAATCACAAGCCAGGGCTGGAAGCTGTTTCAAGATGACAGCACTGTAGCTACTCAAGGATGTAGCCTACAGCAGTAGACCTCCACATTTTAATTTTGCTACTATATGTGCTAACACATACATTAAAAAGTTTGGCTTTGCTGTGCAGAAGTGATCCAGAGATTCTGAACAGTAGTGAATCATCTGATTCTGCCATTACACCCTTAATTTTCCCTACAGTGTTTATCCCAGCATTTCCACCCAGTTCTGGGATGGCTGTAAATTGGTTATTCAAGTTGTAAGAAAAAGAAAATAACCTAGAACAGTGAGAAATAGAATGTACAGTGAATCACAGCCAAGGTCTAACAATCCTGTTCCTCCTAATAAAGACTGCCCTATTGCTGCTCAGCAAGCAAATACTAGATTTCAAATAATAGCTTTGACTCATTAAATTCCCTTAGTCCCCCCACAGCTCTCTTTTCTGAAAGAAAAGATGCTTCTACAGTGTAGTTCATATAAATCAGATAATCCTACCAAATGGCTGGATTGTGCAAGAGAGACCAGGTTGTCTCCAAGCTGCCTGAAGATGGAGGTGAGGTTGGACAAAGCAGATAGCTGCATTTCAGTCAAGGAAGAATAATTTTAGGGGAATTGTGTTAAATGTGACTAGTGTCAGTCTGCTCAGGCAGTTCCTACCTGTTCCTCCATATGCACAGACCAGCTACTCTTTCTACGTAAGAAAGCCACAGACCTATGTAGCAAAGTCTTTCAATGACTATTACACTTGGCAGAGACTGACCAAGAAGCAATTTCCTTCAGCTGGCTGCATTGTGGCATCAAGTTTTAAACCTTGGTTGACCCCTTTTTCCAGCTCTAAGGATTGTAAGTCAGGCATGAATTAAGTTATGTTGCCAAGATCTCCTTAATGCAACTTTTAAACGTAAATAAAGTTGCAGGAGTGCACTGCAAGTGAGCTTTGTCATGATTGTGTCCTTTAGTAGGTGTCTCCTTCTCTGGAGATACTCAAAACCTCCCTGAATGGGATCCTGTGTAAGTGCTCTAAGTAATCCTGCTTTGGAAGGGAGCTTTGACTAGATGGACCTTCCAACCTCAATGATTCTGTGATTCTGCATTCCTCTGCGAATGAAGCTGAGAACTCTGATTGGGTTTGGCTTTTTTTAAACTGATGAAGGTACCTAAATCAGTAACACTGTCTTAATTTAGCAGTTGCTTTTAAAAGGCAAGTAAGAAGACCCACTGAGGAGCTCCATCACTGTAGACTGCAGTCACATCATTGGTTACTCTTGCAGGTTCTGGAGATGCTGAACAGGCCTCAGAGGCTCCATGTGGGTTATGCTTGTTTAGTGCAGGCTTGGTTCTGTTGTTTGTTGTTGGGGGTTTTTTAACTGCCAACTAATCTTGAGGAAACTTGAGATCAGCATTTCCTTGATGATAAATGAAGGAAGCGAAGAACTAAGAGCTCCTTGTCTGTTTTTCTGAAGTATGGCACCACTCAGATTGATAGCATCCACAAAACATCAGACTTATTGCACTTTCCCACTCTCCAGCTGCTCTGTTTGGTACCATAAGATATGGGGTCAGGATGGTATGCCACAATTATTCATTCTTTGACAAATGAGACTTCCATGAATAGGAAAGGGAGTTTTGTTCACCAATAGAATGTGAGGCAGTACAAGGATCTTTCACTAGCGCTGTATAGGGGATCTCTTTTATACCTGCCCTTTCCTAGGACAGAAAATTGGCATGGAATAATGAGAGCTTGTATTCAAAAGAGAGGCCTCTAAAGCCACAAATTTCTCATAAGCAGTTGTCAGGAATGTATGATTTGTGCCCATATGTCTGGCTCATTTTCCCCAATTACAAGGATTTTCTGTGGTCTAATCTGATATATTCTAGATGTTCAAAACAAAACTGAACAATTGTACTACATATATATTTTGTAGTCTTCATGAATTTGTTTGGATTCACAGCCCCCTGAAATTATAAAAAAAGCGTATCTGATAAAGATACACGTTTCTGATAGTGGCAGTTTAATTAAGCATTGTTTTTCACCAAAATTGGTGGTCCAGAAAATGACATATAATTGAAATTATAAATCACTGTTAATACTAATTAAAATTAAGATTACTGTCTGCCACTTGCATGCTTTGTTAGACATCTGATGACAGAAAAGATGGGTATGAAATACTGGTATGATAGTACAGGCCTCCTTGGCCTTGCTGCCAATCCTTTATTATTAACTCAAGTGGAAAACTTGGCAGGTGGAGTTGGGTTTCTGACCCTTTGAGAAGGGCATCTTCCTTTGACAGAAGGACCTGTTTCAAACCCCAAGTCAGGAACAGGATTAATAGGTGTGAAAAGCAGTTGTGTGCAGACCACAGCAAGCATGAAAAAGGTTAAGGCAAGATTCAAGGTCCAGACAAAGAGTAAGGCAGAGCAATGAAGAAAGCCATGTGGTTATGTGACTGTTACTTTGTTAGTTGTAGTGTATAGAAAACGGAAGGAATTAGTCATTAAGTTATTTTGGAAACCTCAAAAAACCCTCAAACCCATAAACAAACAAGCAACAACAAGCAAAACCAAATGAAAAGAAACTGAAAAATCCCCAAACAAACAAAAAACCCACTAGGGAAAAGCTATTGCTTTCTACCTCTGCATTTAACATGAAATTATTTAATGTAAGTTTTTTCATTTACTCCTGAAAATGGAGTACATTGCCTAACACAGGCATCTTCATACAAAGGGCAAGAAATAGCAGTGACACCTGGATAAATATCTAAACCCTGCTGTATGATGATATGCATTCAGGGACTGTATAGTGTGTCCAAACCAATTTTTTGCACTAAATGGTGAGAGCCTAGTAGACAGAAACTTTAATGGTAATTGGTACCTATAAGAGTTAGAATAATGCAGGCAATAAATAATAAGAATGATCCTGTTCAAGCCAAAGGAATACTTAGCCTGACTAATTGAGGGGGGGGAAGAAGTTTCTACTATTTTTATCATTTTGTTCTTCATATGTATGTCCTGGGCTATCAATCAGCTTTCTTTACCTGAAGCCAGCTGGCAGGTGACACTGCAGTTTATTAACCACCAGTAAATAAAATGTTATGCTCCAGAAAAATTCAATTCCCAAATCCCACCCCTAAAAATCAATAAAGCTTCTCCTCCAGCTAAAGCATTTCTTATGAGTATTCATTTTTAAAATACAGCAATTTTCATCACCTTTCTTAAAAATAAAGATAAAAATTAAAACGAAATTATATTAAGCGCAATGAAAACTATGATACTAGAAACAAGTCTCTTTTTAATTTTCATAAACATTAAACTTTTTTCTATTTGGGTTAAAAATAAAATTATTTAAAATTAGTAAGGATGAAAAGATTTATTATATCAGTCCTTAAAAACTAAAATCATGTTTGGAATTTTGGATACTTCTACGGTAACTTTACTCTCACTCTCTGAAGTTCCTGTTCCTGAGTTAAACATCACAAGACTGGCTACTCCGTTGAATAAGATTTTATTGCATTAAGGTATATCATAATGCACCTAAATAATGTTGTTTTTGTCAGTCAGTACCCAGCTGTGGTTTAGTTTGCAATTTCAAACTGTAATGAACTAATAAAATCCAACTCAATCTTTATTGGATTTTACATCTTTCCCTTGAAATATTTGGATGCACTCTCATTCAGGAGGTGGCAGAGCAGTGTGACCAGTCCCGTCATGGAGGCACGGGGTTCTGTGCTTTGCTTCTGAGGTCTACAGAAGCTGCCAGATTGTACAAATGCCTTTTCCACCTTCCCTTGTATATCAAAGCTGTATTTAAACTTTGCTAGTGTGGTTGTATCAAATTAAAACTCCTGGAATTCTCTGTGTCACCTTCTATTGCTGCCAGTGAAATCTGGAGTCTAGTGTGTTATGGTTTTAGCCTCAAAATAGGCTGCTGTTAACCCTTAGGATATTAACCATTCAGTGCATTCCCTTTCTTTCTGATCTTTTCCAGCAGACTCTAGAGCTCTGTACCTCAAAGAGTAGTACACCTTGCTCTTGGTGCAAACTGAAGCATTCAGCCCTTCATGGAATCAATGCAGTCTAACAACTTTATCATATACATATCCTTAAAAAGATTCTGGGACTTTCATTGATTGACACAATATGGTCAGTTGTCCATTTGTTCTGAATTGAGTGTACAGGGAATTGTGTTACTTCCTAATCCCATACTCCTCTTCAGAGAAGCCTGTGCAGATCTCTGAGGAAATATCTATTCAGACCCTGTTGGTCAACCCACCTCTGTAATCAACCACCACACTTTTAAGATGAATCTGGATGGAATGTAATCAAGCTCCTACAAAAACAGAAAAATATCTATATGGAATTCTAACACAATAACTTGTTAGACAGCTCATGTTCACTAATACATGTCTTAGCTCAAAAAAAAAAGTATGTAATATAGGAAAGAAAAATTGTATTTTTTTAATGATTATGCTAATTAAAAACATGCTGGAATTTGGTGGGGGGGGTTGTTTGGTTTGTTTTAAACTGAGCTTCTTGCATGCTCATACATTTCTAGATGGGAATAATACAGTCGTACACCTTTAAAAAGTTATGGGGCATATTTACAATGAGAAAGAATTATCATCTCCCTATGTTTAAGATAAGTCACATGGAAAAGGTACTTGAGCAAAAATGAGAAATAAAATATCTACAAACGACGATGAAATTCGAAGAAACGTCATCAAATAAGACCCACAAGTAATCTCAGATCTATGTATCAAATTTGAGCCAATTCACTAAATTAAAATGATTGGAATTATATTCATGTTATTTCTGCCAGTTACATTTTCCTGGTTTACCCCAGAACATCAAGAAGGACATTATATACTGATAAATTTTATAGCATCTTATTCAATCACTAGAAATATATTGAAGCTTACATTTCTAAGAAGCACTGACAAGATGATAACTGCTAAAAATTCTGCCCAGTGTGTGGAACAAGCTATTTGGGGGTTTTCAGTATGGGAAAATACAGAAATATAAGAAAGAACATGAAAGTCAAGACAACCATTTTGCCCAGTTGTTTTTGCTTGTCTGGCAGTAGGAGTTATTTTTCTCCCCTGGGTAAGGTTTTACAGTCACTGGGAATAAAGTAAAGTGTTTTTTGTGGTCCCCCTCAGGAAGCCATCTTCTGTGGCTGGGTCAATCCAGCAGTGGCCCTTTTTCCAGCCAAGCAGGAGCTGTGTAGCTGTGCCTTGCTCCCAGGATGCAGCAGAGCAGCAGAGGCTCCTCTCCTCTGCCACTCACCAGCCCTACTGCTAAATGCATCAGCAAATACTCCCATTCAAAGCCATGTTTGGCACTGAAAGTCTGTGAATTTTAGTTGTGGCAGCTAATTGTTGGGACAAATGAACTCGCTGTTGGGAACAAATGATGTTCCAGCACCTCTGGAACATCATCATGTAACACTGTTGGTGCATTTGGGTAAATTCAGGACACCAAACTGAAGCTCTGTCTGGTTCTAGGTAGCTTCTGAGAATAGGGATTCCTTCATTCTCTAGCTTTCTACAAAATTATTTTTCTACATTGGAAAATGGAAAATCCACCAGGCAGACAGTTTTCTGGTTTGAAAGCCTATGGGAAAAGTGAAACTAGTTTGTTTTGCCTTATCATCTGGATGAAGAAATAAATCATGTCATGCCTTTAAGAAAAATAATCACACTTTATTCTTCCCCAAATGGTAATATTGGTGCACAGAAATGAGAAAAGCTGTATTGCAATTGCACTCTTCTGATATTGCATTTGCTTTATTCTAATTTCCATGTAAAAGGAATTACTTGCATGTTAACAATAAGAAGAAAAACCAGGGCCCTTCTACCATTAGATAATCTAATGCCAAAAGCACTGCCAGAACAACTCTCCTGACATTATTTATGTAGGGGAGACAGTCAACATCTATTATGTTGTTTTCTTCATCAGCCCCCTCCCTAGGCATGCTGAGGTGTAGTGTCAGAGACATGGAAGACAGCATTCAGCTACATTCTTACACTGAGGTGAGAAAGTCCCAACCAAAGCCAGCACAGTGAAAAAAGGGTAATTTGTAATAAAATGAGATAGATGGTATTGACAATCTGACAGGGCAAATGGTTGTTTTCAGTGGGAATGACTTGCAGTTAGCAGATAAGGTCAGACAGAGGATGTTTTGTATCCAAGTCATCATCAGCTACAAAAAAAGTTACTACTTTCCCCTGGGCAATTGGTCTTGTCATTCACACCTGTCTTTACCACTTTTCCTGATACAAACCTGACTTTTTTATTCTTGAAGCCTCTACGCTAACAATGCACCTATATATCCTGGGCACAGAAGGGAAAGGGGGAAAATAGAGGCTTCCATTATCTAAACCAACATTTAAATACCTAAATAAAGCAGCCAGTTCCTTAGTTTGCTCATGAGGTATTCTGGTAATTCAGTATCTTTTTCTTGACTGTATTCACATTTTGCAAAGGAAGGTTCTACATTAAAATCTAGAAGACTTATATAAATATATCACTCTGTAGAGTAGATTCTTGGTTTACTTTTATGCTCTTCCAGAATCATCCCATCCATCATGAATTTACTACAGGTCACTGGTCCCAGGTGAAAGTCAGGCTGTGTTACAGTGAGTAGGGAAGACAGCTACTTGTGTTATGCACACCCCAAGGATATTCCTCTTGGAGGAGACATGGAAGAAGCTCATGGATTTCTGGGAATTAATTTCTAAAAAGAGACATGAAGTTTTGATGCTCCTTTTCAGCTTTGAATTTTCTGGCTAAAGCAGCATGGTACTATTCAAAACTCTCATGTACCACTCCAGATATGCAGTAAAATGCCATATCCTCTTTGGGTATGTAACAACCCAACTGTCTGTATTAATTACATAAAAATGGCACTCTTTTTACTCTACTCTTTCCAACCTATCACCTGATTCATGTAAAGGAAACATTTCTATACCTTTTAATTCCAGTTATAATCTGAAGAGTGAAGCATGGCAGAATTTTAATTCAGTCTACCTTTTTTTCTTCCTGAAAGCATCAATGAGCATCCAGAGAATGCAGGGAGATAGTGAAAGTTCTTACTGTACCTTTAATCTACTGTAAGAATCCTTTTCTTGTTAATAATACATGTGAAAGAATGAACTTCAATGGACTGATTGGTTCCAGGTGCTCTAACTGTGTATCTCAAATGGTAACAATGAAAGCAGGGTTTTTAGAAATAGGAGAGTGTATTTAATATGTAAAACAAACCACTTTATATCCATTCATTTTCTGGGCACTACTCTAACCACATATTTTTAGTACATACTCAGTTTTTGCACTAATCTAGGATTTTTTCAAGGCTTCCCTTTTGTGCCTTTGTCAAGCAGAATTTGAGTAGAATGCCTGAGTAAAAAGTAGAACACACTAAGGAAGAAATCTAGCCACGCAAAAAAAAAAAAAAAAATTGCACATCATGCTGTAACAGTAAATAACCTTTTGCACTGTGAAACAAAGGGAAAGCTTGGTGATTTTCCAGTGTGCTCACTTGGCACTCAACCCTCATCCGTGGGATCCTCATCTGTGTCACTTCCTATAATAGTGAATTCAAATAAATTAATTTTCAGTTTTCATTGTTTCCTGTGCTCTCTCTCCTTCTATTTGTTTATTGTTACTTACTTTTGTGAGCCTCTCATGAGTTTTGGTAAAAAAGCCAAATGTATATACAAACTTTTGATCTTTTTAAATAGGGAATAGATTACTGGAAAGAATGGGAAAATTTTCAAATATAAATTGATATTGCTGGAAATTAGTTCATTCTGAGTTATGTCCTATTATCAGCTGAATTCTACACAATGCAAATCAAAACACATGGAAATAAAAGTAAAAAAAGAAAATTGAATTATTTCCAACTTCTCTTTAATAAGTGTTTCATTCGTAGTAGAGAACCAGAGCATCTTTCCTTCATAATTAGAACCAGAAAGCAATAAAGATTGAGTGAGGATCCTGGTACATGAACCTGACACCAGAGGGATGGAGGGTGGGAGTGCTCCAGGAAATATTTAATATCTGTGTGTGTGTGTGTGTGTGTTCACACATGTACTCTGAAGAGAAACGGGAGATGGTGGCAAGAGATCATTAAAAGCCTGAGAAAAAACAAGTGCCCAGTGAATAGAATTAATAACTGGGCAAGGAGGTTAAGAATGAAACTTGAAGGTGTTGGGGTGTGTTTCCTAAGCAGACTGCTCATACTTTGCAGGCAAGAGCTGTGCAACTGTGATGAGAAGATGGGAATGAGACCAAGGAGGAAACCTAGAAGTGGGCAGGTAGCCGTAAGAGCAGGTTATTTTTGAAAAGGACAAAAGTCAAGATTTGCAAGCTGAGTCAGCATTGTCACTTATTCAAATACATACTCCTGAAGATCCCAGAAACATGACATTAGGCTTTTAACTTTCCTTTTGTATCAATAAAATCAATAACTTGAACTTTTTAATGTCTATTTCACGATCAGCTTTTCAACTGAACCAGAGTGATTCCTGCAGGCATGTAAGCAATATAGCTTCCACAATACAAATGTTTTGTACTTGCATATTCTTACTAATCACTGTTTATGATCCCAACACTATTCATGGTGGATGTACTGGCTTCTGGATAGTGGCTTTGTTAGCTAGAACAGATGCAAACATAGACACACTATTCTGTCCTTTTCATGTTTTGTTTCTTTAGCAAGAATATAGTAATATCTGCTAAGGACGGAGCCTGAAGCACATTTTTCAGAGAAATAATTTGAAATGGCCACCCAGCTCTTTCAGTGGCTTTATTTGCAGCCCAACATAAAAACACGATTTATTATTTTGTTGGGCAGAATAAATAACTACAATTCAATAAATCAGAAGCTGAGCTGAGGCTTAAGGGAGGACATTGTACCTGTGCACTGCTGAAGAGAGCAGTGGGGCCCCAAAGCATCCCCTATGTGCACCATGGGCCTGAGTCACCACCAGGACCTTCTGCATCATGCTCTCACTGCTCTATTACTGCCAGATATGAGCAGGCTCTGTGCTGGTGCATTTGTGCCTTTCCCTTCTCATTCCAGGGCTGGACTATTTGCATCAGTGCTGTATGAAACTCGTAAGAAATCACTGAAGTGTACAGAACATAAAGACCTCACAACAGTGTATTAAAACAAATGACTATCACTAAACCCTCGTCTGGGATTTTGAAGACATAGAACACATTTATTTCTCTAGGCATTAGGACTTCAAGAGCTAAATTTATATACTCTGACAATATGCAGCATTTGTAGAGCTGCAGCTGGCTTTTCATAGGTATTCTCGAAATAAAAACTATTTTATGTGCTGAGAATCCTGAGATGGAGCTGTTGAGAGTAATTAGGGAAATATAACCTTCCCCAGGAGCGATATGCTTTTGGAAACAGATTTTGAATCCTTTTTGTTATGAAGATAACTTACTGTTTAAAGAGAACTGTACAGTTACTCATGTTTGCATAATTATACCTTTATCTTGCCAGCTCACTGTGGAAAGCATCATAATGGAAGATGAGAAAACGTTGTAAGGGTGATGGAAATCTTTTTATTCAGACAAATCAGTGGTAGTCCTCTGCTATTGTTTTAAAATATCTGTCAAGATGTATAGAAAAATGCTCCTGTAACTTGAAATTTTAATTTTGTTACAGTCAGTATAATGCTTCTTTCATATTAACATACAACTGGTACCTTAAGTAAACACTGAGGTCATGAAAGAAGGAACCACAACCGTAGCAAAATTGAGTATCCTAGTCCTAGTGTTATTTACTGATTATTTATTTACTCTATTATTTACTGATTTATCTTTGGTTCAAATGCAACATGCAGGGATTAAAATACATTTTCTGAACTTGGAGTTCAGGAGAATTTCCAAAGGCTTCCTGATCACAATGTGGGTTTTTGCAATGAAAGCAGCAAAATTGCCTACTCATTGCAAGGCTACAAAAGACAGAGAGATGGATGACTTTGGACCAGTGATACAGTTTTTTTATGTTATTATTTTAGTGATAAAGCAGAGGAGGAGGGAAATCACAACAACTCAGTGCCAATATATGACCAAATTATGCAGGCACATTCTAAATGATTTAATTTAAAAACTGGATACATGTCAAAGGAGATTTGAGAAGTTCATCCTTTAAAAATTTTAACAAGTTCACTCCAGAGAACAATCTTGAGGCAACCTATTCTCAATTACCAACCTTACTGAGGTCTATTAAAATCATGAAAAGGATTTGACCTGAAGGATTGATCAATTAAATTTTTCTCTGTGTAATGGTAGATGATGACTCACCTAGCAATGCTGACCTTTTTATGAGAGCCTCATGCTGGCATTAGGACAGGTTGGCCAGCAGGGAGAAACACAACAGAAGAAAAAAATAACTGGAATGTGATTCAGATTTGTGATGGAAATTGATCACATAATCCACAGATCATAGGAAATGCTACATCATACAGCAGACTGCTAAAGAGTGAGCTCTTGAGCTCTTTTTAGATCACTGTTCTGACAGTGGAACAGTCTTGTTGAGTCTCCTAACACCTTAAACCATAATGGAAAACAATCAAGTCTGACTGAGAACTCAAATTCCCACAGGAAACAGCATACAGTGCCTAATAGACTAAGATACCCATTCAGTGACGTAAAGGTCAAGTACCATTGAATAAAGGGAAAAACCTACTGCACACTGCTTACATTAGGCTTAAATTATAAAGCAAACCCTTTGTCAGAAATTTACTCTCACAAAATAACTCAATAGTACTAAGTGTTTTGATGATTTTTATTATTTTAGAAATTTTATCATTTATCGTTATAGGAATCAAAGTATTTATCATACTGAACTCACTTGAAGTGAGCAGATTTGGTCTAAAGATAGTTATTTCAAGAGAGACAGTATTTTATCTCTGCTAGTAGTATCAGTATATGTGAAAAAGCCAAACAGTTCTGTCATGGACCAGGATGATGCTTAAGAAATGGAAAACATCTCTTCTGGCAGGTTGACTACTCATTTTTGACACCTGGCTGGTCCAATACTGAGCACTTAAATTTATGGCATATGACAGTATGAAAAATAAGGCATTGTGCTTGCATACACAGAAACCCTTCTGAATTCTTCACAGCTGACTTGTACAATATTTTCATTTTTTACTAAACAATTTCTTTCAGAAAGTTTTCTTATAAATGCTTGATTATACAAGGATAGTCATTCATTTGTCATGCCTTTAAAAGGTGTATGAAGTCTACCTAAGAAGCCTTTTGGGTGTGTTACAAGGCTATGTAGTTTTTGTTTTCCATTATGTTTGCTGGGTAATTTAAACTACAAATGGAAAGTTGGTTTGCTTGAGTGCTGTTTGTAGCAAAGGCTGATAATCTACTAAAGTTTTTTGGCACTGAAACTTAAAAGTTTACTGTTAGCAAGAGAACACTCTCCCAGGTACTGAAAGAACGGTAGAAATCTGCATTTTTCAAATGGCAGTCAGCAGATGAAAAACAGATTATGTCCTTCTACAACCCTACATTTATTCTTGTCCCTGTATTCCAGTTGTCTTTAAAATGCTGAAAATGTACAAAATTGTTCATACAGTCCCTACTTGAAACAAGCTTCCTTATTTACTACTTCCTTCCTCACACAGTATATAAACACACAATTGCAGAAATCCCAGAACTGTCTTTTTGTGTGTTCCATAGCCTGTGTCCAGAAGTTTTGTTTTACCAGCTCTAGTGAAAACCAACCTGCATGTGTTTGTCAGTAGATTAGCAAACCGTTACCAAAATTAAATACTTCCCATTTTTTGGAAGTGCAAGAATGTTATGTAATATTACAAAACTGGTTGGCTTCAGTGAAATGCCCTGATAATAAGAACCATAAAATATTTGCATCTCCATTTAACCTTGATTCTCTTTCTGGTTGCTGAGCACTGAAAAATCAAAGCTAGTTCATTTTTGTATGATTCTGTGTACCTGCCTTATGGGACTCACTGCAGGTTTTTGGGGGGAAAAAATTCTGTTTTTCAAGAAGAAATCCCATAAGAATTAAAGTAATTTGAGTAATGGCCAAGATTTTCAGAGAGATTTACAGTTCTCTAATTTCCCCTACTTGAGAAAGGCAGAATTCACAAGCTCCAGAAGCATTAATTAGCTTGTCTAATTAAGGTATTATAAAAATTTACAAATAAATTACTCTCTTTTTTGTACGAAGAAATTTTTTTTATACTCTGTTGTGCCTACTTGTTAAAAGACCACACACACTTGCACTGTAGAAGGATTTTAGTACCTGGCCACAGACTGAAGTGCATGACAGGCAGAAAATCTTCAGTCACCTTGCAGTTTTGGCACTGGCCTCTTTTTGGTGCAGTACAGCACATGCAGCAACTTAGGGGCAAGGATTTGCTCCACTGGCAGTTCAGAAGGGAAAGTCCTGAGAAGAGTTAGAGGGGACCTTTGGCTCCTTGGAGTTCCAAATGAACAGTCAATTTAGCTAAACCATGCATTGACTCCATTTGGTTGGATTTTTTCTAACAGAAAAGCTTAAAAACTCTTTACAAGGTACAGGAGAGCTGTACTCAATACAGTGCTTTAATGCCTGGACAAAATCTGCAGCAGTAAAGATGGGATTTGTAGATGGTCCATATTTAAGATTATTAAAAATTGTTGTGAAATCCTTCTCCAATCCATTCTGCATTTCATATTACTCTTCAGAATATGAAGGGAGAGAATTAAAAGACCAAAAAAAAAAAGACAAAGAGACAACTAAATTAGCTGTTTCACAAAGATTACTAAAATGTTGTAATTGCATATAATTATCTGTAACTAGATAGAAAAATATGTGCCATTGGAGATGTAACAAGAAGTTACTTCAGACAGCTGTTCTTTTCTGCCAGAACAGGCTGTGCTCAATTATGTAAAATCAGAATAATACAAAAGCATATTTTTATATTTTAAAGCTCTCACAATTTACTGAGATACTCTACATGGCTACACAGTACTGATCCTTGTGGGAGAAAGTATTTTGAAGAAAGTTATAAGAACTAGATTTGTTTTTCTTAATTCCATGCTAATTCCATCCAATACAGTTCAAGCAGGTGGTGCCCAGGACCGTGGCCATGTACTGTGGTGGTCCAGTGAAGATCTAGGTGGGGGGCCATGGAAGAAGGCAAAGCATCTGTGCTGAGACAATGGCTCAGCAGCCTATTAGCAATTTCTGCAGATGGTCCAAGGTAATTTGTAAGAGGGAAACTTTTTGGGTAAAGTTCTTCATGTTTATTGTGCACTAATGATCCCATTTTGGAACTGGCAGGGTTTGCACATTCAAGTTTGTTCAATATTGTACAATAAAATAGTATTGATAGGGTTTCCAGTAAGGCTAAGTGATATTCCTTTTTCCTTTTAGTAAGATCATCAGAAGAAAGCCTCCTTTAGTTTTAGCTGCTTTTTCAAATTGTTTCAATTTAGTTCATGACTCCACACAGGCTTATTTCATCTGCAGGATGACAAAAGCTTTCTTGATCACATGAATGTAGTTTTCTGTTAATGAGAACTCTTGAGATTTCTAACATGAGCTGCAAATTTACAAAAAAATGTTTTCTTCTTTTTAAGATTAATTTCATGGAATACTACTAAATTAGGTCAGGCATAAAATGTGCAGGCTCATGCCTCTAGAAAGAACATAACTGCTACCATTCACTAATAAGAATGTATTCTAATAGCATTGAGGTTAAATCTCCAGGCATCCCTGTTTGCCTCTATTTATAACTACTAAAGTATAGGTGAAATACTAACCATGTGTCTCAGATAAAATGAAGAGGGAATACTATAACCAAAGTATGCTGAACATGATTTAAAGAAAAAATTTCACTGTGCATTTTATAGAGCTATTAAAGAAATATAAAATAATCAATAATGAGATTTATGGTGCTTCCTAATATTATTGATTTTTTTAGTGTATAGAGTAGGTTGTACTAGACACAATATATTTTCTAGTTTAATTACTGAAAATGGCCTTTTTCTGCTTTTGAATAGTCAATGCTCCAAAAAGAGAGGGGAAAAGGTAGTTTTTCAAGATACTATTTTCCTGTCACAGTTTTGATTTTCATTTAGAGTCCTGAGGAATTTATATGGTGTATCCAGTCATAAGTTTTTACTATTGCACATATCTTGCAAAAACTGTTCAACAAACATATTTCTTCATTAAAGAAATAACAGAAGTTCATCGTTACTTGCCCAGTCTGCTATGAAGATTTCAGTGTAAATGAGCTATATATAGCAGGTCTGTTATCATAATAAATTTTCATATTAAAAAAAAATTATGCCTAAAAACCCCTCAACCCTCATTTGTAATATGTAATTGGTGTTAGATTGACTTTTCTCTGGTAAGATAATATTTAAAATAGGGATTACAAAATTTCATTGACCCGCTGGCATTTTCTTTGCCATCCACAGGGGTGTTTCCTCTGTCTTCAAGTGTAACAGAAGTGATTTTACTTAGTATTCCATTAATACTAATAGTTTGTTCTCTATAAGATAATTGCAGGATCACTTTTAGGATGACTGATAAGAATTCAGATGTAAAACTGGTGCCATTGGAGCAGAGATGGTTTTGATTCTGCTTGAGTTAGAGCTGTCAAATTCCTCCATGGAGAGGTAGAGACTACTAGAAAATCAAGATTATTCTGCTTCAAAAAAGTTATTTCCCATAATATAAAAAGCAAAGAGAAATGCCCTCCCTTAGGTAGTTGTTTTTCATATAATTTTTTAACTCTACGATTCATTTAGACTGTTTGTTATTTCAGGATGCAGAAAACTGGGTGAAGGAGAAAGGCATGTAAAAGAGAAAATAAGTAACAAAAGGCAAAGGTCGTGCAGAACAAATCATTAGACTTACTGAGAAAAAATGCTGAATTCCCTTATGCAGGTAACTCCTCTCAAATAAACTCTCTTCAATTTGATTTTGTGGTGCTGCACTACTGGGCTAGGAAACCCAGTGGTAACTCTTGAAGATCACTGAGTTGCAGTGTCCTACTAGGAATATTTCGAGAACATATGTCCAGTCTTTACTGTTTAAAAAATCCTCTGTATCAACTTCACATTTCTCAGAGTGAGAGCTGCAGCATTATTCAAGCCTAATAAGTGGTACTGGATTTTGTAAAATTCTATTGCAAACCCTGAAAGTTTAGTGCCACATATTCAGGTTTCTGTTCTTTAGGTCTGTCCTTGTACTCATCAAACAAAGAACATTCCAGCAGGCATTGATACAAAACAGGAAATCTCTTACTACAGCTTGCAACTCATTAAAGGTTTTCCCAGTTGGCAGTAGGGGGATAAAAGCTCTTATAAATGGATTGCAGGGGAGATAGAAATACAAGGAGAAAACTGTTATACGGATTAATGAAGAGTTGATGAAATTAGTCAGTTTTAAAATAGTTGGCAAGCTGAATAAACGTATTTAGGTAAATATGCTCTCGAGAGATAGGAGGATCAGAATACAGCATAGAACTTGTAAAATAGCTATTTAAGTAATATAAATAAGGAAATGCTTGAGGAATTTTAATATTCAATATATTGTCAACATTTGTGCTCCTTTTAAGACGCTAAAATAAATCATTAATGTAGTTCCTGAACATCTCAAAATTAGTTTTGTAGAAGCATGAATACAGTTCTGTGAAATATCTGAAAAATGGGGACAAAGAGAAAAAATGAAAGCAACATCAATCTTTCTTCTAAATCCTAAACCTGAACAATGTAATGCTCCCTGCCATTGTCCATACATTTGCACCAGCTGGTGGTATTATTCAGAATTGTGCTATGATTCATACACATAAAAAACTTGAGATTGTCACTTCTCTTGTAGTTTCCTACTAGGAGACTTGAGGCAAGATGGCATATGCAATCAGCTAACAGTCTTTTGTCAGGGACATCAGCTGAACAAATTGATGACTTTTTCTGTGCTGAATTAAACAGCGTTTTTTCCACAAGTGTCTCATACAGTGACAAAGGCAGAAAGTGCTGGCAACTGTTTGGAACTCTGAAAATGTGATTTAAAAGAAAGCTACCTAGAGTGTTTTGTTGGGAACTTCTTTATATCTTTGTTCCTCAGTCATCTGTGTTAGTTATTCATTATAGTTCTAGTAATTCTTCTTTACTAGTTATCATCTCCTAAGAGTCCAGTAGAAGTGTGGCAAGAATATTTGCTATTTTGGCTCCTTCATTTTTTTTTCAGTCTTCTTTTACATTGTTTTCATCATTCATGATCTTACCAGAAAATGCTTTAGAGCTTTTCAGGTCAACAACAGAAAAATAATATTCCTTATTTGAATAGTTTTGGCTGAGAGAAAATGAAAAGTGTTCTACGTGCTGTTCTATAATTATTAAAGCAGACCTGAAGTTCTGTGTTTATAAGAAGGAAAGATGTTCATGTTTTTGTTGGCATCTCTAAAAATTTCACAATTGCCTGAAAATGAGGTTGTTAAGGAATTCAAAATATGATGGTGACAATAATGCTATCTTAAATCAACACACCGACAGTTTAGAATAGTAAATGAGGAGCTCAGGTGCCCCGGAATTATTTGATTATTAAAATCAGAAAGAAGAAACATTATGTACCTCCTTTGACTCTTTAGAAACCTCCTTACATGGATAACGTTATCATCATTTTGAACAGAAAAAAAATGTGATTTTTTTTCATACATCCTTTAGCACAACATATGAATGAATAAAAGATTACACAAGTACACAGTTTTCATGGTTTCTTTCTCAAGATCCTTTTTTCTTTTGTTTAGTTTCTTATTTTGACATTAACATTGACTTAATATTCTGTATAAGTTATTTCACAGATAACATGTGTGAAAATTCCAGATCACTTGTGGATGACCCTAAGGACACAAATTTAATATTCAGATCTTTTCAGACCAAAGCCTGAGCAGGTTTAGAGTGAAGTGAAATGTGGCACTTTTTGTGAACTGCATGAGAAGTAAAGAGGGGAATGTAAAGCCTCTTGCTTTCTTTAGTATCTCATTTTTGTGACATATTTCTCCCTTTATAATGAGCATTTACATTTTGAGAAGCCAGACATCAAGTCATTGTCTATAAACACACAGTGTTAGGAAGGTGTGAGCTGCTCTGACATCATTTTGATCCTATTTGAATGACAGTGGTTGAAAGTTCACTGCTACTGTTTTGAATCCTTTAAGGTAAAGTGAAGGAGAAGGCAAATAAAAAAGTTCAAAGAGTGGAAAAAAGTGGGAAGGAAAATGAGGGGATGCAACAGATAATTCTCAAGTAAAGCATGGAAAACAGGAAGAGTCAAGGAAAAAAATGGGATATAACAAGTTGTTAATGATGACAGCCCCAGTTCTCAATGAAATGGGGATACTGGCTGTGTAGGTTACCATTCCCTCCCTGTCTGTTCCCATTGTTCACCTCCTGTGCTGGTCTACCTTTCCTGTACTCAGTAGGATTAAGAAATTTTTGCCTCCTGGGGAAGTAGCAAAGTTTTATATTAAACACAATGTGTATAAATAGTGTATTTTAAAAAAATATATATTATATATATGTATGTATAGATATACATATATGTGTAAGTAAGATCTCGCTCTTGCTTTGGATGTGCACTCAACTGTTTTAATCTACACTAGAGTCTAATTGGCTCACTGAGGAAAAAAAAAGAAACTCCCATCATGTCTCAAAGGATATGAGTCCAAAGAGTCGTAATGCTCAATGGAGTTGCAAGCAAGTGTCAGGGCATTAGGGTGATTACAGACTTTCCATATTTCCAAGGAAAGTGGATTTCTTTGCTTGACTGGAGAAATAAGAACTCTCAAGCTGAAAAAGGAGGTCTCAGTAGACACTAAGTTGAGAATTTCAGCTCTATGTCATTTGAATTGATTGAAACATTTAGCTTGGTTTAAGTATGCTATTAACCTACAGTGCCCCCAAAAGAAAGCAATATTGTACTTCAAAGAATTCTGGAGGATTTTGTGTTGAAATCAGCTGACTTACTGTTCAAGGGGGAGGACAATAATGCTGGTGGTGTTCATGTTTCCTGTGAAGTATGTGAACTGATCCATCACTCAGCTATTCTCTTAAATTATTTTACATGTTAAGAACAGCATTTTATCTACATTCCTCATTTACCTAGTTGAGTTAATCACATATTAAAATATTACTATGAGTGATACTGCAACAATAGGACAGCATTTAGCATCAAATACCACTTCATTATAAGCAAGATTTCATTTTCATACTACTCCTGTGTCTCAAAGTAAGCAACAAAAATACTAAAGAATTAGTAACAAGAGAAGGTATTGATTCAAGTTCCACATTTTCTTTTAACATAAGCCAAATGCTACACTTGTGTAATACCAGAAGAGGTAAAGCAAGTATAGTTTCTTCCTATTTAGATGTGACAGTCTAAAATAAATTATTTTTAGAAAAAGTTTACTTTTAGAAAGGAAATAGCATTAGACAGAATGTCAGAAGCCTCAAGCTGACATTTACCAGTCTTTACCAGAAGGAAAGGTAATTCTAGCTTTCTCAGTTTACAGCTGAAACTTGTCAGCACCATCCAATGGCTACGTCCACCATTAATACTCATAATACCTCTTAGACTCCAAAAATACCTTAGTAATCTTTGCATCAACTCTAGATTTCCAGACTAGTAGCTGAGTTTGGGCTTTTAAGAAATTTGGCCCTATATTTATGTTGTTTTCATGTGAGAGTGATTCTCTGAATCCAAATATCCCTGCCCTCTATCTTCTCTAATGCTGTACATGACTCAAACTCTCTGTCTCTCTTCAGAGGCTTCCCTGGGGATTGTTTTAGGGTCTGCCTTTACACTGTTGACAACTTTTGTGCCATTCATTCACTCTAAAAGAGAGCCTAAAAATTTAAGTTCCTAACCTTGTAGAGATTTCTCCAGATTCTGATGATGAACAGCATTTCTTTCATTTCCCTTACACTAGCACATAAAGTTATTTAGGATGACAGTGGAAAGTTAGAATTGGCCAGCAGATTGGCTTGAGGAAGAAGAGCAACCCTACAATACACATAGCAGACATAATAAGAGAATCAATAAAAAAAGCTGATGGATGTAGTAGCTGTGAAGACTATCTTCCTGTTTCTTAACTGAGACAGCACTGGCTATCCAGACATAATACAGCACCATATATGCTAGCAAGGTACAAGATGGTTGCTAACTGAAAAATTGCTTGTTCTGCAGCAAGGAAGCCAGGTGATAAGTTACATAGTGTGCTAAGAATTTAGTTGCTTGAAAAATGAAAACTAGTTTGAAAATTCAGATGCACAGATTTCAAGATTACCAATGAAACAAAAATCTTGGTAGTTGCCCAGATGTCCAATTTTAACTTGGCTTTTAGTTGTTGTCACTGTCATTAACATGCCATGATTTCACTTAATAAATACAACAGAGTATTATTAAGAAATAAGCTGGAGTGTTTTGGAAAAGAACAGTTCAATGAGGCCACAGAGTTACGGATAATCTCAGGGAGAAGAGTTAATAATAGTTCCAAGTAAGTTTATACTGACCAGTCTAAAGTCTGAAATATTTGTCCATGTTATTTTTCTTGGGAGAGATACAGGACATGAAACTTACTTTTTTTTTTTTTTTGACATTTTGCTTACATTCAAGTATTAGATAATGTACACAGAGATCTAATTGATAAATGCTGTCTTTTTATATTGGGTTTTAGGGGTCTGTTTTCTTCATGAAAATAATTGTAGAAAATCTAAAAGGCAAAAATGGATTTAGTCTGAATTTCTTTTTGATGTAAGAGAAAGAAATTACTGATTTAAATCACATTTTCTAGAAGTAATGATAAACTGCTGCTAAGGAAACTAACATGCCATTTAAATATAACTGATTACTGTAATCCCTTATATTAACCCAGTGACTACATGCTTTGCAGTAAACATGATATTTAAAAGTAGTGAGAATGCTAAAAAAAATCTCTGCCAGTAAAATAAGAACTCATGCTCAGAATTCATAAAGATTTTTTTTAGTGAGGTGGTAATTTTCTGATAATATCTACATTTTATAGTATGTGTATTTCAGAGTGTCCTGATACATCTTAATTTTTCAGGTAATTATACCTTATTTTATTTAGCACAGCCTCGCTTTGTCTGTGGACTGAAAAACAAATAAACATCACTGTAGAAAGCCTGCAGTCTTAAGATTCACCTGGCAGAAATAATACTGGCAGCTTTACTACCAGTCTACTTTCCACATCTTTTACCCAAAAAATAGACTGCAATGTATCTCCCATTTGGAAAAACTCCATGGTGCTAGCAGTAAAACAAGATCAACGTCTGAAAACATTTACCTGTTAAGCTCTGTCTTTATATGCCTTCCTCTGCTTCCTTTTACTAGCAATTACTGTACTTTTACCTCTCAAGAAAAACTATTCAAAGTCTTTATTTTTACACCCTGAGTCTTGCTTTAACCATTGGACCAGCCTCAGTTGCAAAGCCAGATGTTTATGTTTCTTTAAAATATCAAAGTTGGGTGGATTTTCATGTTTAGAGATGCTTCAGAGGAGACACCAAAATGGTAGGTACCAAATCAGGCTACAATTTCCTGTCAGGGTCAGTGCATGTAAACTGTGTGTCAGGATTAAGCAAGTACCAAAGTAATCCTCAGTTGTGCATCGCTTGAATATGCAGCACGGAGGCAGTTTGGTACAAGGGGGCTCTTTGGTGCCAGAGGAGGCTGTTGGAGAGCAGCCGAGAGCAGGCAGGGCTCCGATGGCGCTGAAGTGCACACCTGGGTACACATCACTGCCCCAGCTTGAGAGAGGGGTTGGATTCACCTGTGTCCTACACTTCCACAGCACTATTACCTTTACTAACTGCAGTGGCTCAATGATATTGAACCCTCACTAAAGCAAGTCCTGAGAGAGCTTTTCTGTAACAAACAGAAAACCACAAGAAAACAAAATCGTCCGCTGGCCATTCCAGTAGGATGCTTTAAAATGATAAAAGTAAAAATTATTTGCAGTTTTCTGGATGCTCTTTTTAGTGAAGTTAGATATGCAAGATATAATACATTAAAAAATTAGCTTATAATTGGTTTACCGTATAAATAGACTTTAAGAACAACAGATAATGTGTTTTTAATACAAAACTCAGGAGTAACTTCAGTGCTTAAAAAAATAATAAAAAATATTATCTCTGTGAAGTTATTACTTCATTTACACTAGGTCTCTTGGTACATCTAGAATCCAAACAGATGTCTTGAATTAATTGAGTAGACAGGAGTGATAAACTTTCAAAGCTCTGCTGACCTTGTAGTAACTATCACAAATTGCAGTACCTGAAGAACTTATTCTTTTGCTTTTATGGTTAATTTTATCTTTGGCTAAAGGTCAAAATCAGTCCATTCAATAAGCAATTTAAAATTAAAAGTTCTAATAACATTTCAGTGAAGTTCTGTCATTCTATTACATAAAGTGATTAAATGTATGTAATTATATTATTAAATTTTCTAATGATTGGTTTTCATGTGTTAAAGAAGTCTGAAAATACCCCATGCCATTTTCAGAATAGTGTGTTTAAGTACATTTTCTTACATAGATTTACTGATGCCTGTAGGTTTTGGACTGTGTTTGGTTTTAAGCAGATTATTTTTCATGGACTTTACCTCAAAAAGTCTTAACTTTGATGTAATGTGGTATTTGTTCTGAAGCAGAAAGATAATTTTTAAAAATAGAAGTGTTAATCTTTTCATGCATGTTGAACTCAGGTTTCTGAGTACTTCCAACAAAATAATCTACCCTACAGGGTTTATTTATATTATGTTGGGTTTATATCGTATAACTTTCTAAATACTACTTTTACAAGGTATGGATATAATAGTATCAGCTCAAATGATATTTTTAAACATAAATATACTCAATGCTTTACACTAGGAAAGCTAAAATAACATTTTTAAAAGCAAATTTTGTGCAGTAAAGAGAATTTTTTAAGTATAATAAGGAAATGTCAGTAATGTACTCTCAGTACTATTGTCAGTAATGCTCAATGTAGAAATCATGAAAGTAAAACCTAATTTCTAAATGGACAGAACAGAATATTTGTTTATATATAATAGATATGAATATATTATATATATATTCACATATATTATATATGACTATATATATATAATATATTCGTATATATTATATATGAATATATAACAGATAATATATCTGTTCATAATATATATGAACAGATTTGTTCATATATACCTTTTCACAAGTCAGGAACAGGAATCAGAAATTACAGTTCAAAATTCATCGAATCAAATTTGATTTAAATCTACCTAGATTTGTTAGAGGATTGTGTACAAACATTCCTTGAGTTTGAGCTCACATTTATTTCATGAGCAAACACATACAGGTTTTCCATCAGCCCAGGTTCTCCAGGGAGAGCTTAGTCTTTACTGTGAGGGTCTGTGTGCAGGGAACCGCACGTGCAGAGACCCCATCACCACTACTAGGTTGTAAGGTACAAGGCAACCTGGAGAGAGAAGATCAGGAGACTTCATGGCTTGGCTGCACTGCTACATATTCTGCCTTGTGGAGATTGTTGAATGAACTGAATTTAGTCCTTATTTAATTCATAATGTAATTGCCTGGGAAGTCAAACTGGAAGGAAAGCTCCACAAACCCAGACAATAGAAATTATTTATATAAATAATGTAATACTAGAAGAAAAGGTGAACTAGAAAAACAACTCCAGGAACAGGGAAGCAGAGGATAGAAGAAAGAAGAGTTGAGCTGTGTTATTAAAATATAGTGATCAAAGATCACAAGTAATGCTTAACATTTTCTAAGATCAAATGAACAGCTTCCTAAAACTAGAGACTTTGGGACAGTGAATGTCTCCAGTGATCCTTTATTAATAAAACTGCTTAAAAAAAGAAATTCAATACACTCAAGAAAAAATAAATCCTGTGTTCCCCTTTGTGAGCTTCATTTTGTGAAAAGTTATTTTCAAATCTCATGCCTAAGAGAAGGAATTACAACTCCTGCTGTACACATGCAATTGCTTCAAGTCCAAAGTGCCTGAATCTCCAGATTTTCTCTGTGGAATCCATTTAATCAATTGCTCAGATACAACAGACTATTTTGCAATAGTCTGTTGTATCTGAGCTCATACATGTTTAATGATATAATATGAGCTTCAGGACAAGTTCACGAGGTGACAGTGGTCCAGCCTCAAAATGAATTGAGTTTCAGCTTTCTGTGCCTTTTCACATGGCCAAAATCCCTTGAAGTGCTGGGATGTTACAGAGAAGCACAACAGTGTACTTAGCAGGAGGGCTGAGGACACTGAATTTGAGGTATCTGCAGCTTTCTCTAGCCCAAAGACAAGGAAGAAAACTTAGTGTTCCCTATGGTAGGCTGGAACATGAATAAAAGGGACCCCAATACATAAAAGGAATCTTTATAACACTGACAACATGCACAGGGAAAGCATTCAGAAGCATAATAAGGGTTAAAAAAAAGAATTGTCTGCAGGAAGCTGGGACAAAGAAACAAAACTAAGCAATGACTTCTACCAACTCCTTTCTGTTCATATATTCACTTCTATTCAGGATTCTTTACTGTGTCCTTTACTGATGGCTAAGTGCTTGGCATCAGCCCTGCCAGTGCATTCAGATCTGTGAGGGAGCAACACTGAGCCTCTGTCAGAAATCTCAATTCTTCAATGCCCTAGGCAGGTCATGAAGGAGCCTGGTATCTGCCCAAGCAGCACGGGCACAGATTAATGATTACCTTCCCAAGTTTCTGGCCATTCCAGCACAGTCCTGGGCAGTTGCTGGCTGCTGTCCAGTCAGCAATTTTCCAGTTCAGAAAGCTGTGAGTAGCTGTGAAGAAACACAAATCACAACTATCTGTCCTTGGCCTGTGCAATAATAGCCCATGGTCAAAAACCAGCCAAAGACAGAAGTTACCCAAGAATTCGGCAATGCTATTTCACACTGGTGTCTGACATCTTTGCTGTTTGTAAAGGCACTTGGCTAAACTTTCCGTACATTTTGGGGATCATAGAACGGTATTTTATTCATAGTAACAAGTCAATATTATGCTGTGGAGATCTTTACAAAAAAAATCTGATTCCTATCTATTAATTAACATTATTCCAGCTACTAATTAAATGCCTGGGTTTTTTTAATATAATATACCTGAATTCTTATCTGATGATGCGTAATATATCCAAACCACATGTTATAACTTTGATGACATCAGAGGCTTGTTAATGGTAACAATCATGATAGATTAGATTTGAACCCCCCTCCATTTATTTGCATTTTGTGGGAACTTCTTCAAACTCAAAGTTTAAGTGGGAAAAAAATCTTCCCCAAACTAATATGAGGATGAATGCAGCCAGTACAGCTCTGCACACTATTTTCTTTTACTCTTATCACTATGCAGTCAGAATATATCTAATATCATGTAAATTCTGATCTAAGAGAATTAGATTTGTTCCATATGTAGTGAATAACTTCAGTGTTTTGGAATAGTCAAGTCTTAAAGCTGGAAAATTAAGATGCTGGCCCAGCATACCATTAGCTTCAGATTATTAATGAAAATTTAAGTACATTAGCACAGTAATATAATGGAGCCTACTCTTCTTCAAAATATCTGGACTCTTAATGAAAAAAGCTGTAAAACAAAATGATCATGGGAGTCAAGAATAACAGTATTTATTTAAACTTACATGCTCCTACACAGTTTGTTCCTGACAAATGCTGGATTGGGCAAGATTGACCTAAGAATGAAGCAAGTTGGGCATCAGCTATCCCAAGGTGAGGGAGTACAAGACACATGGAGGGGAGGCTGGTGCCAACCAGAAAGACTGAGGAGGCAGCCATGTTGTGGCAGTTCTGTGTTCCCCTTGGCATGCATATTTTCTTTGCTTAAAAAGTCTGCATCTAGCTATTTAGTGAGATGCCACTGATGTATTTTTAAGCCATCTCAGTTTGACTGGGTGTCTTTTCCTTGAAACAAGATCTAGAACAAGACATTGGTGGGAAGTAGATTATTTCAAAGATGCCGTTTTACCAGTAAGGAAAAATTGAAACAATTTTAAACCACTGTAATACAATCTTTGTATATTGCAGCTCCTGTGTGATCCAATACTCACAAAACTTACTTTTGTAGGAGCTTCTGGCTTTAGAGAATATTTTTTCTGGGTCTCATAGACAAATGAACTGTAAGGTTTGCTAACAACACTGGATAAGCCACTTTTTGATGTGAAAATATTCTATCATTTTGGGTGAAGATTTTCTACAGGTAAGACGTACCCAATGGGCTCACAGTTTTAAGTCCTTCTCCAAGAGCCAAAATGAAGAGTTACTCACTAGTAATCCCCTTCTGAAAGCCCAAGGATCTCCTTTTTGCCTAAGCCTAGGACAACATGAGAGAAAATGAGCAGCAGCATCTGCTCTTCCTGGGAAGACTGACAGACAATAAAGGCAGCTGGATTGAGTATTGAATATCAGAGGACCCTTGAGTCCAAGAATTCAGCCCTGGTGTGTGGCCTTGTGATCAGAAGCAAGTGAAGCTGTAGCATATCAACTAAAACACAAAAGTGTTTGTTAGAGATTTCCTAAGAGCTGCCAATACTTCATTTCTATGAAAGCTTTATATGAAGGTTCTTAAATATGGACAGGAACTAAGACTGCAAATGCTGGCAGGGGCTTCAAAGAACAGGACACTGGAAGGTGGTGAACATAAAGAAGGTAGAGGCTTCTTTAGCACTTGTACACCACATAGATGCAAATTATTTCATTGTCTGTTTCTGCATTGTATTGTAAGCATAGCTTATTCTTCTCAGTGCTACCATATGGGGTGTGCTTTTGAACACTGTTTGACAGGTTTTTTCCTAGAATTTGCTCTGTTTAATTCTCCTTAGTTTTTCAATTACAGAGGTGTTTTGGCAGGTAGCTGAGCTTATAACTTAGGTTATAAGGGTTGGACAATGCCTTTGGTGTAGGCTTTTGGTCCATTTTGTTGCTTTATTGTGGGTGCTGGTTTGAACATTCACCCTGCACATAAGGACATGGAATGCTATGTCTGGTATGTCACCATTTGCTCTAGCCTGGCCTGCAAATTCTGCTAAGAAGCAATCAAGGACCCAGCTACACTTTTGGATATAACCCAAACAGAATTCAGGATAAATGGGGCAAAGTGTGTAAGGAAACACTACAGTTGAGAAAGAACATAGGACAGTAGAAAGAACATAACAGTACATAGCACTCAGTTCTCCTTTGCAGTATAATGATGTTTACTGGGAATATCGCTGTAGCTAAAGTGGAGGAATCTACTGAATGCACACTGTGCACTGCAAAGGTCTTCACTGGGATGTAGAGATCATGCCATACATTTACACTCAGCTTTATTACCAACTGATTTTCTTGTGGGAATGAGTCTTAAAGCAAGGGGGTTCTAAGCCTGTCAGAGTCTGAGATGAACAGGAAGGAGCATGTTCTGTACACCTGGCAGAAGAAGAACTTACATAAACTGCAGTTTTGAGCAGTACCAAATATGGCAAAACTTTGGCAGAGATTATTCCAAAATGTTACAATTACTAGAATGCTAAAACAACAAAATAAAAAATGGAAAGGTTTACAGCTGATGTATATAAGATTCAAAGTGTATACCTGAAGCATGCCAGTAAAAAATATAAAAACATCAGTTGGACAAAACTAATTTATCAGATCATTGCAGCTCAAAATTGAGAATCAAGTATGACAGACATAGGGACATACATTCTTTTTGGGTTGTCAGGGTGAAGGAATCATTTCTAGGATGGAGAAATAAACTAGTCATATAATATGCCAAGGATGCATGATCTCCAGAAGCATATTTTTCCTATATGCTGTTTTATCTGAGCTGCTAGTTGAGAGTAAAACCAGAGATTATCCTTGTTGATTGGCTAGGATCAGAACAGGATTTAGCAATTGCAAATGCTGGAAATACAGGAGCTGAGATATTTATACATACACATTTTTGGGACAGTCAGGGCATATCTAATAAAATTAGTTCCAAAGTGATGCATGAGTCTGGAGATGAAGATATTAGTGTTTTTCATGAATACAAGGTCACAATATTTTAAGTAAATCATCTAGTACCAAACACAGTTTGCCTGAACCTAGTAATATGTAACCCAGAACTCCACTGAATGCTTGTCTAATCTTGCTGACAACTTGACCAAAAATGTTATTTATAAAATGACCTACACTAAAAGAAGTGAAATACGATAAAGCAGTTGGCTTCCTCTGACTGCTGCAATAACGGTGGACAGTTTAGATGTGATCCACACATATCAAAACAGGTTTTTTAATTTATTCAGATTGGAGAACAACCTTATTTAATATATATGCTCAATTTTCTTTTCACAATCCAATGTGCAGGAACAGTTGTCCCAAGTAGTACTGTGCCATGGCTCAGTGTGGTGACATTTGAACAGTTTTCTCAGACAAACATACACAGCCAGGACCCAAGAGTAAGAAGATGATAAAAAAGGCAGCAGCGCTATCACACCAACCTTAACACTGAAATTTCGATCCTGAAGATCAAAACTAAGAAGAGCTTGAAATAATATAGATACATCTCAAACATTATTTCAGATAAGGACGTAACAGCAAGTCTCCAGAGAAAAGCATCTGGGTCCTGCCTTGTAGTAGAACCTCTAAAGCAAGGAGCAGTGTGGCAACTTATATTAGCACTGGAGGTTTGTTATGTGGGTCAAGCACCAGACATTACAAAAGAAGGAAAAAAATACCATGAATATTAAACTATTAGCAACTTAAAGAAGACGTTACTGCCCTAGGACTCTGAGTAACACTGCAGTCATTTAAATACCTGCTGTCTAGCAGATGTGACAGCCAGAGTATGTGCTGTTAAAGAGGCATTGTAAGATTTGGGGTGACTTTGTGTACTCTTTTTGTACTTCATCTCACTGCAAGACCCAGTAAGAGCAGCAGGTTTGATCAGAATATGTGAGGAATCCAGAAGAAGAAAAATTTTTGTATTCAAAGGTGCCTTGGGCTCTGAAGTCCATTTTAGAGAGAACTTGCATCACAGTTTAATACTTTAGTATGCCAGGTATATCTAAGACCATGTTGATTGCTAAAACATATGTTTTCTTATAGATCTCTATGAGTAATTAAGGTACAACTTTCAGAAAACATTGACAGTATTAACTCTTCCTAAGGAAACCACTAGCTCAGTTATACATTTCATTGTTTGTATTTTCTTTTTTAGAATTAAGTTCAAGTGAAAGGAGACTAAACTACAGGTAGAGTATTTATGACTGTAAAAGGCAGAGTGTTACTGTTCAGTAAAATGTATGTTAAGTCTGATCAACTCTGTGACCAAGGGCACTCCTCGCAGAGCTAAAATGAAAACCAACAAGGATGTTTTGAGGACAACAGTAAATCCAGATTATGTCTGTCTGTTCAAAAGAAAGCTTACAGGTATGAGGTATATGAAAAAACACCTTTTTTGAATACTTATTACTGTCTCTGATCTTTCAAGATGATCAATTCACTGCTTCCAATTTCAATAAAGAGATTTAAAAGGCAAGAAGAAAAAGGAAAAGGAAGATGATGAACTCACAGGGGCACCTCTTAAATGAACAGACATTCCAATATGATTTTTTTTTTGAGACAATTGTTAATTTTTCAATTTATAACTGCTTTCTTTCTAAAGAAGCTTACACTATTTTTTTACAGCTGGGAAGGATAGTATTACTTGGAAAACATTTATAGATAGAACTTATTTTTAATAGGCAGCAAATTATTGCAGCATGTTATGCAAAGGTTCTCGAATTTAAATGCAAGTGCACAGACAGAACACAGGGAGACTTGCAAGAACAAATCAAAGTACTGTAACATAACTTAGCTTTTCTAGGTAGGATAGGCTGGATGTATAAGCCCCCTTATATTTATGGTTAGGTAATGGATTTATTGTGTTTTGGTTCTAGATTCTCCATCTTTCAAATTTTTCTTTGCTCTTTTTTTTCCTTTTGGTAGATACCTCAAAATGTTAGCATCAGCAGCAGAAAACAGATCAGTAAATAAGCTTTACAGAGCACATACAGAAATACTGGAGGAAATAAACTTAGGCATGAATTCTACCCTCCTCCATTTCTCCAGTTATTACAGAAATGTGGTGCCATATATAGATAATCTTGTTACAATGTAAGCTGCTGGAAATGGCTGTAATCATTCTGCCATTGTATAAAGGCAGGGATTTTTTTTTTTTTTGTGATGAATGGAACAGAGCTAAAATCAGGGTATTTTTCCACAAGATATTACTAACAAAGCTGAGAAAACAAGAAGTCTTAGCCCATGAAAATTAGAATGTTTGGTTTGGAACATGAATGACAAGACAAGGAGTCCCAAAGCTCTTCACAAAGATAGCAAGAATATTTCCTACTCTCAAAACATTCTTACTTGAAGGCTTTCATTGAAAGCTCCTCTTAAGGACTTATTAAAATGACTTAAAATGACTAATATTTAAAAATATTAGACATTATTGGAATGCAATACTTCTAGGAAAACAGTGAGAACAATTCTAGACATGTAAACAAAACACTGAAAAAGGACAAAGAGCAAATATTATTTGAACGCAGTGTTTTACCCTATGCAATATATTTAAAGAAAAAAAGTATTTATTATGTCAAAACTAAATACAGTATTAATTTTAAAAATACAAATATATGTGTAAATATATTGTCAAAAAAGGGACTCTTGTAAATTAACTGAAGAATTGTATCCCTTCTCTGTCACTGAGAAGAGCTCTCTACATTTCCCTATTTTTCTAGTCTGATTGTGTAGAAACAAAATGCTATCTGCTAGTAATCTGAAAACCACATCATATGAAATTGTTTCAATAATGGAAGCTGTATGTGCATCAAACTACCAGCCTGTTTAAAAGTGCTTGAAAACATACTCTGAAGAGAAATTTACGTTTCTGCATTTCTGTGCAAAAAGCATACAGCAAAATCTGTAAAATGTTCCTATGGAAGTGCTGGCTTTCTGTTGTTTTTCCCCCATTTATCTTAAGAAGGAGGCTGCCAGGTCGAGTTGTGAAGCAGGCCCTGCCTCTTCCTGCTTTGAGAGCAGCTGGGCTTCTTCTCTTTTGTGAAATTTTAACCTGACATTTCAATCTAAGTAAGTAGCACCAAGAACAAAGGTGTGACTTTCTCTCAAATGTCTCTGTTGCACACAAATCCTTCCATGGTTTTAAATGATGCCACATTCTGGGATAGCAGGGGAAGAGGGGAGGGGAGGGTTACTATCTTTATGTGGTTCATTATATTAATTATATATACTTTGATGATATATATTTTATTCTATTCCATTTTTAATTTTGTATCATTTACTATTATATTTTGCTAATACAATATTATGTTCAAAAGATGTATGAGTAAATCCTGACATTTCCTTAATTGCAGAAGTTCTAGTAAGGGTAAGTTATTGATGAATAATGTATCAATAGTGGGAGAAAAAAATTCCCCCCCTCTTTATAGTAGGGAATGCTCCTTTAATTTTGTCCTCAACAAAAAATTTACACAATTTTTAATGTTTTTTTCTCCCCTTGAACCTGAGCACTTGTATGGAACCTTAATCTTTGTTATGGTGAAAAAGAATCCATGCTGCCTATGTCATATTTGAGGTAATTTTTAACTGACTGTGGCAAAAAAAGCATGATGCAGACTTACTTACAGTGATCCTGTTGCAGCTGGGATATCTCCATCCAGTGAACTGCATGATTCCAGCGTGACTGGGAGCAGAATCTGGCACTTCTGCTTCTGTTAATATTAATGTAATGAAGTATTTCAATGCACACAAGAATTTAAAAATATTAATAGAAGCATTTAATGCTATTAAGATTCATTATATAGGCTTGACTTATACATGTAACTAGAAAACAATACTATAAAATTTAACTAAAATGCTCAAATATTTTACAAGGCTAAGATTGATATCCAGAAATATTCCATAGGATCCCATTCTGAAATTCTTTCCCCAAAATAACATTGCATTCCTTAATACTCCTCATTTTTCCTGGTCCTTTTACCCTTCTAGTTATCTAGATATTAAACTTTTTTTCTGACTACTGATTGTTTTTTGGTTCCAAAAAACAGAATTAGTCTTAGGGATGATTTAATGTCAACATTCCAAGGGAGCTAAGAAAACAACATATCTTTGTTTGAAATGCTTATATTAGAAGTAATATAAGCCAACAGATACAAATGATGCCAAATATGCTGCATCTTTCAAAGTTCCCATTGCCAAGAGTACATTTTGAACTGGCCAAGTTCAAATGGGTTTCTTTTTATTTCTGAAAGAAGAGTGTTGGAAAAGTTGTGTCCAGCTTTTTTGAAAGCATTCAGCTGAAAATCATAAAATGCTTTATTTGTGATTATACTAATGTACTCCATATTGTCATCACTTTCAAGTCCTATGGACAATTATAGCTCTAGCAAGGATTATTTCCTGTTTGGAAGTGAGTAGATAAAGTCATTGGGTATTTTATTCTCTTTACAAACAGACTAATATCAAAAGCAATGCACAGTGTACTGCTCACAGGGCTGACATGACATCCCAAGAGCCCCAGAAACCAATTTGTTTCAACCTCCAGCAGCTCAGTTTTCCCTCCCACTGTTTTAAGAACTCAGACAAATTCCTTCCTTCATGTAGTTTTGCTGAAACAATTTGTTACTGTAAGCTGAGATGAACTTAGTACTACGTCACTTCCCCTTCTCCCACGTATTAAGTCTTGTGAGAAAGATTTTGTTTTCTATTAGTATTTCTCTGTTCACCTTAGTAAGGGCTGCTAAATACTTTTTTAAATGACAAAAATAAATCAGGATTTTCACAGTATTATCCTGAAAAAGGTTTTTTGTCTACTGTAATGCAAAAAACTTTTTCATGCAAGCCCAATGTTTCTTGACACCTTCCTGATTTAACTTTGAGACACCTAAACTTGTGAAAAGAGGAGCCCTGATCTCTAGTTCAAACAGTCAATAGGGTTTTTCCCTCCCACCCCCCAGGGCTACTGCCTGACTGACACAATTCCATGGCTGCTTTACTACAAGATATATGGGCAGCTGCTGATAAGTGTGATTGCACTTTCTTTTCCCAGATTTGCATGGCAGTGCAGTACATCTGCCTGAGCCAACTGATTTTTTGCTCTTTTTTTGATAGTTTGGGGTTTTTTAGCCAAACTAGTCCATGATCCAGTTTATCATCTGGCTGTACAAATGACAGTGGGGTGATGTAGGGTTGGCCATGAATAAAGGGAGCAGTGGGAATCACATCTTCAGTGAGGGGTGGCATTCCTAACAGGTCTAGGTGACTGTTCAGCTACAGCTGAAGTGCAGCATCATGCCTTGATGGAGAAAAGGAAGAAGGGAGAATGAGATGAGGTTAACTCACCACAAAGTTAATCCCATATATTCCTCAAACACTTGGCAAAGAACAATGAATTCAAATTTTCAAACTGAATCCATTTGTATCATGTTTCTTCCTTTCGCCCAAATGTATGAAGTTCAATTAATGACTTGTATTAAATAAATGAGGTAGAACAATAATGGATCAGAGCAGCAGAATTACAATGACAGAAATGCTCACATTTAGAGGGAGGCAGAAAGCAATAGTAATCTTGAGAGAGAGATAAAGGGATAGAAAATGGAAACAGCACAGCACATCTATAAATAACTTCCAAATGAGTATGCAGTATACGGATATGAAAACATCTTTACTCATGCAGAGCTCCTAACATATCCTCTAGGCAGCACAAGCACTCAGCTAACAGATACTCAATATTTCAGGTCAGGGTTTCTAGTAAACTGCAGGTGATGGAGTTCTTATAATCTACACCTCTATAAACTATTCAAGTTTAAAAAGCATCAAAAAGAAATACAGAAATCTGAAGGGATGGTTAAAAAGAACAACAAATTGAGAAAAAATAATACTATCAGGCATGGAGAGAAGAACATTAAAGCAATTGTAGGGGGAACAGTCCCAAAGTAAATCCATAGTGTGCATGTTGTGGGGTAATCTCCATTGTGAATACTTAATGTGACTTATAGAGAATAATGCCAATACTAAAATCTAAAGAAAAAATACAGCACATTAAAAATACTACTTTTGCAACCATAGAGGTACAGATATTAATGTTTGTCAACATTTTTTTTAAACCTAATCATTTAATACATTCTGCAAACATCTATATTTTAAATCCACAAGGGGATGACTTCATCTATTTCTGTTTTCTAGTAGTGATTCAAAAGGCCTTATAAATATTCAGAACATTTTAAAAATGCTAAATTACATTTTTAAAGTAAATAATAATTTATATTTTTCTTTTCAAAGTAAAAAATCATTTTTATTTTTCAATAAATAATTATCACCTACCAGCCAAAGGAGGTGATTTTCCTGCTCTGATGTAGCCTCATCTTGAATATTACATGCATTATGTACATACATTAGGTTTAAGGCACCACAATATAAAAAAGGCATTAAGCTTTTGGAGAGTGTCCAAAGGAAAACAAGAAAGATGGGGAAGGGCTTGAAGGAGAGCTGTATGAGAGCTGTATGAGGAGCAGCTGAGGTCACTTGGCCTGTTCAGCCTGCAGAACAGACTGAGGGGAGACCACATCACAGGTCTACAACTTCCTTGTGAGGGGAAGAGGAGGAGCAGCACTAATCTCTTCTCTTGGTGACCAGGGACAGGAGCCAAGGGAATGGCCTGAAGTTGTGTCAGGAGAGGTTTAGGTTGGACATCAGGAAAAGATCTTTCACAACAGGTGGTCAGGGTCCCCATGGAAGTGGTCACAGCACCAAGCTTGACAGAGTACAAGAAGCATTTGGACAATGCTCTCAGGCACATGGTGTGACTCTTGGGGATGGTCATGTGCAGGGCCAGGAGCTGGACTTTGATAATTCTGATGGGTCCCTTCCAACTCATTCTATGATTCAATAAATATTACTGTTTTGTAATACATGTGTTTTAATGTAATTAATATTGATTTAATATCTACAGCATAAATTCAACACAATTTGCAGAAGTGCTGAGCATTTGTCATTCTTTAGGTAACATTTATCTTTTGTAAGGTACAGGCCCTTGCGCGCACAGCCTATGTAACTTCATGGAGCACTCCAGTGAAGATAAGCAAAAGTGAGACATGAATAAGCCTCTAGGGTTTGTTCCTCTCTTAGCCAGTTCTTAACCTGAATTTGGTGCTCTTGTTCAAACTGTGCTCCTATGTGCCTTTCTGGAGTTCTGCTATTGTCCCTTCCCCATATGACAGATAAGTACTAGGATGATGTTTCTTAACTCCTCAACAAATGAAGAATGACTTAATAACACAACAAGAAAAAAAAAGAAGAGTAGTGCTATTAGTATTTAGAAAACCTGCTAATCTTGGCTGAGACACACAAACTTCCAGTTTTCCCATAGCCTGAACACTCAGAGATGAGAGACATAATCTGAAGCAGTAGCAGAATCCTGATGTTTACAGGAGACTGCTCCTTGTACAGAGCTTATGTCTTAGAACACTACTGTTTAAGTTAAGTCCCTTAAAAACTTGAGTCTGTCTTTTATTATGGTGCTACCGCAGCAAGAACAGGGTAGAAAATATACTCTGAATTCCAACATTACTGAAATAAGAATTTTCTCGATAAATAATGTATCAAAACGTGGAGGACTGGATGAAAGGGAAAACTTGAAAACATGCTGTGCAGTGTTTAAAATACCATGAGCTCATACTTGGAACACAATCATTATCATTTTTTTATGATTCTGTGATGGGAGGCTGTAGAGGGTGCAGCCAATCATGGAAACATAAGTCCTTACTTGCCAATTAGTCCCACATGAAAATACTTCACATTTTATAAGGGAAGAGTAATAGGTGGCTTATTCTGTCTCCATATCAAAACAGTTTCAAGGCACTAATCACAGCAGTGTGCTATAATTATTTGATTCAAACTACATTTAAACTATCACTATAGAGACAGAAAATGTCTAGGCAGATGCAAGTATCTCTCTGCTGGCATCATTACAGTTGTACAGAGGCTTCCTGATATACTGTGGATGAGTTGGTTTTCTCCTTAGCTAAACTAAGCTGTGTTGAAGGAAATGTCACATTTTGAAGAGAATACAGTTCAATTCTGAGAATACAGTTCAATTCTTCATTGCCTTGGTGAAGCCATGATACAGCCTTGAAAAGACACACATGATCAACTCTTACAGTTTACAATAATGCTCAGTAGATAAGAATACCAGAACATTAGGAGTACGGTGAGGTTTCTTGCTATGGTAAAGCTTCCTAGAAAGTGCAAGCCCAGTGGTGAAACACAACCCTCCTGCCAACTCAGTACTTGAAATAAGCATCAAAAGTGTACACAACCCTTACAGGATTTATAACTTGTTCCAAAAGTACCCAAAATTTTTAATTTATTAGATTATGATAAAGTCTTGTTATTTACAGTATAAAACTGAAAAACACCATATAAATATATATTATATATTTATAATATATAATATATATTATATATTTATAATATATAATAATTATATATTGTACATATAAAGTACATAATAGATACATAAATATATAATATATTAAAAACTATATATATTCGCATGCAATTCAGCGCCCTCCATTTTAAAAAAAAACATTAATTAGGAAAAAAAAATCTTATTCTGATTTTTTGTTTCCTGGAGGCAGTATAAGAAAAACAGCTTCTAGCAGCAGGCAGCCTGGTGTGAGCGGCCATAAAGATGACCTGGTTAGAAGGTTGGGACACAGCCTGTCATCTCTCTGACAGTGTAACTCCAAAAAATACTTCTGATGTTGCTTTTTGGCACAGTTACTTTGCAGAGCCTGAATGCTAGAGAAATTGTCCTTGGCTCAGTAAGGATGTTTTCTGTCCTCTTGATATGGACAATGAGCCTGTGAGTGCTGGTCTAGCTTAGGGGTGTGTTGAGCAACATCGTGATCATTTGGGTTCTCCACAGAGCTGATCAAAGCATTCTGACAAAATGTTTTTTTCAGGACAAAAATACATGTTCATCATAATCTGTAAAACAACAAATACTTGCAAAATATGGTTTATAAGAACAAAGTGATGACTCTTGAAATTAGAATTTATCATTTAACTACTTCAACTAGGAATATGCCCTAATTTGACATTTTTTAAAATGCCAAACAAAATGCTGTGCATTCTTTGTTTTGAAACAGCTTTTTTGAAAGAAATTTGTAAATAAAATATGTAATTTAAAGGGTCAAAATCCTTTTGGGTTTATTGCTAGAAAATGGTTTGATTAAAACAAACTGATTTTGGAAGGGATAAAAATTCATTCCATGACAAATTTCAGAACACTTTGGTTCATATATTGGATCTCAAAAACTCTTCATTTAAAATTTAGCTTAATGTTAAATGTGCTAAGTTGCAGTTTAAACTAGAATTAATTACTGTCTTTAACAACTAAATACAATGCATTTGTATTGATACTTTAGACAAGAAGATAGCTGAATACATATGAAACCCACTGTTTCTGCAATTTGGGAAGGAATCAGTAGGAGGACTGAACAAAGAAATATCGTACAGTCAAGCTTCACATGACAGAACAAATGAAAATTCCTATCTCTACCAGAATACTGTGCAACATGAATCATAAGAGAGAAAATAAATAAGAAAGACAAAAGAAAAGAGAGGCAATAATACTGAGTGCTACATGTACAACTAAAGAAATAAAGGAAACAGAGAGCCAAGTATCACACCGGTGTAATGGCAGAGGACAAATTTTGCATAGAATCTGTAGAAAGATTGAAAATATACCAACAGCTTTGACTTCACTGTGGAAGAAAAACCTCAGCCTTTGTTCATACTGCATAAAGTTTCCAGCACTCTGTAACATATCTCCCTCAGCCATTTGCAGAATATTGAAGTAACTGTATTTTTTAATTTTAAAAATCCCTCAAATCTATGGAAATCATCAGGTGTGTCTGTGAAAACCCAAACACATCAATGTTTTCTTTTTCTCCCTAGTGAATTTTGTGTTCTTCAGAAGGCACTAATCTGAGAGCAGTATGCTGTTCATAAACTGAAGGACCCAGCACACTCTACCAGCATGCTGAAAATCTGGAGCTGGAGGAATTAATTCTAATGAGGGTAGGGTTTCCCTGCAGGAGAAGTCCTTGTTGAATCTGCCTAGACTGCCAACCTGGTTGCTGTATGTCGAGCTAGGAATGTGGCAGAGATAAGCAAGATTCTAAAAAACCCCAAAACTCTTACCTGCCTAGTGTTCTTCTCAATGCATTTGGAGTCTAACTACCAGGGTGTGAAGTGCTCTGCAGTTCAGCCTGCACAGTCATCTTTGGAAGTGTGCTGATGCTGCCTGCATTTCACCTCAGATATCAGAATAAGGATGAAGAATTTTTTTTCAGGTGAGCTTCCCAAAACATTCAATATCAGATACTTGCTGCTGCAAATAAAGGCAGTAAGAGGCTGATCCCATATGCAAGTGGCATTGAGCCAACAGTGCACATGAAACTCCTGCCCCAAATGGTCTGTGAGGCATAATCCCTATTTGGGAATTTTGTGACCTTATAGAAGGTTTGAATTCTTAACTTCCTTCAATGCACTGAACTTCAGCACTGGCTCTCACAACAGAATTTGGCATCTTATCTTTCACCCCATGCTGGATGCAGGCATTCAATCCTGTGAATCAGAAGTGCTGTGACTGCCTTGTCACATGAGAAAGAAGGGCTGACATCTTTAGGATTGTGCTTCTCAGCAAGGCAATGCTAAGAAGGAGGAGTTTGGAGGAGTGTCTATGGCTGCAAAGTTGCACTGGCCCCTTTTCAAGCCTGGAAGCTGAAAGATTGTCTGCTTGACAGATCACAAAGAAAACTGCAGACTCAGGCATGTGGGATCCTGGTGCAGGACTGGAGCTGTGCTACAATTGGTACAGGTCTTGGTACCTCTTCTGCAATGAAAGGGGAATCAAAGGGGAGAGGATCAGGCTCAGTCTATGAGACTTCATATGAAAGTCTCAAGAGCAATAATCTCTATCTTCCCGCAATTTTTCTTTATTCTTTCTCTCATTTTCTAGGTTTTTTTAAATTTCTTTTCCCCTAAAACCTTTTACATTTTTTCCTGTAATGTTTCTCCTCTTCTCTGCTGTTTAACTTGCCCACAATTTTCAAAAACAATAGGATTATGAGTCAAAGAGAAGGATACAATTAACAACTAGTTACTCTTGCTGTCCAAGAAAAATAGAACACTACACAGTCGGAACTCAGAATAATAAAAGGCCTCTTTGCTAAAATGTTTTTATTTGAAACCTAGTTGCTCTAGCAATGGGTTCTTTCCCAACAGAGAAACACACTGAGATGAAAGAAATCTTGGAAAACAGAATTATCTGTCCAAAAATGCATTCTGAACAAAATACAATGGTTATCCTATCACTATTGCAGTCAAAGAGACAAAAGGGAAAACTGTGTGAAAAAAGCAGGCAAGAGAGCTACACCAAACACGCCGGACTGAAGAGTAAGGAAATAAGTACCTAGATAACAAAATTACAATGACCTGATTATAACCTTTAAATTTTTAATATGATTCAGTATAAAGTTACAGTTCAGAGTTCCAATTTGATTTCTAGTTGCTAGCATTTTGCCTATTTGAGAATAGAGAGCAAAATAAAAAGGAAGACTGCAAAGGACAGCCTGAATTTCATCTGATATTGGATCAAGCTCCTAATTTTTTTCCTGCATTTATCAACATGAAATGGGCAATAAAAATATTGTCTATGTGTGTGATTCTTCTGTGGAATTTAGGCTACTAAATGTGTTGGGGGAAAAAAGTTAATTCTCTTCCTTCCTATATTGCTTATTAGTTTTGTGGCTTTGCAGACTCCTGTAGCAGCACCCTTATCAGATTATCTGCATACTGAACTGTGAGCCCTCAAGAGAGAATACTGAAGTAAGGCTTTGAAAGCATCTTGAACTATGCTAGCACAGGAAGGAAGAAAGCCACAGTGAGGTCCCTGCAAAGACTACCATGGACTCAAATCTGTGGCCAGTGTCACGACAGCCTCTCAGTAGAAACTGCCAGTTCTCAGTTTGCCCTTCTGCCCTTAGGGACAGCAAATATTATAGCCCTTCACAGTTGCACTTTCACATTTGCTTTTCATTTGCATTAAAGGAAATTTCTTATTTCTCTCATTGAACAATGATACAGGGAGAGCTTCTTATAATTAATTGTTACTTTCAAATATATGGTTTTTTGAGTTACAAATATGTACTTTTAATTCAAACATTGTAGTTATCCTTACGGGAAATATTTGATGGTACTGCTAATTCTATGCTGTAAATTACCATATTTTAAAATTTAAGTATGTGGTCTATTGTGAATTATCTGTGACAAAGCAATTCCCTTTTCAGAGAGTGGTTTCAGGGTAAAAGGCAAAGTGTTAAATACCATCCCCAATGTGTTGAAGGATACTTAGCAATAACAAGCTTAAAAAGAAAGGTTGTGCTGTGTAATCTCTGAGACAAATGGTATATTTGACAGAGCAAGTTTAAAGTGCTATGTCTTACTGGCAGTGTAAAATCACAAAGAGCAGTGCTTTCAAATGGATTCTTTGGCATGTACATACAGGATTTCAAAATGTATTATCCTTACAATTCCCTATTCAAAAGTATGCATAAAAAAAAGCTGACCGTTCAGAACAAAAAGTAATATAATCACACTGTTTTCACAGAATTACTGTTTATTTATTGGAAGGCAATAAACTATTTTTTAAATTCTATAAGGCACTATGGGGATAGTCATTATTTATCTATGAATAGTTATTGTATTGGGGTCATTTCAATTTACAACATTATCTCAAATACTTTCCATTACTACTTTCTACATTTTGAAGGGACATCCTTTCCAATCCTTTGTATTTTTCTAAATAGTTGTAGCATTTGCTTTTAGTTCGCACAAAAACTTCATTACTGGTTAAAATTGAGTCTTTGTTTACAGTGTATCACAGAAACAAAATGAATGGTTTTGATAAAAATATACTGCTTCAAATGTTAGGGTAGGGAGAAATAGATTTGATTTACAAAAGAGTCCTTCAAGTCTCTTTGTCTTTGCTAGTATGAATGTAGAATAGCTTTTAGTACTGTCCAGCAGTAAAGGAGAGAACAGAACAGGTATTCCTCCCATTGCTATTTGGCTGTGTATATAGTACAATTTTGGTTAACTGAGTTTAGAGAGAGCTGTAACTTTGCAGTGCCCCCAAGAATCAACCAAAGCCTTTTTTTACAACTTTCTTAAATCAAAATAATTGTATAAATCACTGAGGCATCAAGTTTGAAAATATTTCAGAAGTCTCATATTTTTAATTTTAGAAAGTACCCTGGGAATCAGTTAGAGATAATACACAAAGATATAACCTTTGGCAGGATGAATTAAAGTCTAAACTCCAGATAATCTGTGGCTTGAACATATAATTGAATTTTCAAAACTGAAGATCTACAGCTTGTGTTGTTTGTGCAGCTGTTAATGGTATCAAATCATGAGTTCATTACAACTTTCTGATAAATTGTCTGATATATGATACATTGAAAAGGCAGGGAAACATCATAAATAAAACGACTTTCAACAACACAGCATGAATGGTCAATGAAGGATGACTTTCCTTCACAACTTCTAATTTGTACCTTAATGAGTTTCAGTGGACAGGACAATATAATTCTTATAAAAAAATAGAGGGGCAAAGCCATAACCTGGCATATACTCTGATTCTGCTTGCTCCTAGATTTTGAAGTAGTAGTCAGATTTTATTAGCTGCAAAGGAGGTATCCATGTTTTGGTTACCTGCTTACTGCACTGATATGGCCACACTGAATCCCACAATTTAGTGCTTCACTGTCTCTTCCCAAATAGACACAACAGATTTGTGCTTTGTAACAGAAGGAAATAACTCTGGCTGTTAGAGTAAAGCAAGCTGCCATCACAACTATTCACTGTGACTTTCTAGGCATAAAACCATTGTCATAGAAGGAAATTTCCTTGTAGGTCCCGCCACTGGATTCAGGGAGCAAAGGCACAGGCAGGGGGCACAATGGGGATGACACACAGCACATTCCCCTTGCTCCTACTGAGGCTTTCCTAAGCCTTAGAAGCCTTGTTCAGACTTAAAGGTAGAACAAAAAGAAAGGTGCAATTATGCAGGACAAAGGACATAGTTGAGATTATCTGCAACAATATCCTTGTTTTTTTCCTAATTCTCCAAAATTTACAATCTGTAAATTCTCTGCAGGCAGGGAAAGATGACACACATAGTTTATTGATATATGTGAAATCTCAAAAAGAGTTTTTCTCTTTGTAAAATCATCCCTTAATAAGAAAGAGGACTAGATCCTTGTTTTGATCTCCAAGTATTTGTATTTGTATTTCTCCAAGTAATTATGATTATACTGTTTTAGGATTCTGAATTACCTGAAGGTGTCCTCTAAACGTTAATTTCCTTTTACTGGAATGATAGGATACTGTTTGAAACAAATGATCAAAGATACAGGGTTTCTTAAGATGAAATAGCTTTGAAGATCATAAACAGACCCCTGGAAGGGAAATCTACATGGAAATTATTTAGTCAGATTAAGAGGCAGAATTTGAGATGGCTCTAATTATTTCTGGTAGGAGGATGACAAATACAGGGGCAGAGATGAGTAAGGGTTCAGAGATCTGTATTCTGCATGGTTGTTAGTTTGGGGTTTTGGGGTTTTTTCACTCAAAAGCAAGTAAGTTCACTAAACTATCTTGAGTCTGATATTAAGTAATCTTTCACTTGGAAAAATCAGTTACACACTGTTAAAGAATCTGCAGTCTAGCCCTAATGTCTTTTTTTTTTTTTAATTTCACAGGATTTTGCTTGCATTTGTCATGTTTAAATGTTTTATGTATAAATATTTAAGGGATAATTTGGAGGTGACAACTAAGGTAGATAATTACTGTTGAGCCTAGACTCTGACTAAACTGCTAAATCCATGCTAAGAGAAACACCAGGAAGCCTCCTACTTCTCTTACCAGGAACTGCTGGTAACCTTTGGCAGATACAGAGTCACAGACATCCATTTTAGGCATACTCTGGTGGAGTTCTTTATGCAAGACAAGTCATAGTCTCATGAAAGAAATCCTTTTGTCATTATTTCACCTGCATCCTGTCATCATAATTTTAAAAAGGTTTTCATGGGAATTTCTTAATTCCCTGCAATTCAACACTAAACAGTAGTTCCTTCCTCTTTTAAGGAGGTTCCTAGATGGCAACAAATACTACTGCTGCAGAGAAGAGACAGGAGCTAACTCAAGTGGATGAAATAGTCATTGAGAAATGAAAATTTCAAAAATACTGAGAAAGAATGCATTATCATGTACAATATTAAGGCTGACTTACTGTTTTTAACAGTTTAAAAGATAAGTTTGACCTTTTTTTTTATCTAGACAGTCCATGTTTGGAAGGATTCATTTCACATCACAGAAAACAAATTACGCCTTTGCAATTAATGGTTTTAAACATTCTAATTCCATTGAGGCTTAGGAGGCAAGAAAAAGTACACAGAAGAGAAATCGTTTGGGGAAAACAGTAGGAACTGACAAAACCAGCAATGGATAGTGAGATGAAATTGAGAATTGAGACATGATGATAAGCAGCTTTTTAAAGATGCCCTCTGCTTGTGCTTTGTAGCTAAAGATAGAGGCCTGGTCATCTTCCCTGGCAAACCCTTCCATGATGGGCATTGTTCCCATGCAGTTGACACCTGACTGTTTCATCCACCTTGTTGTTGCCCCTGCAGGACTGGAAGGCTTTTGCTGCTGGCCTATAATATATTAACTCTCCATAGAAACCTAAGTATCATCATTAAACATCCTAGACAGTTACAAAGTACGTGCATTGAATGAGATATAAATACTCAGATTTTTGAGATAATCTGCATGTGAAAGATTCTTGGAGAATTTTAAAACTAGAATTTTGATAGATTTTTTTCAGTATAGATTTGGAACACTGTCACAAAGTTAGGGCTTTTCTAGCTTTCCAGACAACAAAGTTGTCTTATCATAGCAACTACAATGTTACAAAAATGTTGGTTCATACCTATTAATATTTTTCTCCAAATGACATCACATGTTAGAAATTGGAAACCACCTTTACTGCATCTTCTGACAATATTTTAAAAAGATTTACACACCCTCTGCCAACAAATAAGAAAGAGACTTATATCTGAACAGGTACATTATTAAAAGTAGAAAAGCAGCCCAATTTCTGCTTTATTGTCCAAAACTCCATTTGGTTTCCTCTAGGAGCAACACATCATGCACTATTACCCAAGTGATGTCTCTCCAGATTAGTACAGGGAGCTATTCTCTCTGTTAAAGGAAGAATGCTTTAGGCCACAGAAGAAACACAAATCACTTAAAGGCCCTCTGCACAGCAAAGGCAAAGAAACTGGAAAAGGGCTAGGAAAATCTAATTTGGTGCTGCATTTCTGTTCTTGGTAGGGACTGTTATATCTTCCAGTTTTCAAGAGAAGCTGAAGTAGTAAAACCTGCTGAAGAAGATGTTTCTAGAGGTGGTGGATTTGCTGCACTGGGCAAGCTGCAGCCTTTTTATTGTAATTGCAGTCACAGAAGTGTTCTGGCTTCCCTTTTACTGAGATTTGTTTTGGTCATTCCACAGCAGTCTATTGCAAACCCACTGGTTGGTGCTGCATTGGTGCCAAGATTTGATAACTTATTTCAAAACTCTGGCTTATTTGGCTATGTATGAGCAGCAGGACTTGATAACTCATTTCGAAGAAGCCTGAAATAATTCCATCTGGCCCTTAGCATTTCCAAGGCAAGCACAGTGCATTAAGCCCAGAAAAGGCTGTAGGTCACCAATGTGCTTTACTTTTGACAAATCTTCACGGGCTGTTTTTCTGAGACTGAATTTGTACTTTTATTTCCTCCTATGGAAGCCTACTTATTTTTCATTGATTTCCATTAAAGTAAGGAGAGCACTGATCCAGAAACAGTTCATGAATTGCATTATCCAGTTTAATTAGAGGGAACAGAAAGTTTCTCCACAGACAGAATAGTCAGCATTCAGCCTAAAATGCAACTTTGGACAGTAATGGCTGCAGCTAGCAATGATCCGAAGTTACAGCTAGTGCCAATTACCGCTTCCACTCATTAAGCAGTACATTAAGAATGATGCTATAGGATGCTCTCTGTTTTAATATTTAGTACTATATAGCAAATATGTATGTTTAAATTTCTTTCTCAGTTCAAACCTGTGTCAGAAACGGTCCAATAGCAAGTTCATTTGAATTATGTATGAAATCAAATTCTTGTTCTGCCTTTTCTAGCTGTCTATAAATCTTTTTCAACCAAGTCAATTAAATATTTGTAGTAACAAAAAGTAAATCTGTATGTACAACACACACTGTTGTTACTTTGCTGCTGCAATAATTTTATGGACAGGATGTGAAATCTCAAAAGTTCACTGATAAAAGTATACTGGGGAGAACATAAAGATATGCATCAGCTGGGATCTGTGCAAGGGAACTTAAGGAAAAAAAGAGTACACAGCATCTTAACCAGATCATGTAACCCTAAATTCGCTGTTGTAACATGATGATACTCAAGTACTTGCAAGAGATTAAATGGCATTGGGTGGAGGCAGTTCTCAGATTCTGGCAATAAATACCAGAATCTGGTATTTATCTGGTATTTAATCCTGTTCAGACAGGACAAGGTTTAATACAGTCAGAGCATTCCAGGAAATGTCATAGTTCCGTTTCACCATGTTGATATTATATTGTCATACAATTAAAAAGAAAAATACTAAGAGATTGAAAATACCCTATAAAACTTGTATTTTGGCTTGAAACAGTGGAAAAAATACTTTATGATTAGAGCATGAGGGCATGGCCAAGCTAACAGTTAGGTTCTCAGAGCTATCCAAAATGTCCTATTAACTTTTTTTTACCTCTTTGGCTTGAAGGACAACTTAGCCTTAACAGAGTACACCTAGAGTATTGGGTCAGACACCATACCAACTGCTAAAACACAGCTAACATTTACTAACCTTTGTTTTTCTACATTTCATACCTACAGAAGCCCTAAAACATACTCTGGATTCAACTGAAACTGAGGTTTCAGTTTCTTACAGTTGTAATGGAAACTTTGTTTCATAGAAAGGAACAAAATGTCAAAAAAGTCAATGTGTATTTTCCCTGGATCTGATCAATAGACTCTGGCAGTGGGATACACAAAACTCAATTCTGCTCAACAGAATTTCTGTTGAGAAGGAAGAATTTCTGACTGTCTGCTCCACAACAAGAAGGACTAAAATAAACACAGCTGCAAATGTGGTACACCATCTTACCTAGCTAAAAGTACCTCATTTTGCCAATACGGGTTTGTATTGGGGCCACTTCCAGTTTTAGAGTATGCTTGTTTGGATTGTCTCTTCCACCTGAGAATTGAGCTGGAAAATTTTTATAGTATTTAATCACCTTTGATAAACACATCAAAACTACTGAGGGAGCTACATCACACACTGTAAACACAAAAAAAATACACAGGATTATCTGGATTTTTTCAACAGGAATTACTACAACAGAGCTGAAAACTACCACTGAAGGTACTTTCCATGCCTGTGTAATGGCAGCATCTGAAGCAAAAAAGAAATACGACCAGGTAGATTTTCAAATTTTGAGTATTGGTGTAAAAGTCTCCTAGTTAAAGTGGGCTGCAGCTTGCATCTATTCACCAAGGGAAAGGCAGCAGTTCAGGCAAGTTCAGTGTGAACTGACCACCTGCACTGTGGGCTCTCACACTGATTCTTATCCCACATAAAGTTCATTCTGTAGCAGATGCACCATCAGTGTTCAAGTTGTCAAAAATGAAGTTACTTTAGCTGCAATTCAAAGTACACAGATGGACACGAGAGGTCATGGGTAGGATAAAATTAAATAGGTCGTGCATAGATAGCCTTACATAATCTTAATTGTTAAACAGTAAGCATGTAATTTTAAAACAATATTGGCATGGCTTAAAAGGCTATACTCAAATCCAGCACAGTGATCTCCTTTGTTTTGCAAATCTGACCAGAGGAGTTAGTAACACCAGGGAAATAATATATCTCTGCATGGAGAGAATTCATGGTTGAAAGGATGGTGGCACAAACAAACAGCCAGCAAAAATTTCCATTAAATGCAATGCTGGTGCCTCTGTTCTATTCCAGGACAATAAACTTCAGGCAAAACTACTTGTCCCATGTAGATCCACTACCTCCAGCAGGCATGGCCCAAGATCAGGAGAGGATCTGCCCAGCAAGTACATGAACATGCCACCACCAAGGAATGTGGAACTGGGTGGGAAGCAGAAGACTTGAGTCTGTACTAGAATGAATGAATTAGACCTAGCGGGCAATCTAATGGATGGATGGATGAAAAAGGAAATTTATCTCAGTACATAGTCTGCATAGAAATAGTAAAAAATAATCACAGGATCATAAGGTATTTATTATGGCACATTAGAAAACCTTTTATTTTCAAGAATCTACAGCAGCTCCCCACAGTTTCTTTCTAAAACCCCATAGCTTTGAACCTTTTCAAATACAAATTCCTTGCACACAGAATATACAGTATGTGCTTAGTATTCATGTAGGATTTGTGCAGGTGAAAAGCTTTTATTTTATTTTGATAACACTTTCCTAATTTGGATATAAATCTAGCTTTGTATCTTTTCAAAAAGAAAAACAGTTTATTTATGTGATTATTCTCTCTATAAATCATATAATATACACTGAGAATATGCTGGGGGGGGAACTATTCTCTCTTTTTCTTTTTGCACTATAATATACCAGTTTCTGTGGCAATAATTTAAACTCCTAAATGTTGTTAATGAAATCTTCTATTAGTACTGTTCTGGGAAAGAGATTTAAATACCTAGCTCTGAAACATATGGGCTTGGGAAATGTTAAAATGTGGCACAGAATTCCTTGAAGAAGCTGTATTTAAAAAGAATATTATGCATCAATTTTGCATGTTGGATTCTTTTTTTTTTAAATAAATGCTCACAATATGTAGTTCTTTTCTTAACTGTGATGGGATTCTCATAAGATTAGGCAGTCTTTACCATCACAAAGATGTCCTTGTTACTCAGCTGACATTTGTACTTCTAGCACTGGCCATCTAGAGGCAGTGTATGCAATAAAGCAGATATATCCAAGCTCAGGTAGGTGTGACATGCCCCTGAGCATGGCTCAGTGTCACATACTGCTGCTGCAGGGGACAGCAGCTGAGCCCAGGGCAGTGATGCTCTGAGGGGCTAAGGGCCACCTGAGGTCTGCCATGAGAGCAGCAGGGCTGCATGCTCAGGTTCATCAATCTTCAGAGCTAGGGGAAGTTGTTAACAGAGAATCAGACAGACTCTGGATTTCATTTGCATCCTTCTGCAGCCTGTGGTACGAGTCTCTTTCTCAGTCACTTGAGCACTTTTACCAGCTAGCACTCCTCCTATTTTTCTGTAGGACATGCTGATGTCACATGATGTCTTTTGCACTTTTCCAATGCCACATAAAAGTATTCAAGGATTTGTGTGTTTTCAATAAGTGCAAAAGTTTTTTTAATAACTATCTTTAGTGAGACATATTTCTGTTTGATGGTGCACAGGAAAAATACAAAGAAAAAAGACTGACTTTTCCTGGGGATTATAGTCTCACAAATTACAAGAATTAGATATTCTTGTGGAATTCAGCACATAGTTTAATGCAAATCAGATCCACTATACAATCTAGAAATGTACATATGTTGAAACCTAGTTTTTTCCCTAGCTATTGCATTTTCTTCATTGTAATTGGTTCCTTAATTTGAGGCCATAAAGGCTGACTCTGACCCAATACTGGGCATAGATAAGTACCTTCTCTCAAAAGAAATTACATGTTCTGGTATTATGATGGCATTCCTTGTGGGATAAGATAAAATTTCTTTGCAAATGTCTGGTTTTTATATATAATGATTTTATTAACTGCTTATATTTATTTTCCTCCAAAAGATTTCTTCAATAATGTCTAAATGTATTTCTACTTAATAATAAACTGTCATCATTTTCTACCAGAAAAAATTTAGAAAAGCATGATGAGGTGCACTGATAAGCACAGCTGTATCTTCCTTTCTTACATATGGCCTTTTTGCAAATGTGTTAAAGAATATACTTCTAGATTCTTTTTAATTTAGCATCTTAAGAAAAGTTAAAAATATTGCATGCGATGTGACATTATGTTTCAAGCATGCAGTGTTTTAAGAACCACCTAATGTATTTTCTTTACAAAAATACTAAAAAATTCATAGGAGAATGTGAGGATACAGAAAGAAAATTTTCTACCAATCCAACAAAACTGTTTGTCAGATTCCTCTGTGAATTGCAAATTCAGAGCAGAACTGACCATTGCAAAATCTCATGTAATTTTAAAAAGTCACTCTAACACCAGTAACTGATAACATTCTGAAACACCATCTTGAAATCCTGAAGACCAATATTTGTATCCCTGAACAGAGGAATGGAAGAACAGACAGATTACATATTTCTAGTTGTGTTGTGGATGGAGGGTTACACCTGGTAAGCCTGGACATGAACCTGAAAAACTCTTTTTCACCTCCATGATATAGTCACCACTAGAAAGCCCATCTATAATAATTGGTAACCCAATAGTCCTCCTACCCCAGTGTAATTGTTTTCTGAGTGGAAATACATCTGATCACCACACACACCCAGAACTGTATCACAAAACTACCATAACAACAGACTGGCTTCTTTTCACCAGGCTTCCCAATCAGTTGCCTAATGCTTCAGGAAAAACAAAACAGCTTATAAACCAGATTCTGAGTGAGAAAATGCGTGACTGAATTTTAAAATTTGTTCATTGCCAGTTACAAACTCATAGTATCTGATTCAACAGTAATGGATACTGGGCCTGGAGGGACAGTAAAGAATTAACTCATCTGAATCTAGTCAAGGATAGACACTGGGGGTTTTGTCTTACATTAATTCTACTATACACGTTCCATCATATGCCAAGCGCAATGGAAAATAAAGGAAAAATAAGATTAGCTTAAGGTTTTCTAAATATAGAAAAGAAATAAATGATGTTTTATCTAATTGTTCAAGACACTGCTGAAGATAATGATTAACCAATGCAGGGTGGTGAGAGCAATATAAAGTAGGTTAATCATCTAGAGCTCATGCAAACCCTGTTAGCCTCTAGTCAGACATTTCCCTAAGGTATCAACATAATTTGAATTTCAAAAAAGAGATTAACAGAATATAGTTCTTTCTTTTTTGTTAAATAGGGATTTGGACCATATAAAATCAACTTTACCTTTGCTAAATTTCTGTGTAATCATCTGATCTGAGCTAGTAGCTTAAAACTGAGTTATGTATTTCCCATTAGCTCCAGAGAAGGTAGTGGCAAAGCTCCCACCAAGTTTTTTAGTCCTTAGTCCAAGATAATAAGTACTTGGAAATTCTCATGAAGTTAGATAACCTCTGCTAGATGAGAAAAGTTTAATGCCATGCTATGTTACATGTCTATGCTCTCCGTTCCATGGTGATACAAATCTGTACTCCATCAGGGAAGTTAATGTAGCTAACTTATGCCACCTGGGCATCTGATGTACACACAGAAAAAATAGCTAAAAGATGATTTCCCAATGTAATATTCATAGAAATGAAAAGCAAAACTAAGAGGAAAAACCCCATCATTCAAACCATGACTGTATGTATAGAAAAGCAGCATTATTTTTCACTATCTTTGTTTTCAGTTCTAGATTGTAGAATTTCCAAAACTGCTTCTCATGCTGTTAATAAAGTGTGTTACTGTAGTACTGAGGAGCAGAAATTTAGTGAGAATATATTAAATCTAATTGATTTTAGGCAGCCATCAGGGATATTCATAAGAAGGAGAAGTGACCTTAAAAATACTGAGCTCTTGCATTGCATTTGTAGGATGTGTCATTGTTCTCTCTCAACTCCCACTCCCCAAATTTAAAAATCTAAATTTTGCATTGCTGAGAACATTACAGGCATCATTTTGAAATTAAAAAGAGATGATGTATTAAAAAATTGTTTTAGGTATTTTTAAGTCTAGCATGGTTGATGTTACTTAATTTTCATGGCTTCGGTAATGACTGGATTTATAAATTTTACAGTAGCAAAGGTAACAAATTCTCACGAGTGAGTAAGCTTCTTGAGTCAAAAAAATTGTCTTGTAACTTCTGTTTCTCAAAATGAAACAAAAAATGACAAAAAAACCCCCACCTTAGAAACAATTCAACAAGTCCCACTACTATACTACTATTAAAAGACAATTGCTAGAAATAAAAAGCTTGCCTATTAAGTTCCTCCATCAAAACAATTAAGTTTGAGTGGGAATTCAGAGGGCTTTTGATCTACTAAGTACTAACTTCACTGTCCTCCTAATGCAAGTCATGCATAAACAATTTACTTAGCTATTGAAAGTTCTGAATATGAACCATAAAGGACTGGGCATTTTAACAGTCTAAAAAAGATGCTAGATAGGTAATTTTGTATGTATTAAAGGCAGTGTTAGAGATTTATAGTCCTTTTAAAAGGATAGAGGAAAAGCAACTTAAACAATCCTGACAGGAAAACTCCTGAACAGCACAAAGATTAGAGTATCACTATACAAATGACAGTTATTTGCCATATATATATATTTTTTTTTTCTTTTTATGTTTTTACTAGACTTAGATCAGCATTCAGCTCCTCAGCACATGTTTTGAATTCTGCTTTTCTGGAGAGTCTTACCCTAATTTTTTCACATGAATTTATTTTTTTTTTCTTTCTTTTAAAGCTGAGCTTCTTTTAAATGTTACAGGCTACACTGTCTTAAATAAGTCTTGATTTTATACTTATGTTTTTGGAGATGATGGGGAGAAATACAGATGACTAGAGAAGCTTGCACATTTAGACATTGACAGATTTGCAAAAATCTTTCTGTTTCATCCTAATCCTATTTTTTTAGGCTATTCTCTGATTGACTAAACTGACATCTTAGCAAAAATTATCAAACCCATTTCCCTTTGAGCTTCATTTCCAGTTTAAAAGCTCAGTCATCCATAAGGCACTTTGAACTTCAAAGATGGTGAATCAGACACATAGCTATGGCATGTGTAACCTTGGAATTCATCATATTCTGTATATTAGATTGGTATTTGCCCCATTTTCTAGAACAATGCCAGACCCAGACAGACAATGTTGATTGACCCTGTTTTTTTTGTTGCAGCTTAAGACATATACCTCCATAGTTGACTCTTTTCACATCTGTAATTTAGAAAAGATTAATTCTTTTCCTTGTAAGAGGAAATATAATTGCCATATAATCTCAAGAGCCCAAAATTACTTCTTCAATCTGATTTTGTGCTTCCTTCAAATTACATTTTTTTTAAAGAAGGAAAGGAAGAGGAAAATCAAACAAGCTAATTTTGATTTTATAAATAAACCCACAAACCCCAGATTCTCAGTACATAGAGGAAAACTAATTGCATACACAATACTTCTAAAAGTAATAGGGGAAGCATGCATTTCTTTCTAGAAATGAAATCATCTGGGATCTGATATAAATTCTGGAAAATTTATATATTACACTAGATTTCTTTATGTAATGTCATTGAAAATCTTCATGTTGGAAATTCCAATCATGAAGTAAATCAAGACAAAACTCTGACCAGAAACTAGGAATTATTGACTGTTTAGGTACTTATATACACAGCAGCACTCTCATTCTTCCTCATAAGAGCTGGGAATCACAGAGTCTGGAACGTATTTCTTATCCTTGCACCAATTTTGGAACTCATGGCCTCCATTTTATAGAAGGGGGAGAAAAGCCTAGAAGCCATGGAGGGAATCTGAATTCCCCTGAGTCCTACTCACTAGGCTAACTCTGTTATATTGCAGACATAATGGTTAACCACATCTTTGTCACCTTGAAACAGCAAACTCAGTTGGAAACTATACATATCTAATTTTTCAGTGCTATTAGGGGACATGAAAACATTATGTTTGTGATTACCATTTATCTTCTAAATACGGTGGAACTTTTAAAATTTTAATGTGACCTGAAGGGGTGTGTTTTTTAAAACAGTTCTGTTAAAAGACAAATAATTGATCAGATAGTTCCATCTGTCAATAGTCATCACAAAGAGCTTCTGGTGACAAGAACCTCTTAATTAAGTTAAATTAAATTAAATTAAATTTCTTGACAATATTTTTTTGGTCTTCCAAAGACCCCAGAACAGGGTTTTGTGGTCTCTGAACTATGTCTGGTTTGAGCTGAGCTTTTAACTCTTCTGTCCATTGCAACTATTTGCTCTGTCCTATCCTGCACCATCATAAAATAATTATTGTTTACGACTCACAACAATAAAGATCAGTAGCATTTTGGCCAGTGCCTCTGCCAGGAAGAGGACTAGAGGCAAGAGAAGAGCAGAAGCAAAGAGTGTGAGATTATTCACGTGCTGCAGTTCTGACTCAAACCACACATGCCAAAGGGAAAGTGACTGATTCAGTTCTATGGGTCCTTCTACTTTGATAATTTGGCAGCTAACAACTTTGTGATCCTGATAAACTTGCTTTCAAACTCCTGTCTTGGCTGTGCTACTCACAGAAGGAGCAAGCAGAGAGGAGAAACAAAGCACTGCTTTTCCTGTCTTCACACTCTCCAAACTCTCTCTGCACCTCCAGTTCTTCTCCGGTAACATTCACAACATCACTCCTCTGCTAATCTCTTCCTGTGTAACACACTTCAAAACATGATTTCTCACATATAACCAGGGAGAGGAGATACTTTGCATAAGAAAAATGAAATCAGAGACAGAGATATCTCACAAGTAAGTTTAGGACATAGTGTGGAAGTTTGGACAACACATCACGTAGGATGTAAGAGGACCAAAGGAAGCAGGAGAGAGAGAGACTTAGGCTCACATTGCCATTGCAAAGTTCATCCAGCTCAAAAGTATGCACCAGCAGCAACTGCAAATACAGTTAACTTCTTACCCTACTAATCCTCATTTTACATACTTGTTTATACATAGCCCATTCAGCCTTCAGCAGCAGAGCTGAGATTTGTAACGTGACATTTCATGGATGCATGAATATTTGAGCTGTAATTATTTTATCCAAACAGGTTTGTTCTACTTTAATCACACTGTAACTAGATTTCAAAATATGTGTCTTTAGAAAGCACTCAGGGGGAAAATAAGTATCAAAATCTTATTAATTGTATACACAATAAAAAAAAAAACAGCTGTATAGAGCAGCGCATGAGGGTAGGGGAAAAAAGGGGGGAAATCATACAATTATTTAAAGCACAGAGATTAACTATTTAGACTCCTACAAGCAGGCAAATTTGTAATAGATACTGGTAGTCTCAAATACTTGGTAATAATTAATATAGGATGATGAAATCCATTTAAAAATAAAAAATAATCAAGAGGAGTCTTTTCTAAAAAAGTAAGTCAGCATCATGAGCTAAAAATTAAGGAATAAGACACTCTAAATTTAACAGTAATTTTTAATCAGAGGCTGAAACACCAAACAATATAACTAAGATGGTTTTGCAGTTAGCAATTGATCTGCTGTATATTTGAAAAAAACTTCCAGGGCAAAAGGAAGTATAGCCTTTTGCATTACACTGCAATGAGCAGATTAGTTAAATGAAGTAAGAACTGTAATAAAGCCCATTGTATAACAAGGAATGCCCCATCTCAGGCAGACAGCTGGTTTGCTCAGTTCTCATATCAAGGTACAGTATTTCTAGAGCACTGATTTTTCATCAGGATGGAATCCATAATGCTACAAAAGTGAAGAGGCACAGAATCAGCCCTCTTCTTTTATACAAAGGATTATAAAAGGAATTAAAAAACATGGACATTTTAAGCAGATTTAATTGTTCAGTTGAGATAAAAGATATTAAAAGTACTAAAAATAGAAACTACTTTTTTTTCAACTGACAAAGCATCAGATGTTATTTGTTCTTTCACTCAGAAAATAGAAACCAGTTGTTTGGATGTCACTGTTGGAAAAATCATTGTGTGAAAGTTAAAATGCTTACTGGAAAAGCACAGTTCAATTAAGCATAGTCTGCACAGATCAGTCAGAGAAGGTCATGCTTTCCTGACACAGGAGTACTGTGAAGACGTTACTGCCATGACTGATGAAAGGAATTCAGTAGATTTATGATACCCTGATTTGACAGTGCCCTTCCCTCAGAAATTAATGACTACAAGACAGTGCTAGGACATCAGGAGTAAATGAAACTGTTAGTTAAAAATAAGAGCTGGAAAAATACATTTGAAAGCTTTTTTTTTTTCAATGTTTTTGGGGGGAATTATGTAGGTCTAAATCAAACTTCTAGTACACACAAATTATTTAGCTTGGGACAAGGGTACTGACTCCTTTTAAAGGGCAACTAAATTACAGGGAGATTACATTACCCAGAGGAATCAGCAGATGACCAAGTTGACTCTGTTATTTAAGATGCTTAATACAGACCAGCTGGACAACCACTTACCATGGAAAAATAATGTGTTATCCCATGGTGAAACACAAGATCTTTACTGTGTCTTTGGAAAACTCAAGCATAAATTAACTGGTCTGTACCTATATTCAGCAGGTTTTTATACCTACATTCAGCATCTTTTTAAATGCCTGCCTGGAAGATACAGATGTGTAAAACTTATTTCATAAATTCTTTCAGTGCCCCTAATGGAACAAAAAACTTCTTATATAAATATTAAGCTACCCAATACAACAAGAGCAGATCTAGTACAGAATCTTAAGAATTGCTGATAGCACTTGGAAGGTGTCATCTATGAAATGCAGCAAGTTTTCAGAGTAATTGCTGAAGAGCTCTATCAGATACACATTAAAAGTTCTTTGTTTCCTCTAACTGAAACTTGTGTTATTAAGTTACATTTAAAAAATGCTGATTTTTCTCCCAGATGAGAATTGGTATAAAGTAATCAGAAAGAAAACCAAGACTCTCAAAGACAAAGTCCAACTGGGCCAGAGAATCAGAAATGATGAGTGCAAGAGATAAGCTTGAAACTAGGATAAGGGATAACAAAAGGCTGGATAAAACATACATATCCATAACGATGGGGTATTATCACAATACTTTTAGAATCAATTAAACTTTCATTTGGTTTTTTCCCCTGAACTTTTTCTTCCCTTGATCTGGTCTGAAGGGATTTTATTGTTCATACTTTTGAGATCAGTATTTTCTGCAAAGGAGACAGTCTGCCTTTTCTGGTTCATAGGTTAAGACACCATGGTCCTTGGAGCTTTCAGCCCCAGTGTAGGTTCTGTACATGCACAGGGATCCTTCCCCAGTGAACTCAAGACTCCAGACCCCAACATGATTTCCTCTGCTTCACAGCACATCATGTACAAACACTAGCCAGTAGCCTAAGCCCCTACAACTCAGAAAACTGACATTTCCAGAGGGTAAGCTGATCTGACTTGGTTACTGAAACACTGCTGTAGATACCAAAAGAAGTAGAGCAGATGGAGTGACACCCCTAGCTGCTTAGTTTTGAGCAATGGGAAAGGCAGTTCAGGTATGGACGAACACTGGAGCTCATTATCATTTTAACCAAGCCATCTTTATGTAAAGGTTTTAAAACAGAACCAAGTTACCATGGAAACTGATTGAAGCAAAGACTTACTGTAAATTCTTTTCTAGACAATGATAACAGGACTGACAGGTGGGCTGTAAAAGGAAAACGAGTGCAATACAGAGTAAGGCATGTTGACCTGTTTCCCCTTCACAGAAGTGTTGCCATTTATAGTTCTGCTTTATCTCTACATTTTCTATGGTGATATACTGAAAATACTTTAGAAGAAGTTCCCATCTAAATGAACCTTTTATTTTGTCATAATCATATTTGCAAGGGGATATACAAGAAAAGAGAAAAGAGCTAAAGGGCAGGGCACTCCACTTCTTTTCCCAAATTATTCTGTCTTACTAGAACCATCAGGGAGGGAGAGCCATCTCTCAGGAAACACATTTGCATAAAATGCCCTTTCTCACCAATATTTATATTTTGGTCTTGAAATACACTCTAGGTATATTTACATCCTAGCACAGTGCTCCCCTTGTACACTCTGAAAGAAAGTAACAGGAATTAAGTGATTTTACTCAAGAAATACCTCTTTTCCCTTTCCCATAAATTTAAAAGTATACCTATTTTCTATAATATAATAGCAATCCTACTAAAAAAAAAGACTTGTCTCTGTAAATATCTTTCTTAGCCTGATGAATGATGCTAAGAATAACAGAGATTAGAGTACCCAGTCCTCAAAACACAGTGCCAGAGTTTTATGAAAGGAAATTGGCAGAATGAACAGCAAAGCTTGTACCTTTTCCACTTGGAATAGTCAGCTGGCAGCACTGGTAAAGATTTCAGCATATGAATATGCAACTCTTTTTTTTTTTAATTCTGTGCTGAGTGTTGCTACCTGCTGTGCTTAATATCAGAATTTGTTATCATTAGAGAAAAATAATGTCTTTTGCAATGTAATATTCTACCAAAAGGAAGGCAGGAGAAGGGGGAGATTCTTGATTTCAATCTGATACTTTTCTAGCCCAAAGTTTCTTCTTGGCTCTACCTCCCAGATGAGCTGTGTTTGTACATGGCCTTCTGACACAATCTATAAAACAATTTTCTTCCAAGTTTTAGGAGGTTTGCTGTCATCAACAGACAGGTTTGGTCCCAGTGTACTGGAACCACAACAGACAGTCACCTTTTCCAGCAGGTTTGCCTTGCAGCTAAAAGTAACAGCAGCAGCTGCTTTTGTTGTTAGAAGCAAATATATTTCTCACCTTCAGTCTCTGCCTTTCTCAGCACTGAGGGGGTGGGGACTTGACAGATGGTTCCTGCTATGAAATTGCAGATAAAATGGTATTTGGTGTATGGCATAAATTTCCAGGCAAATAAGAATGTTTTTCATTTAATATCATCCCTGTGAAAAGCTGGATACTTAATAAAATGTGGCATGCTCTAAGGCAACACATCTTTCATGTTAAAGTGTATGAGGATGAGCCTCGTGGCAGAGCTCCCTGATAAATGATGCACAAGGCAACTTCTACTTGTCATAAGTGAGTTTTGATGTCTGTGTTTATTATATGTAAAGCTTTTTTGTAATCAGACAAAAGGAAACACAAATCCTAATTCTACTCTTTTTAAGCTAATTACATCTTCTATTCTGTCCACTGTACAATATTGGGGTGTCTGAGCCACAGAAAGCTGCCAGTCCAGGCCCAGCTGTGAGGCACACTTGTGCAGAGGTTTGTGCAGTCCTTGAGACTGGACACTCAAGGATTCCTTGCATTGTAGGTAGAACCATTTAAAGAAATCCATTTTAAGTACTTCTATGCTTTTTGTCTTCATTCTGACACAAATCCTACTGGAAAAGGGTCAAAATATGTAGCTACTGTCCTTCTCAAGCAAATAAAATTCCTTGCCACTACTGTAAACTCCCAATTTTAATTCTTTTTCATATCTGGTTGTATGACAAAAATGTGTTGTTTCAAATAGTCTTCATCCAATTCTACTAAGAGATGTTTATCTTGGACTTACTTAAAGAAGTCAGAGGTTTAGAAATAAGAATGTTGGTAACAGTTAAGGTCATAACACAGGAAAGTAAAATTTTAATTTACTTATTCTCACCTAAAGGCATGATTACTCAAAGCAAAGGTGGGGAAAAGATGCAAAAGAGATGGAGAAGAGATTGTTTGGAACTGGAAAAAGCCAAGATATAAGTTCTGGGAGTAAAAACAACCGCAACAAAAAGAAACAAAAAACCCAACAAACAAACAAACCCCACAACCCCCCAAAGAACAAAACAAACCAAAACACACCACCAAAAAACATCAAAGAATGATAAACCAGAAAACAGAACAGATGAACCTTAGAACCACAGTTCACAAAATTGCCATTTGCAATTTAAGGATATCAGAATTCTGTGAAAATCACTGAACTTTGCAGAGGTGTCTCAGATAGGCACCTTGTAAACTTCAAGACCAGGCCTAAAAGAAATCAGGTCAGTGCTGCAAGTAAACTCATCTGTGACACCTCTGAGCATCAATGGGCACTCTAAAGGTGTTGTTTGGGCTTCCAGAGGACAACTTGACAAACACTTGTATTCTCTGTTTCTCATAAATATGCATTTTCTGTTTTAAGACACACATTATTTCTACCTGTTTGTGTTGACACATTTTGTGAAAAAAATGTATATAAATAGGTTTTGTGCATGGAATTAAGTGGTTAGTAGCATAAAATTATGTCAGTATTCATATCTGCAAACTTATTACTTCAGTACTTGACCCCAAGTCTCTAATAGTTCTATCTCCGTTTTCATGGAAGACAGAAAAAAACGCAATGAAACAAGAAGTCTGTCATTTACACGTATGTAACTCATGCATTTTTGTCAATGCAGGTTTTTCAATATAGACTTCACACTGGTTTCATATGTGATGAGGAGACAAGCAAACAGTGGAGAACAACAGTAGATGCGATGAAGATAAGCAAGAAAGAAAAATTAAGGACGAAAAGACAGAGCTGTTTCTAAAAAATCAGGTAAGGAATTCAGCTGATTCTCTATCAAAGTGTAAAATGTACAAATAATTGTGCCAAATAGTTTATCCTGCCCTTCCTAGTATTTCTGAGAATTCCTTCTATATGTGTCTATATATATACATATATAGGACATATATACACACACAATATATATACCCTACTAACCCCCAATCACACAATGAATCTCCTTTTTGAGCAAAATTGCTGTTACTCTCAGTGCAAATACTTATATATTGCTGGTATCCTACAGTTCTTTTAATAAAATCAATTTCCTGTATTTCATTTTATTTCCTTTAAATAAACCATTGTACTAGTTGCTACAGGAAGACAATTGAGTAGTGGTTGGACAGAGGAGTAAAAGGGAGTTGTGCTGTGTGTGCTCCTGTTCCCTCCCAACAGCCCCAAGTTCTCAAACCTTACAATGTCCTGTCCTCAAACCCTTGGGGCATTACAAGCACACTGCAGAAAAGCACCATCTGCTATCACCCACCCCTCCCTTCATACAGGTGACAGGTGGAAAGTTCCTTTAGAGCTTGAGCACACTTAGATTTCCTAAGCATGACCAGAGAGGAGTAGAAATATATTTACCAAAGACCAAATCTGGACAAATAGGGAAGAACAATTAATCCTTTCCTCATCTGCTCTCCTGCTTTGGAGAAAAGTTGCTGCACCACTTATAGTGTCACAATGGGAGACACAATGTGGTGGAGACTGTATAACCTCTACTCCCTAAAACAAACTGGACACTGGGCTCACTGCACATTACCTGATGGAACTGTTCACAACAGAAACATCCTATAAACTTTTTAGTGATACTTATTTTCAGAATAGTCTGAAATTGAATTTTTGTCACAAACAGAAGATGAAAAGAAAACTACAGCTAAACATTACAAATCTATCTACTTAATCAATACCTCTCCCTTCCACTCACAAAACTAAAGCTAACCTAAGATGCTGGTATAGCAACAGACATAAAGTATTAAGAAATGGTTACTTACAGGGTTTTGCATTCCTAAGTAACACCATCAGCTTATCACACCAATTTAGTATATCCACAAAGCTGAAATTCCTTTAGAGTTTGGCCCTGTATAAGTACTTTAACTCATCTACAAAATCCTTATTTATGCTAATATTTAGTTTTCATAGAACAGCATCTAACGCTTCCCGACAGCATGCTTCAGAAGACTGACTCCAAACCTATGGATATTTAAAACTGAAAAAACACATTCTTGAATTCCCAAGAGCTCTAAAGACATGAAAAAATACAACAGTCCTTAGCCAAGCCTCACAAACTATACAAACCTCATTATTACTGTTAACATATCAATTATGTGCTGTGCAATTCATGATAACACAATACTCTGCTGATAACAACTCTGTGGAGTTTGGGAGGACTGCCACACGCTGGGACATCCTGCCACTTCCAGGTGTGCTGTTGACTGATGGCTGCTGCATGTTTGCAGAGTATCAGCAAGGATGCCTCCAATGGGAGAAGCAGCATCATACAGCTGGAATTTCTCTAAGACATGCAATATTCATCAGTTACAAACTTGGGAATGTCACACTGTAAAAGCTATATGATAAAAGACACTGCATGGTGTTACAGCTGATTCCATTTGTCATATGGTATGTTATTATTTTGCATTACCCTGGGGAGGGCAATAAAAGGGAAAGAACAAAACACACTCAAGGCATATAGAAAAACAAGGGCAAATTGCATAGTTCCTAATTATATCAATAAGATCTGTAACTGAAACAGAGATGCAGCTAAATAATGAGTTGAAAGTGCAATACACTACTTTCCAGCTACTGAAAAGCAACAAACTCTATCAGGAATATTTTAACAGGAAGAAATTGCCAGCCACTACATGTAGAGGTGTAGTGACAGCATTAAAGCAGATTTGACTTAAAAGTCAGCAAATGCTATGTGCAATGCTACACATATTCCCAAAATATGGCTTTACATCAAAGACAATTTTACATGGGGTAGGCTGGAGAAAACATTTATTCAGTAATCTCTAAATGAGATTCCATAGGCACGGCTATAATAAAACCAATAAATGAATTATTAAAACAATAAAGTGGGAGGCTATTTGCTGAAAACAGTTAAAGTAAAACAATAATTAAGTATGTCCATTTGATATCAGGTGAGTGAGCTGTCCCTAGGACCTAAGAAATTGCAAAACAAACAACAACTCCACATTTAAAAATGCTTTCTATTTACAATATATCAGAATTCACAAGCAGAATTTTCTGACTGAAACAAAATCCAGCCCAGTTTAGATCATTCTTTGGGAGCTATTATTCAGTCACCACTGAAATTTTAAATGAGAAATATTGTGATACCAAATACCAGAAACATACAGGCCTGCTGGTTTTAGGAGTAGTTTGGCTCTAAATGCCACAGTCTATTAAATAAGAAATTTTAAGATCTGTTAAAAGAACAGAATATTTTCAAATTATTCATGATAATTGTGCAGTATTTCAGATGACATCTTCAAATCTGTCATTTATTCAAGTGTTCCATTTGAGCAGCCAAAAAGTAGATTGCTCCATTTAGCCAGAACTCTAGCAGGATTAAAGCAGATGGACTCTATTAATTCCAAATATTTCCTATTATGGGTTATGCAGTGTGCTTTCGTGTTAGTTTTTACCAGCTATTAGGAAGATTTTTTTTAATAAGTAATTTAAGTGTCTCAATGCCATTTGAAGAAAACAGAAGCTCACAGGTGAGTAAATAGAGGATCATGGCTGTATGGCCCTTGCTAGCTTGTATTCACTACCAAAACCCACTGGGGGCAGTTTACCAGTCTCAAGGTTTGCCACAGCTCTGGTTAACACCTCTAAATACTACCAGTAATGGTAGGAGAGGCCAAGCTGTAATTGCTGTGCAAATTATTGCATCCATTTTCATCTTTCAGCTAATGATAATACCAACTCATGACACGTTCTCCAGTGACTTATCAAAATTGATGAAGTTTTCACACATTTATTTCAGTGTATGTGCCATTCATACTTCTGTTCCAGCCATAAAAAGGGCTGGTGGCAGAAATGACTGATGTCACTAAATGAAGGCTATTATTCAGTGAGAGATAAAGAACAAAAGGGAGGGAAAAAGCCAGTTCTCACTACTATGTCAAGGGTGTTCCTTGCTAAGCAAGCAGGAATCTTGAATATGACTTAATGGACAGCTCAAGTTTAAAGACACACTGTTGGAAATAGACTTGCTAAATTACCAAATATTCTTCTGTTATTATCTTCTTTAAAGGAAATCTGTTTATTATTACATGACAGAGCAATATTTGTATATTTTTTGTTCTAAGAATGAATTTAATTCCATATTAATGAAAGTTAACTAGTGGTTGACAGAATTAGTGTTTACCTTACCCTACTACATTGGGAATTCAAAACTAAGTTTTAAATACTTTGATTTCTGCTATTCTGATAACTCTGTCACCTTGACAACAACCAAAAATGAATGCATTAGTTATGATAAATTTTCAGAGCAGCAGTTCTAAATTTGGAATGGAAAGTATCTTTTTAAAATACTTAGTAATTTCTTCTGGAAAGACAGAAATGTTTAATTAAATGTGGGAAATAGAATGTCAGTATGAATTCTTCAGACTAAAATCTTATCATGTCTTTTCGTAGCATGGTTATTATTTCTACTACTATTTTTTACAAAATTTACAAATTATTCAAGTTTCACATTGAAAAACTCAGAAAAACATCAAGAAAATGATAAATGATAGAGTTTGGGAGTTGAAGTCAAGGAAAGAATCATGTTCCAAAGCTTTCTCATGATGAAGTTTTTTCTGCTAGTCCAATTCATTTAGGCACTTACTTTTTTTATTAATTGATCATGACCATACTATAGCATAATATTGATTATCTTACATGTGTTCACTTTCGATGTGTTCAGTTGGAAATGCTGGTAGGCCAAGAATTTGCTGTGTTTCAGAGGAAGAACAGTCAATTACATTCAGCAAGAAGATCAGAAATAAGGTATTTTTATCCAACCACAGTTTTTAAGTAAGCAAGGTTGACAAGTAGTAATATCTTAAGAGGATTTCAGAAATGACAGAATCTTAAAGATGTAACCTATTCAAGAGTACACTGACCACTATAAAACCATCCTGTCAATTACACACACGTTGCTTTTTAGTGAAAATGCAGCATTTGAAAATTTGGAAAAATGGTTATGTAAATAATAAACTGGTTATATAAATAATAACTGGAATAATAAAATTGCTAGTACAGTCAACTCTGACTTTCACTTCCAGAGGCACTACTAAATCCAATTTTATAAATACACCTCTATTCAAAAACTTGAAAAATAAGCAACTTCTCTGTGCCTTAGAGGTGCCTCAGCCCTAGCTAAACACAATTTGTGTATATTTTAGGCCTGCCTTCTTTTGATATATAGTTCAGTTGTCAACTCTTATAACGTTTCTTCTAAAAAGATACTCTGCTGGATATTTGCAGTACATTATGAACAGATGTTATACCCACTCTGCTAATTTGTGTTAGAGTACTTGTCTCTTCACTGGATTATTAAGTGTTGAAACCATGACTGAACAATAGTATAGTAAAGAAAATATTTAGGATTTCATTGCTTTTTCTAAATGAAGTTATTCACAGCTGGTGCTTCCAAATTCTTCCTTAGTCCTCTTCCTTATTTTGCTTCCAAAATGCTTCATCAATGCTTCCTCATTCTAAATCTAAGTCTTATTAAGGCAGCAAAAGCTGACAGACTCTTTAGGTAAACAAATGGAAAAGACTCAAATCCTGATCACTCAGAATGATTTTCTGTAGTTCAGAAGAAACCTCACTATCATTTGAGAGTAAGGGCCACAATATGCCCTTAACAGTCCAGCAATGTTATTTGTTATTTTTAGGGGAAATTTTCAGTAAGCAGATCCCATTTTGCAAGCAAGGCCTTTTAACCGCCCTGTGTACAATGCACAAATGGCCAATCCACTCACGAGAACTGAACAGCTCCCTGTGCCCTCATTCCCACAGATGTATCTCTGTGGTTTTTGATATAAAGGAAAACAATTATTTGAAGTAAACAACAGAATCTGAAAAATTAACAAGATGAAAAGTACAGAACAGTGTTTTCTGAGCAAGACTCTGCCACCCTTCTTTATGCCCTCATCTCCAAGAACATTACACCTGATCAAGCTGCATCCTAAAAGCAACATTAATTGCCTTCCTGGAACAGACTAGCAAACTGCATGCTCAGATGATCTCTATAATTTCTTATTTTTAAAGCCAGTGACTGCAATAACATCATGCTAGCAACAATTACAGTATAAATCCTACATAACTGTAGAGAAATAAACCTGCACAGCACCTAAGCGTCCATCAAAATGCAATAAGTGGGAGGTTTTTTTTAAACTGGAAAATGTAAGATTGAGCAGGACTGAAAATACCCTTTTGTAATTCCCTGCTTATCCCAGCAAAAGACAGTCTGATTTCTAAAAAGTGAGCTAAAATGTAAGAGATATAAATTCCTTTTAGCTGTTTAGAATATTTTTTTTTTGACATTGCAAATGACAGTAAATGTGATTAATGGTTGCTGATAATTGGAGTTTCATTTGAGCGGTTATTACTTGTCAGTGACAATTAATAGCTCCACAGACCCCCCATTCATTTCACAATATTAAAGAATGATGGCTTGTGGGAATTATGCTAAACTAGCACATTCAATTAGATTTTGAATTTTATAGTATATTGAATAACAGTTTATGGTTTTATAATAGCAGTGATGGTTTATTGTTGCATGGTAATCACTCTCATTACATGTAAGCATATCTGGAGATTTACAATTTCTATACCCATTAAAATTCCTCAATTACATGTTAACATTTCTTTAAAACTACACAGTGCTTTGGTCTTTATCAGTAAAGATAATTTTTAATGACAGTTACATTGTTTTTTTCCCAGTATTTGATGGGCAAGATGCAATGTTTAAGGGATGCAAAAGCAGCTCATGCTCCTTGGTACCAAGCACCAGCTGGACTGACACCTGGCATGGCCACCCAGCTGCAAGTGTCCTGCTACAGCTGGCTGGGCTGTACATAGCAGGCACTCATTGTCTCATCTGATCACTCCCAGAATGGTAGCAAGAGAGGAGGGAAACCTTCAGTAAAGGGAAAGATACAGTTTTTGGAGAATCACCTCCAAACTTGAGAAGTATCCTCACCTTTGGCCTTTTCTCCAGTAAAAAAAAAGAAAACTGCAAAACTTCCTGCAGTCTGAAGAGGGAAAAAGCCAAAAAAAAAACCACAAAGCACTTCAACAGGAAGGGAGAAGGAATGATTACTGGCAGAGAGAAGCCCATGACAGAGAAAGAGCTATGTAAAATAAAGTTGACAGAAAATGTTATCTGGATCAGGACAAAATGGTGCATAGAGTTTAATGTGAGAGACTGGAAAGGGTATTTTTTTTTTAATGTGACAACATAAAACTTAATAGAACAATTTTTGAAGTTTCTTAACTGAGAAAGCAGCAGGCTCTGAGGTTTAACATGCTCATAAGATAAATCTTAAAAATGTAAGTATACTAATAAAAATTCTGCCACTCAGGAAGCCAGTGCATTTCTAACACAGACATCTATATTGTCAGGATGATGACATCTATGATGTCACAGATGATTCAATAAAGTTTAATAAAGTGGGAAAAGGGACAAAGTGGAGAAAGAGCTTTATAAAGTTAAGGCACCTACTGATTTCACTTGCATGAGTGCTTTGGTGTAGGAATTTTCTTGACTTCAATTTTCTGATGCAGAGAATACCAACTGTATGAGAATACTGTAAATAAATGTTTTTTCTGCTTTGACTCTTATTTCAACATGCTCCTAAAGTCTACTGATAATTTTACTTTTCTACTTTACTCTTAGAAAAATTATCTAATATACCTCCCAAATAAAGAACATTCAACTAATTCAGTCTTGTAATTTTCTTCCAAACAAGGAAGTTATCCTAGTGTAATCCAAGGTAGAGATGAGAACCTATCTCACAAAGCACTGAATTATTTTAGCAAGCTAAATTAAGGGAAGAGTCAACAGTAAAAATTATTTATGATAATTCTAGCAAAATTCCAAGTCAAAACTGCCACCCATTACACATTCTATTTTATGGAATAATTCTCCACCCAGCAATGAACATTTCCAAGTCAATGCTAAACTCAGAATGAAGTCAATGAGAACAGGATCAAGACCTTTCTTATTACTATTTGATTAGTTTGTACAGGTTTGCAAAGGCAGAAAATTACTGTTGGTGATAGGGAAACCTCCAATTATGTACTTGTTTGTTTTACTGGAAAAATCATAATATGAAAGTTTGGTTGATTATAGAGATATATGTAAAACCTCTCTGACTTACTTGACTTGTGGCCTTTGGATCATCTGTTCAGAAATATTTTTTCTCATGTTTTCACGATACTACTATTAGTTATTTGTTGTATATTAGCACTTCACAGCTCTAACTAGCATTTGTTCTACTTTGGCAGAGACTCTATAGACCAGGTGAAACCAAGTGCAGAATAAGTTGGGACTAAAAAAACTAACCAGCTTTGCAATTCCCAAAGTAAATTTTGGCTAAGTGTAGATTAGGTGGCTTTTTAGACCAGTTGTTTTTCTTATAATTTCTTTTCAATTCCCAATGCTATCTGGAAAATGAAATTTAAGGAAAAAAAAAAGAAGACATTAAATTCAATTATGACATAAAACATCATGACTAAGGAGAACGAAGTACATGGCACACATATCAGTAATCTGATGGAACAGGACAAGGGAGTTCAAAAAAGCAATTCAGTTCTATTCTTTGATCCAATTTAATGAAACTTTAATCTTTCTATTGTAAAACACAAATTCAGGCATTGCAATGCCTGTAGATACAATTCTAATGTCTTATTCAGACAAATCATTTTTGCTGGTCAGTAACTCTCAGGTTTGATAATATCAACAAAGAGAGTCCTATAAAATGTGTTCCATTTCCAACACTGAATTTATCAGGTGGGCCTTCCTTAAGAACTTCTGGCAACATCATATAATGCATATCAGTAATTCAATTACTATTTTAATATATAGTATTTTATTTATTAACACAAAAGGGAACTAGATATTTCCTTAAAGTAAACTCCAGAGTGTAGATTCCCAGCTTCTGTGTGCCTTGCTCCTTCTCAAGTACCCAACAGTTTTAGTATGCCTTGGCCCATAAGATAATTCAAATATGCATATATTCAATAGTATAAAATTCATCAGAACACGTATGCAAAAATTTAGAAGCTGAAATATGCATTTTCTGCTTTGAAGAATTGTTTATTGTTTTGTTTTTTACTATAAATAGCACCCGGAAGTATTGAGCATAGCAAAGCCAAGCAAGAACATAAGCTGGAAGCAGAAAAGATGAACAGGCCACACAAATACTATTTTATTCAAATGAAATTGAGGTTGTCTGAGTATGTTTTATAAACTTGGACAAAACATCTGCTAGAAAAGCTTTCACTAAACCATCAGCTTCTACATCTTTTCAGAGGATATATATTCTAGTGGCTTTGTCCAGAAAACTAATTATATTACTATGAAGTGAAATGGGAAAGAATTCCCCCACATGCTCTGGAAGACTACAACATCAGAGATAAAGATTATCTTTAACCCTTACTCTAAAACCTATGCATTTTTTTAGAATTTGTGGGGTTTTTGCTTTTTTACTAATCATAAGAATTATAATGAATGTAGCGCTGGAGATTTTGACCTAATAGAAGAAACCAAAAATTTAACAAGATACTGCTGCTGTGTTTATGCTTACAGTTTGTAGCTTCATTCCTGAACTTCAGAAGAAGCAAGATTCTTTTAGCCTACACTGTTGGTGTAAAAATTTTCTCTCCCCTACTTCTGCCTTGCAAATAAAAAAAAAGCCCCAACAACTTCAAAAAGAGTTTGGCTACAATTTTCAATAGAAGGCTCATTAATATTTGCTGTCATTTCACAGCAGGAAAGACCACACAATTATATTCAACAGATGTCTGTATCACAGCTGCTATATTAACATCATTGCTATGCTTATCAGGTGCATGAGTTTCACACATAAGCCTTCTCAGATTCATTCTTCTTACTTTCTATAACTTATGTTCAATAAGCAGACAAAAGTTTCTCTGAGCTATCCTACAGGAGGTAATTGTTCTATACTCTCTGCAGTTTCCTCTCCAGCACTATAACATACATCAGTGGCTAAGTGTTTATTAATTAGTGCACTTGCAGTTCAGTCTCTTAATGAGTGAAATTAGATTTTGTGGCTTTAACCTAGAAGAACATGGACTGAAAATACACACGTATATAAACAGGTCAAATTACTTCCTTGGCACGTGGGAGAGGGACTTGTAGACTTGACTTTTATTGCAGGTGGCACTTGACTTGATGTTCACTGATTGTATCAATGACTAGAACAATCGCACCAAACACTGGCAAGTATGCCCTCTCCTCTCATGGAAAAACTATTTATCCACTCCTACAAGGGGCTGTACCTACGACAGTAAATGAGTCAATAATTAATCAATCACTCATTTGAATTCTGCTTACATTTGCCTGAAACTGACAGTCTTGGTGAGAGACAACTAACCAGTCTTGGAACACTGTCAGTGCTAGGAACGTACCACTTGAGTTCATTCATTTGGAAAGTTGAAGACTACATTGTTATCATTCCCAGACTTGATTCAATAGCTCCTATTTGCATGCACACACTGAAGAGAACAATTGTGGTTTCACCATTTTTACTAGAAATATTGCTGACACCTATGTGCATTAAGCAAATTATGCCCAGAAACCTTGGAAACCACGATAAACACAACTGTTTGGAAATATTCCAGCAAACAGATTTTTTCAAGATCTGTTTCCATAAACCAGAAGTATTTTCCTGAAGTGTTTTGTATTTTATGAATTTTCACTGAATGGAAGTCACATTGATAGGATCACTGTCTGGGCTTGTGACAGGTTGCTCCAGGAGATACAGAAATGTTTCAGATCTTTTTAGTTCTGAGCAAATATGATGTTTTGAGAAAAAATGGGATTAATTCATGCAAAATGGAAATATTTTAATAAGCTTTTTAAGGCATATTATTCCCACTTTTCGTATCTGGTTCCCAAAGTAATATTGAGAATGACCTCTAAGAAGTACTTCAAATTTTGGGCTCTAGTAATGGCCACTTAAAGCCTTTATAATTCTGCAGGTAACTGCAGCTATATCATCATACAAACAAAAGAAAAAAACCCATCCCAAACACAAGAAGTTACAGATGCTTTTTCAGATACAGAATTAGTGCAACTTTCAAGAAATAATTTTTGCCCAAATTTTTTGTCAGCTTTATTAAGTTTACCTGATATGCCTATGTCAGTTACAAATTGTTTCTACAAGAGCAGATTTTATCTTATGATTTGTATGACTATCAGTAGAGATAAAAACCCAGGAGAATAAAAGGCTTTTTATTCATGCTAGATAGGGAGCTTAATTAGCAGTAATTTAATTCTGAGAACAACTCTCACTTTATCTCCCTTATTTCACTGAAGAGCTACTGCTGAGATACTTTGCCATATTTTTTCCTTCCAATAGGAAGAAATGCACCTTGAGTTGTCCCTCCTCTCATTTTTATCACAAAGAATTTGTATTAAGTATTTACAGTGTTCCAAGATTAAAACAAAATAAACAAAGAAGAAAAATAAAACTACCCCCAAACAAAACAAAACACCACAAAAGCAAACAACCAAAGCCACTAGAACCTTGTCTATAATTCATTGAGATTTGACTTTGATGAGGGTTCTTCCAGTTGAATTCACAAGGACACAAGGTAATTTTTTAGCCAGCTGGAATAAAAATAGCTGCTTTTTTAATATTTTTCCTTTTTTTTTTAAAGCAAAGTTCTTCATCTTCTCTAATTCTAAGCTGCAAATACCAGGAGGAGAAGTGCACAGTAATTTATGAGTGCCCAGAAACAACGAGTTTGCTGTATGGTTCTTCTGTAGGGAGTTACACTTCTGAGTTTCAACTATGCAATATTTCAGAGTGAAGTGAACTTCATCACTGCAAGATGTCTTACAGAGGAGATCCCCCCTCAGCTACTTCTTGCAGAAATAGGCATCCTAGGCAAAGTATGTGTAAACTTTGGGCTACTGTCTGGCAGTTCAACAAGAAAGACAGAATACCTGTTAAATGTGCATTACTCAGATTCACCACTTTGAAATTAGTCATTTAAGGTTGGCTCTATTCAGTTCTTTCAGCCTATAAAAAACTGACAGATGGGGAAGCTGCACTACAGTTCAACAGAATAACACATTAGCTTCTAGAATTCTTCTACCTACATGCTCTGCCTGGCATCCCACTTTCTTGGAGGCCTGAATAGATTTGAATTGCTACCACACTAAAAAGCATAGCATTACATTCTATCAAATTGGCTGGTAGTCTCTGATTATTTCCTCTTGGAAGCAAGATTTAGAAAAGTCGTTTAATACAAACATTTACTTTGTAAGAAGGCTCTCCTCATTATAAACCTCTCCTGTAAACACTATCAGATGGAATTTTTTTTTCATATTTTTCTACTGCAGCTATTTCAGAAAAGGCAGTACTCTGACGTTCTCTGAAATTTATTTCAGCCACTCTGCATGACTAAGACATTTTGTAAACTCAGAGTGTGAATATAGATTAAGATAATGTGATAAATTATGCAGAACATAATTGATGAGGAAATGGTTAAATGGGAAAAAAGAACTGCAATGTGAGTAAATTTGCATCAAATTCTAAACATTTTTATTGTCTATTATCATTTTGATTAATCAGTACAAGTATGCTTTGTTTCTTTTATTTCTCTGAAGGGAAGCAGGCAGACTATATTTCTTGGTAGCCTTCTTTTATTTTTCATTTATTTTTCTTTTATATTTATATTTTATATATTTATATATTCTTTATTTATATTTTTTATTTATTTATATTTATATTCTTTTATTTTTATTCATTTATATTCTTTTATTTTTCATTTACAATTAGAGTCTCTACTCTTAAATTGTAGGACTTGCTTTTCTAGAACATTTATAAAGATTTAGCTTCCTAAGTACTTGAAGTTATTGGCTATAAAAAACTTCATATATTCCCACCAAGAAAGAAAAGCTCAACGCATGCAGACTTTGTATCCCTCTGAATTACAGCAAAGTGGCACTGAAATTTTCAGTAAATTAGTTGGTTTTGTTTAGAGAGTACTATTTCATCTCTATTTCTGGTTAGAAACATTTCTGACTTTTAGCATGGAAATGTAGCATTTGTGCTGGAAAGTCATTCTTTGGTAAGAATGTTTTCTGAGAGAAAATAAAATAACATACTTAAAAGAAAATAAAATACTTAAACTGTATGTCAATATTTTTTTCAAATGAGAAACAGCAACAAAGGCATATGGGAATTTTGGGGTTTTTTTCAACTTTCTTTCAAAATGATTCTTAGTGGTAAAGCAGTATCATGTAAGACACTGCTTCCCCAGAAGATGTCAAGGTATTTAAAAGATGTGTAGATGCTCTTTGGGACAGAGTTTATTGGTGGACTTGGCAGTGCTGGGTTAATGACTGGACTTGATGTTCTTAGAGGTCTTTTCCAACCTAAATCCAGGATTCTAAGATACAGCTCTTGCCATAAAAAATTTCTATATTTCAAAAAGTAACAATCAGAAATAAATTATGTCTGCAAAAGGCTTCTCTATTGGTATTTTACTTGAAAAGCAATGGAAAAATCTAAAATTTCAAGACACAACCATGTCTTTAATGGTCTACATTGCTTTTTTATTCAGACAGAAAAGTCTTCATCAGCAAATTGGTTAGTAATAACTCTAATAGCTCTCTAGGAATTCATTATACCAATAAACTATTTGTTAAATTAAATCATGTCAAATTACTGAAAAAAATTCTCAAATGAGGGTTAAAGGCTGAGACTTCCAAAGGAAATCAGTTTTCAGTTATTACCTGGTTTATGGTGTATGGGTGCTATATGTGTAGGTTTTTGCTTCTTTAAAAAAAAAAATTAAGACTGTGTTGCATAAATTCCTTATTGTGCCTCATTATGCTGTATACTTGACTTGCAAATTGAATTCTCTGTGAAAGAACTTGATAATTGTTGTTCATGAGCTCTGTAATAAAACAGATTGGGATTTTTTTCCTATGATCCAACAATTTTCAATAGAATAGGTCCTTTATAAGACATATTTTAACACTCCTGTAGATTAATAATGTGTTAGCAGAAAAAGACAGGTTAAGCCTTGCTCAGTTATCCCTCCATTCCAATTACACTGTGACATTAAATCTTTGACATTTAATAACAAAGACCATTTCACCCATGGCTGCCTCAACTGCAGACAATTTATGAAACAGCATCCCCTCCTAAGAAACTGTTCTAAAAGGTGGCCTTCTCACATGCTGATATGTCTAACTGCCCATGTAAATTAAATAAGTATGTAAAATTGGTCATCTTACACTTACCTGATGGTTTTGACTACAGAAAGAGGGGTTAAAGAGCTGGCATAATTTTTTTTTGTAAGTGCAGTAGTGTTAATGGACCAAAATAAGAAAGAAGCAGGGTACAAAAGAAAGTATTTGCATGTACATATGTCTTATTTCTTTATAGTCTTTCACATTTTTAATTTAATTTACAGGTTTTAAAAGTCTTGAACTGTTTTTCAAAAACCTGCCATTAAGCAACAATTTAGTGACACTACTAAATAAGCCTCTGAATTAAAACTAGTCTTGTCTCCTCAAGGTGAACTGAGTGACAAGGTGTAGCACCAGCTGAAGATGCTTTCCAGGACAAGCATACACACTCCTTATCACAGACTATAGGCAAAGAAATCTCAGCTGGCTGCTCATCTGGCTCCAAAAGTCAAAGATTCAGTGTTTGGTCTGAAATAATTAGCCTTGTTGAAGAGCAACTGGCCTCAGGGTTTGGACTAGAACCTCCATGCAAGACCAAGCAAAAATATACTAATGCATCAGCTGACTTGAGGATTGTCTTGAGGATTTTTGCAGCAAGTTCCACTACATGGTGGTGTAAAACAATACCCAAACCATTTCAATTATCTTCTGCCTCTAAAATAACAAGTATATTAAGTCAGGTGTATATAAGACTATAATTTTCATCTTTTCCTGAGAGAATTCAGAGAGAATATTGTGCAAGAAAAGCATTTTTGGCAAATACTATTCCCCCTGCAAAATGTTACCATTTTCTACCACCATGCACCCTAAAGAAAAACTGGAAATAAGGTGCACTAAGTGTTGTTGAGTGCTTGCAGAAAATCTCACTTTGACCGCATTCAACTACTCTGGTTCTAGATGATGAACATAATGTGAGAGAGGTTTCCCTGTGTGAAGGTGGCATCAACAATGCGAAGAAACAGGCTGGAAAAGGCTAGACTTGTATACAGCAAGGGTACACATTTCAAGAGTTAATTTAAATTTATATTTTGCTTGAATACCTAGATAGTAAAACAGACTCTTGAAAGTATTGCAGTGCACATTTCTCTAGTCCTTTCTCATAGATTAACTGTTTCCCTTCCTACAGCAGTAGGACTTGCCATGGGTTTACTGTTTCCATATTTATTGTTCAGTGGTTTCTCACCTGCAGAGGAAGGTGCAATGGTCTCCTTTCCAACAGCCTTCAGCTGTGCAAAACAGTTATTTATCACATGCAGGAGGGCCTGCTAGTGTGGAACTGGCAGGCAGCTACAAGTGTTGGAAGTCCCACTGACTTTTTCCTTTGAAAACATGTTCCTTAAAGCTCCAAATGACAAAATCATAATAATAATTATCAAATGCTTCAAAATAATGCTAAACTGAGTTCTGAGGCTATGATGATACAGAAATAATTCACTATAAGCATACATCCCTGATCCTCATATGGGAAGTTGGAAAATATTTATGATGAAGTACAATTAGTCTGATTCACTGCCATTAAAGCTGATGAGGGTTCTACCCCTAACTTCCATGGCAGCAGTTCATAAAAATGTATTTACTGGGGAAAGCAAAAGTAATTAGTATGTATGACTGCATGAATTCTTATATATACAGATATTATAGCTCAATACATTCCTGTTTTCCAAAGTCAATGCATCTGAAAAAAAGGCAACAATTTTGTCCTGTGTCTAATTTATTGTTCTTATCTTATTACGATATATTTTAATAATGTGTCTTCATGTTTCCCATAAGCTTTTTTTTAATGTCTAAAAATATCTTCAAGCTCTTCTATTTCTGCTATGAGTTAAATTTCTATATACGTTATGGCCAAGTTTCTGCTAAAAAAACCAACAAAACTTATCTGTGAACCAGGAATTGAATTTCCTTACTCTACTTAAATGCCAGCAGTAATTACAACACAGGACTTTGTCTCATGCAATTTTTTTCGCTTTTTAAACCAAGAATTAGAAGTTTCAAATTCAAATGAACGTATTATTTGGTTTATCTGAAAATGCAGAGTCAGATCCAATTAAACACAACTAACTTCAAAAACTGCCACCACTTCTGAGGGTGAATCATATTCCTGCCAGCAATGAGAGAGTCTCTCCAAAGTCTCTCACCAGCCACAAACATCATTCAGCCCAGAGGGACCAATTCTACTGAGCTCCTAAATGCTGACATTGTCCAGTTGGTGTGGCTGCGGGTTATCTCTGCAAATGAAGCACAAGGGCTGTTCATCTCTATAAAGTTTCTTGGGCTTAAATGAGCAGAGGAACTGAAGGACCAGCAAACTGTAACTTGTATGGGACTGATGAACTCTGAGAAGGGAGGCAAGAGATGGCAACTAACTACTCCAATACAGAAATGGTGATCATAGAGCAGTTCTGTACCTTCAAACAGCATTAATTTTTTGTTTCTACAAAAACAGAATTGACAAATCCAACTCCTAAAAATACAACAGCACAATCAGCTGGAGGATCCTGATAGAATATGCCGAGAACTAAATAAGAATTTACATAAATGTAGCAATTAATGTATAAAAGCTACTTGTAGATCGTAAGTAAGTCAGTAATTAATGACATCTTGGCCTCCTTACAAGCTCCAACACTTTAAGACAGACTGAAGCAAAGTAGCTATTTGAGAATTTTTTTGCATTCAGGGTCCTCCAGAGAAAAGATTCAACAGGATAGTCCTGCAGAGTATCTCACTAAGAAATCTTCTCTGTGATGCAACTGTAGTGCTATCTTGGCTTTTCTAACTGGACAGTTAGAACTTGAGAACTGAAGAAATAATTTGTCTCTATAGATCTTGTCCATGTGCTCATTGCCTGGAATTCTGCATTAAGATGTACAACTTTTTATATGTCATTTTAAATCAGCCTGCAGCAGGTACACAGTTATTTGAAGCTATATTCCAAACATTCAATTGAACAGAACCACACAGTCACAGAAAACCCATTCTGTCACCTAGACTGTCTATCCATTGAATAACTGGCCTAACCTGCCTCTGTGAGTGCGATGCTGAATTTTCCAGCTTTTATACTTAAGTACATTTCTTCAGATGCATAAAAGAACCCCTTGTTCTTCTGTAAAATCTGTTTCCTTTCATCTGAGAACTAAATAAAATATCTGAAAGTATGTGTAGGGAACAGAATGAGGAGAAGTGAATTTTGGCTATTTCTATGTTGAAGGAAACAGATATAGTAAAGAAGACTTCAAGGGCCCTAAAACCATAAAGAACCTTGCTTATGAAGTGAAAGGTGGAAAATTAAAAATTTCAGAGTAACATTTACAGACAGGAAGATTTTAATCAGCCTGAAAGCAGATGATTCTTCACCACTAAGTACTGTCTCCATGATAGCTGTAGTTCCATAACTATAATTAATCAGTAGCAGAACATATGCTGTTAAGCCAACTACAATTTCTGAAAAAATGTAACATATTCAAAACACCATCTAATTTCACTAATCTCTATTTTTACAATATGCTCTAATAGGATTTAATGCTAGTAGTCTTTCAAGAAACAGATTTATCTGGGGAGTCAAGGCTAAAATATATTATTAACATGGATAAAAAGTTTTACATTCAGAAAGAAAAACCATGGCGTATATCCGATTATTTGATAAAAAATGTTAAAAAAAAAATCACATCAAGGTGAAGAGGAAAGTTTTGAAAAGATCTATACCAACAAACTACAAAAACCACTGATGTGTTGCTCAGTGATCCTCAGTAAAGCTGAGCAAGAAGTTTCAGACAAATTAGAAACTTAATTCTAACTGTGTGTCCACTCCTGGATTGTAAGATAAAAATCATCTAATTGTTTTCTCAAATAAATCAGAACTACTAATATGTCAGCTCCATGACTGTCAGCCTCCCTGCCCAACAAACATCTATATATCATTGAACAGGGCAACTCACTAGCTGGATGTCAGACAAACTGTTGGAACAAAATTTTCACTTCTCTCACCTACCTTTATTTGCTCTTAGCTCCTTTCCTTCCAGACATCACCATGTCCACCATGGTAATGACTATTTTAAAGCACTGTCTCTCCTTTTGTCTGTTAATACTCATTTCACTTGGAAGGGGGTAACTTCATTCCATATTCCGGTTCCACCTTCTGCCCTCTGTGACTGTGCAATTATTTAAAAGTAAAAAGCTAAGAGGCATGCAAGTATTTTTAAAATCCAGTCTGTCATGCCTACACGCCTTCTCCAACAAATATCAGTCCTATCTCAAAGGTTAAAACTTTCTATTTTGTTGGGAATAAAAGCATTTAATCTGAACACATTCTCTTCTTCAGATGTCCACTTACAGCTGTGAAAAATTATTTTTATATAGCTTTATTTTTCAGCTATTTCACTGCTTTTAGCTCACAGAAAGAAAAAAAAAAAGGTGTATTCATTTGTCATCTATATTTCAAATATCCTGCAGAAGTGTACTAGATAAAAAACTGAGAAAAAAAAAACTGACCAAGTCTATGGTTTATATAAGTTCTTAAGAGCTGATTTTTCAATTAAGCAATTTCCAGAGCAAGCCATATCCAAGTACTCTATGACAAACACAAACTTAGTCTTGCACCAAGAGACTGAGACACATTTCCACCTACAGTAAACATTAGCATTTCCATTCCTCCCTTCAAAGGGTGTCAAGAATGGCATTGTCACAGAACCAATTTTTCCATTATACCCTGGGAAAAAATGAAAAATTATGAAACAGAAGAATGCTTCTGTGAGATTGCTAATGCACAAGTGACTTGTGCTACAAAGACATAGGAAATTTTCATAACTGCCATTTGAGGAAGGGCAATGACACTGATTATTCTATCACAGACTAATCTGCACCTTGATGTGAAATTATGTTCCAGTGTGATAACCTGTGACCCCTAACAAGGATCAGACAGATGTGTTACTGGTTACTACCTGAAAGCAGAAGGTACCTGTGTACCAAGTGACTGCTGTGTGGATGCAGGTGTGTTTGTAAAGCTGCACTGCTGCAGAAGATGCAAAAACATTGTAGCTGCCTGGCAGAACAGAAGCATTACAGTCATATCAGTGTGGCCATGCTTCCAAAATAGTGTTTAACAAACTTCTTTTTCCTTTTTCTCCTTTCTGCTTAGGCGCATCTGATGTGAGGTATAGTCATGAGTTGAGCATATTACTGAGTGTGGGTAACACACAGAAAACAGAAGGCTGGGTCTCCCCCAGGCAGCCTGAGCTCATTCTGCCCATGCTCTTAGGGAGCTGGATGCAAAGTCTGTCCTGCTTACACAATGCTCTGCTCTGGCTGTGCCTTGCTGCATCTGCTTGAGCACAGGCCCTTCAGGTGAGCTGCCACCAGCTCCACTCACTCCATGACCCAGGAATGTCTATTTTAAGAGACTAGAAGAAAATTTAAAAATCAAAGAAGAAGGAAGGAGAGAGTACTGATAAGCTTGGTCTTCAAGAAGTTGGCAAGGACACAAGAGAGAACAAGAAGAAAAAAAAAGCTTCAGTAACAGGGGAGAGAAAAAAATATTATGGAAACTGTCCTGTCATGATAGGTTAGAAAAAAAGCTAGCAGCAGACCCAGAAATAAAAACTGATAGTGAAGCATGAGAAAGGGCAAATGAACTTTGCTTTGCAATGTGAGTATGATGATGATAGGACATAGCAGAAGTGCAAGGAAAATAGCTGGATAATGAACCTAAGTAAGGGATGAATGATGAAGTGTTGGGAAGCTGGATATCATTGCTCTTTATTACAGTGTTATAATTGAATAAGATGTCAATCTCATGTGTGTAAGGCAGTGTTTCCTAAAGCATGAGTTGGGCATGACACCCTTGGAGGATTGTGTGGATGCTTTGTACTGCACACCCTAGATAGAACCTCCTGCAGCCCTCAGGACGTTTCATTCATAGAAGCAACTCTGCTTTTAATCTGGGTCACCTTTAACAGCAACCCCTCTCAATTCTCATTTCTCACTAAATTGGTGTCCTTCCATAAGTCTTCTCTTGTTCTGCTGCTGTGACTGCAATTCACAGAACACTGGATTATGCTATAGTTACCCATGTCTATTTGGACATGCATTTTAATGGATAGTCTGGATATAGCACCAGGTTAAATTCAGGGACACACTAACTGAATGTGAAGCACAACACAGAAAAGACAACATTCAAATGAGAGTTTGCATGCTAACACTGCAAGCGTATGATATTCAAGAAACAGATCTACCTTACACTTTGTTCCTCTCCAGGATAAATAGGCCTGACTCACTATTTGCTGATTGGATACCACCAGCACCATCTCAGGTGGATGAGCTTGGTAAACTACAGCTACTTAGATAGAAGAGACCTCACCCATCTGTTGGAAGAACAACAGGTCCTGAATCAAGAGGTTCCCCGCTCATTTCCTGTTCCATGGTGCTTATACAGGGCTTGCACTTATTCATTGATTGAGCAGCAAAGAATATTTCTTCTGTTTTCTGAGGCTTCTATGCCTCCATATGCTGCACTCAGACTTACACCATAGGCAAATTCAAATCCCTGAAATCCTAGCTAGATATGGAGGGAAGTCATCAGACACAGAGGCTCATATCATTCTCAGCTTCCCAATGGTCTGTAACTTCATCCATTGTCAGGCCAGGGAAAGGGCCAAATAAGATCAAAGAGTGCCCAACAGCAGATTCATACAGGCTGCACTCACTGCCTTTTGCTGCCATGCAGTGTAAATAGAGCATTCACCCAAGGAATAAGAACCATCTTTCAATCGGTGCCTTAAGAATATGTAAGTGTAAAATTTTTCTAGGCAAAGCTATTCCAGTTTTGGGTCTCTAGTGACACATGAGGCAGAGATAATATCAGCTAGGCGAAACAGGAGCAAAAGCAAAGATGTTCTTAATGATACACAAAATTCTAATTAAAATGTCTCAGCAAGCATTGAAATTTATTTGCCACTGTTATTGTGACATGCATACTGAATTCAATGTCTAATCAGTGCTAATCTGTTCCAATGCTTGCAATATCAGCAACATCATTGCAGACCACAAGTAGAATTACACAAATAATGAGGACAACTCAGAAAGACAATTTAGAAAGGTCCTTAAATCCAAAATAATAGCAAAATTACAAGAAATTCTGTGACCTCAGAAAACTGTCTAATTCTCCTTCAGGCCTCACTGAAATCTGCAGCTGGGGGTAGTACTTGTTCCTTTAAACAAGATAACCCTGGTATGGAAAAGTGTCAACACAACTGCTATAATTATTTCTATCTTAAGAATAAAGATTTTTCCCTGCCTGCCTACAGTCCAGACCAGGATTTTTCTGTCTGTCTGTAGAAGCCTAATTCATTTGTTCTACTGAAAAAGAGAACATACATTGTAAAGGGCTTACTTTTCTTGGTCCTGTTGCTTCATTTGTTCTTTATGAACAGATACAACATGTATACATTTTTAAGATCTCTTACAATGCATATGTTGTTTAATATGAGCATTCGCTTATAATTTAATTGATGCCAAAACAGAAGCACCTACAAACATTTTTAATGAGTTGCTTTATTTTTTAAAAAGTACCTCAATAGCTTCCTTAAGGATCGGGGGCACCGGCTGAGCAATCAGTTGATGATTTTTATCATAATTACAAGATTTAGCATCTGCCAGACCAAAACCTGTTTCCTAAAGAACAGAAGGCCTGACCTTGAGTGGAAAATAAATCTCAAGTCGCAATTATGAAAATTATAATTTCTCCCTTTTCCATGAAAAGTTTGCCAAGAAAGTTAAATTAATTTCAGAAATATGTAGGGACACTGCTGTTAAACTACATGGAAATCTGAATATAAAAATTCCTTTATGATCTTCTTCCAAAGTATTCTAAAATCCAAGTCAAGTGTATTTTAATCTTGCACTAGTACAGACCTCCTTGCTTCTCTAAAAGGCCACCAAAATGCCACTGAAGTTAAAATGGATGAGTTAACCTTTTGAAAAGTACTCACAGCCCCACAATTATTCTGACCTTTGACTGTACAATCTTTTAACTTTCCTAGCTATTCATTTAATGCCCATTTGTAATTTTTAAAATTATTACTACACGATTGAAAACATTTTTTTGGCAATCCATCACTATGACATGTAGCAGTTTGCAACAATGAAGCATTTTGGTACAGGCAGGCTTAATTATTTACCAATAATAAATAAGGCATAAGACTTATGTAGGGGAGGCAAAAACTACAAGAGGGGTGGAAGCCCACAGAGAATTGCTGTGAAATGTTTTTACAACCATCTTAATGCATAAATCTGCTTTGATAGATAGATAAGTGCTGAGATTAAAAAAAAAAAAAAAAAAGTAAAAACAAAAGCAAACCCTTCCAGCCTCCCTCCAAAAAAACAGATGTGGTTATGGCTCATCCTTCAGCAAGCAGAGAAGGTGGTCTCCAGCCTTGGAGACTTCACTTAGAAGAACAGGGAAATGGTCTGGATTCCACTAAATCCTATACAACTAAGGCAGAACCGGAATTCTTACCTTGATTCTGTTCATAATGAAACGGAAATTACACTGACTAGCACTAAAATGTCATCAACAGTCATGAAACAACAGTTTATCCCCCATTCCTTCCAAGTTTGGAGGTTGATTTAGATTACCAGTAACCTGTCTCCTCCACTGACAACAATTCTGTAGATCTTTATCAACAGCGTACTACTTGAAGCACTGGTGACAGTACATTTTGGTCAGCAATGTGACTTCACAGCCCAAGTGATCTCTTGGGCACTTCTGCATCTCCAGAATACCTTTTCTACACGGTCTCCTCTCTTAAATGTAGAGAATCTTAGTTTGCAGGGCCATTTCAGAGCGACAACACCCAGTGCAGAGGGTTAGCAAAGTCAGAACACATTTCTGCCCTAATCCCATGTTGAAAAATTCATAATGGGAGAGGAAACAGACTGTGATGCCAAAAGGAAATCTATAAATCAGATGCAAAATTATCACATGGAGCCAATTGAAGAGCACAACAGCAGCATCAAAAGTCACTCGTGCACTGATAAATACAAAGGCCAGTAGGCAAAAGCATCCATAACTCAGCAGTTCTGTCACCTACATTTCTGTCACCCCTTCCTTATCACCTGGAATTTTTGAAACTGTAAAATAGAAACATGTCCAGTTAAAAAGAATGAAAATTAAATAACCTAAGCAAAGTAAGGCCAAAAAATGTATCATGAGCCAACTGCTTGATATTGAGTAACTCTCAGAAACTGCAAGGCACAAACCCTGGAGGTAATAACAACAAAATCCATTTTAAACCACAATGTATGTAGCTATGTTTGAGAAATTATTCAGACACCTTTTAATTAACATTATTATTTCAATTGTTTCACAGGAATCTTAGAATAGTTCATTCTCTCTTACAGCAAGCTGAATAGATAATACTGTATCTTAACCTTCCTATAAAAAAACAGTCTATACTTCAAGTTATTTTACTGCTACCATATTATTTTTTGCAACTCTAATGTCTGTCCTTTATTTAATATTCTCCAGATATGCATTGAAAAGAAATCTGAGAGTTTAAAGTGAATATCACTTCAGCATTGATTAATCTCTCAGCACACAAGAATTGTAACAAGTCAATCCTACATTCAAACTTCGAAGAGATTTTTAATTACTGAAGAAGCAATGAAACTTCCAAGAAGTTCACTAGAAACATGTCAACTTATAAAAGAAAAAAAATCCTAGAAACAAGACGTTTTAGTGGAAGGGAAAAAGCAATCACGGAATTTTCTAAAGCAGTAAGAAAATTGACATGTAGGCAGGTTTAAATCACAGCGGAAATAAAGTAAATATCAAATGAGAAGAGTTGACTGCTGGATCCCAATGGAAATGCCTCAAATTAAAGCAGAGACATGCAAGAGTGAGAAACCTATCACAGTAACCTTTTGCAATCAGGTCTGCATTACAAAACTATTTGCGAAAGACAACTAAACCCTCATCCTGTGTACGAGGCTCAGAATTAAAGGCTAGTATTGAGACAGTTCCTTCTCTGGCTGTTCTCATAGTCAGAATAGCAGGAATCTAAAGCAGTCATTGATGAACATGAAGAGCTAGACTGAAAATTGATTATGTTAGGATGAAAAATGTTCCAAAGAACTTCCATTAAGTATGTTATTAAATTATCTGATCAAATATATAAGGACATTGCCATAACATTAAACATAATATGCTATGAAGTCCAGCATTTTTCCTCTTAACGGAACCTTGAAAACATGTCAAGTATATCCCATATATTATTCATCAAACTGACACCTTTTGGGCTGGCAATTTTTTACTTTTCAATATGTATTCAGAATATGTATTTCTGACAATTTTTTTTTAAAAAGTAGCCTTATCAGGTGCGCACTACCACCTAAATATTTACTTCTGCTGACAGCAGAGGCAGTTGAAAGCAGCACTACTCTAGACCATGCTGTCCCTTACAAGTGCATCAAAGTTAGAAAACAGAAAGAGAACCAGAAGTTGGAGGTTTTTAATGAGAATTTGCCAATTTTTCAAAATTAAACCATTATGTAGACAACTGAATGATTTCAATAAAATTATAGCAGAATTCAAAAGCAGATCTTCTGATGAAGCTAAGAGAACCAGCTTCTCACAAGGAAGTTTCCCTGGTTTTCTGTCGGCACACTTACCCACTTTGCTAGCAACTTGCTGAAGGCCAAAACATAAAAGTCAGCCCAGTCTGAAACATGCAGGTGTTTCATTTACCATCTCTTCACACAGCGTATCAAGAATAAGACTGAATAAATTAAATGTCATAACACTGAAATTAAAAATGCCCAATGTATAGTATTTCCAAAATGAAAGAAGTTCTTCATTGACTTCTGACATTATCCATCAGGCTATATTTTAGTTGAATTAGGCCACTGAAACCCTTTCCAAACTTAAAATCATCATACATCATTACAACTTCATTGGCTAAAATGGCTAAATAACATTGGGAGCAGCATCGCCATTTCATCTGGCAAATAACTGCTATTAGGGTCTTATGTACAGAGACATAATAACAGAAACATAGGTAATTACCAATATCTAAAATTAAGAGATAGTACAGTTTTTCTATACTTCACAATTCATTATAACTTGGCATTTTGATCTTCTGTATGGGAAACTGTTTTAATCCTGGTCTTCAGTAATGCTTACTATTACTTTCAAAGGTGGGTAAACTGTTCCATTTATTCAGAAATAAGGATGACTGTCTCAAAGCATAAACAGAAACAGTTCCCTAACTGCCAAAGATCAGTGCTGGAAATTTAAGATGTTATCTTAAAATTTTCTGAAAAAACACCAACAGATGCAGTTAGGGATTGAGGCAAAAACAGTGTTAAGTTCATCCATCTTCTTTCTGTTCTGTGTAAGAACATTACAGTTCAACAGTGAAAAGATCAGCATTTTGGAATTAGCAGATAAGAAAACTTGCCAGGCACTCTTGACATCAGTTTCTGTTACTCAGAATTGAAAAGCTTTTATCTCATTCTTTGTCGCAGTCAAAAGAGATGACTGCTTCTCATGCTTCTAACAGTGGAGTGGGTCCAGGAATATATTAAATTGAAGCCTTTTTAGTTTTTTGTCATACATGTTTAAAAGCAGAGTTTTGCCTGTTTATGCATTCTATACGTATTTCAGAACATGGTCTTGTAATGAGCATTATGTGTACTAGGTTTTCATTCTCAAGATTTTCCACTAGAAAAAAGGGATTTTGATCACAGTCCATTGCGAGAAATGAAAAAGAATGGAACAGTTTTTTCAGGGATAGAATTCTAGTTCACTAATACTAACATGTATCCCTTCCTATTAAATACCAAATTCATCTAGCATAATGTTCACAGGCATAACAGCAGTAAGAATGCACAGTGAGATCTCAGGTTATACCACTATTTCCTTATTAAACACTATAGAGATATGAAATCCAGAGCTTAGACATGGAACACATTAATCTAGAAATCTAAACTATCTTAAATATAGGATGATATAAAAAGCATAAGAAAGTAAACCTTTCAAAGAAACTTTTCAGGAACTGGAATGAAATAAATGCTTCCGGAAGTTGAGAAAAAATTAGTTCTCAAGGACATGTGGTAAACTATCATTTATCATTCTCTCTAAATGTGTGATATAGATGTATGGTTAATAACAGATTTTACTCTCAATGGTACACAAACTGGGATCTGAAAGTAATACAGTCAGTTATAAAACCAGCATACCTCCTTGTTCAATGTGGGAAGAAATATCGTCTCAAAACTGCATTTTGGCTTTATTGCATATAAGAATGTGATAAAAGCACAAAAATCTACCACCTTTTGATATCATAGATGAATTTATGGATTCACAAACTATAAATCCTGTGAATTTCCCAAGGAATGTTATTTTACTATTTATTCATTTTTGTAGAGCTCCAATTCCTGAGTAGATTATTCCAGTAAGACATTTTAGAAATAATTTTTACTGATAAATGTTCCTATGGCAAAAAACGTTCTTTTTATTTATGTGCAGTGTGTGACTCAAGCAATGGAATTCTTCTACTGTTCCACTCAAAAGTGTTTTAGTATAATAAGTATTTATATATAATTTTCCTAATTTTCAGAATGATTTCGCAAAAAAACTTTATAAATAGGGAGAAATCGTTGCATCACAGGTGTGTACTCATTCCACTTACAAGTAATTAATCAAAAGCCAAGAAAGCATAAAGAAACTTCCTATGACACTCAAGTTCCATTTTCCCTTGAATGATCTTCAAGCAATAAATATCTCCATATTCACTCCATAGCATGTCAGTAGCATATAACCACTTATGATGGTCAGGGATCCACCGAGGATCACATACCCACACTGATTCAAAGTCAGCACATCATCTCAACAGTAAATTTGTGGAAATTATTAATAATTTACTTGCCATTCATAATTTACTTAATATTTTTTTGCCTTTTTTACTTACTAATGAAATGGCTATGAGTGTGTCACAATTCTCTTATATTTATTATTCATTACAACTGTTTGCTGAATAATTTCTGCAAACAGCTCCTCTTTTGTAGCTCAATCCCATTGTGAATGTTTATTATTCAAAATTTAGTCTGTGAAACTAATTAAGCCATTATTAGACTTTGTTCAGTGTTTGCCTGAACATTATTTTTATAACCAGTATGAGTTCTCCAAATACCCTCCTCTCAAGTATGAACTTAAATTGTATTCTTCGATGAACACTCCTGTAAAGCTTCTTTGCTAAAACATTCATCACAAGCAAACAGCATGAAATAACTGAATTTTAAAATCTGTATAAATATGGGGGGTTATTTTGTTTTCAGGACCAACTACGCCTACTAATAAAAGATAGTACAATCTCAATTACTGACCTGCTTAAATGACCCAACAAGAAGGTCCTACTCTTCTTCTCCTAGTCAAAATAAGGAACACCAGAGTAGCAGAACTAGATGCTTTATTTTACATGTTTCTTGTACCAAGTTTTTCCAAGTATTCCAAGCACTGCTTGAAGCAATATGGCAATCATTTATTTAATTGCTAACATCATTGCAGGGTGACTCTAAAACTTCTAGGGTTTTAGTGGGAAGAAGAAGAGGAAAAGGGAAATACCCAAAATGAAAGTGTATAGTTTATACATCACACATACATCACACTCTGGATGTATATAGTTTATACACCCAGCCCCAGAATTTTCATAAAACTGACCTCCAAGTATTTGTAGAGATTCTCATCACACGTCAAGAACTTAAAGCCTTTTCACTTTGTTTTTCTGGTTTTATTACATTTTGAGACATGGCATACATTTGCTCATGTCTTCAGACTTCTTGCCATCTGAAGGGCACAACAGTTTTTTGAAACCCTTGTTTAGCTGCTGGGACTTAAAGGTAAACACCAGGTATTGAGAGATATGTAATGAATATGAGAGACCTGCCATTGCTGAAAGGCAGCAGTGTTCCAGAGCTCCTTTAAAAATTTGAGAGGACTGTAGCACTAAGAATTAGAATTGAAATAATATCATAACGGCACACAAACTCACAAAAAGTTTTCTGCAGAGGGATGCATTTTACACTGATTCACCCCTTGATGGTAATTTAATCTGAACTCAAGGGCAGTAACACTATTAATACTAGCAATGATTCAAAATTCAATGATTGCTAGAATTAGTAGTTCCACTGGATTTTAAAGAAACCATTCAGAATTTGTCTCTTTGGGAAACAACTTTTTTAAAATGTACAAGGGAAGATTTTTTTTTAAATTTTGCTCCATTTCCACTAGTGAATACTAAGACAACTTAGTCATATCTTCCTTTCCAGGAAAGGTCTCATATTTTCTCATGGAATTGCTAGCTACATTCTTTTACCAGTGTGCTTTCTTCTTTGTGTTAGCTCCAGCCTTATTTACAAAATGGGAATGATGCAGTGGGAAAAGTGTTTTAGAATGAAAAGGTATTTGAAGCACAATACTGATTCAGAATAGTGGAAAAATACTGTAATTAGAATATATTTAATGAGAAAAGGAGACCAGGAGGGAAAACTTGTGGGTTTTTTTGTCAAAAATATTTTGAGATATTTTTGTATTAATTTTGCACATTTTACATATTCTATAGCCATTATCTCTCCCCAATAATACAAATAATTAATCTAGTATCATCACTCCTCACATCTTATAACAGTTAAGACTTTTTTCCAGCTGGAAATCTATGCACTGGTTACATTATTTATTATCATTTCAGAGGTACATTGAATGTAGACAATTTTTGGATCTTTTTCCTTCCAGATTAGGAGCTGAGATTTTTCCCTTTCTTATGTGTTATCTTGGTGTGGATGAAATCACAGACAATAGCACACACAGCATCCCACAGGGAACTGCAATACATTTCACGTCATTGAGCTAGCCACAGTTAAGAAACTACATGCTGCTAGTGAAAGCTACATTGCAAACTATTCCATGCACTTTGCTGCAATTTCTGAAAATTCAGAACTTTTACAGCCTCATTAAGGAAGCTTCTTGTCTAACGTGGGCATCTTTAACTCAATTTTGATGTCAGCTCCTGAATAACAGCAAGGTACCACCACAGCAGCTTCACTTTAGACTGTGCTGTCATTGGATTTAATGTTCATACCACATTCTTTAAGACATTGTGAATGCCAGTGAATCTTGCAATGAATGTTGGAGATGCTATGAAGAGCCACATCATTTTCACTATATAAGCAAAAAGAAAAGCTTTAGTGAGTGCCTGTGTAAGATCAAGAAAAACGTTTAAAGTACTTTAATATGATTGTTCTTTAAAAGAAAAATAACCACAATGATTCCTAGTACAAATATGGCTATTTGTTCACAAGATGTCAGACCTATCTCCTTTCCAAATACTTCATACACTATGGGTACCTAATGGTCTATTACCTTAGACTTCTTCAGGTGCATTTGCTGACCACTTTAGGTCATCAGGCAGTGGAGATGAAGTACTAAAAGCAAAACACACATCCTGAGATTTTTCCTTTTGTTCCTACTTATGGTTCCCATTGGAAATACAGGCTTTATCAGGGAAAACTGCTACTTTTGAAATAAATTCTAGTGGTCCAGTGAATTGAACCTCCTTGAGGTGTATTTTTCTCTGTGTTGCCAGGAGAGTTCATCAGGACAATCTGTATCTGTCAGCAGTTCTTCAAAAACCTTGTAGCAAGCCTGCAATAGTACTGCCATAGAGATGTAGATAAGTGACACTGATTACAGAAAGAAAATTCTACCAAGCTTACTTCCAATTGCTGGTGAAGAATACACACAGGATTAATGTGCATGCTTCACTAGAAAAAAGAGTTGTATTTTATTTATTATGAATCTCAGACATTTGGGACTTCAGTCTTCCAGGACAGTTATTTTTCCTTGGGTTATAGAAATGGTTTTGCAACCAGTTACATGTTTTCAATTTTACAGTCTTCTTTCCTGAGCATTAAAGCAAGCTCCATGAAGTTAACACATATTAATAATATCTAACTGACTGACACCTCTGCAGGTCTATAATTGTGTGTTACCTTGCAACTCTATATTGTCTAAATGATTTCTTGTTCCTTTTGGCAATTCCACACACTGCTGAAGGATAACTTGATAGAGAAATACTTCTTATTACAATATTGTACAGAAAATTTAAATTCTTATTCAGATGTAGACAATATTTTGCTGAAAGACATTTAGTATTAGCTTAGAACCTTCTTACTGACAGCTGCTCAGCAGGACAAAATCTCTTCATTTGATCAGAGTCTTCAGGCAGTCTCATGAAAGCTGTTACTGAGAAAGAGAAATTAGGGTTCTCCCTCTCTTTCACCTTCAGTAATGCATTTATCTAAATGTGCAAGGAGTCTCAATTTTAATGTTTTTAATCTACATATATATAGAGGGGGGTTAAAACTAGAGGTCCCCTTTAATCCAAACTATTCTATGATTTATGAAGGGTATGGTTATATTAATAAAAAAACTGACAAAGGATAAATACAAAACAAAACCGTGAAGTTTCACAAAACTAATTTGTTGCATAAAATTGAAAAATAGCAGAAATTCTGAATGATAGTTAAAAGACTCTGTTAGTAAAACAGTTGCTTCAGGGTGCAGTTCAGTATGATTTGCTGACTTATTTTTTGGTACCACCATCTCTATTTAGCTGTAATAAATTTCACATTATAGCACCATGTCACATAAAAAGGGGAGATTTCCTTTACCCTTTCCTTTACTCCACTCTGCATATTTGTCTGTCTGCACCTCAGGGAAGCTGAGACCCTTGTGCCCAACCAGTCTGTCAGTACCCCAGTAGGGAGACCCTTCACTGAGCAGTCCTGCTGGACTGGAGGGGGCTCAATTGACTTATTCAGGGACACACCTACACCATAGGGGAAACCCTTGAGCAGGTGTTTCCACTCTCTGACCCCTTAGTGAGTGCTCCTCTTTACCCCCTGCCAACAACCGCCAGCGCCTGTGAAGGACTCACACCAGCAGCTGACAGAATAACACCCTTTATTAATAAAAATTGTGACAGATTAAGGTTCTAGGATTCTCAGTGATAATATTTGACCACAAAAACATATACAAAGAAATATACAGGCAAGCTCTAATCTCCAGTAAAAGTATTTAGCACATATAGAGCATGGTTCTTACCCAATAGGTATTCCTATTGGTAAGAAAACACATTCAGCTAGTTGAACAATCCCTAGAGTTATGATGGAGTCCTCCCTAATTCTTCCCCCATTCTTGGCTTACTTTGATACAATTTCTTGGTGTTTAGGTTGTGCTTGAGTGATTTTAGCCACACATACCTTTTTTACTGATTGGTGTAAAGCTCTCTCACTGCTTTTAAAGACAGAGTCAAAAAAATATAGATCACATTCCCAGAGAGGGGTGGTTATACCTTGGAACCACTTTGGAATGGAGGTGGTGTGTTGATATTACAATTAGGCTGTAATGACCAAAGTTCATCTAAGGAGAGGGATTTCACCACAGCTATTGGCTCAGCAGCAGGACATCCTCCCCCCTCTCCCTGGCTGACACTTGCTATGTGACTTCTCAGCTGCCAGGTACCATCGAGCTCCCCTCCCTGCAAGGATTTCAACAGAACCTGACCACTCTGCTCCACCCTCCATTTCATCCCCTTTAGCAGATGCTATGGTGGCACTCTGGGGGTGTGGGGAATCATCATAGAGTAGGTCTCGAGCATGCCAACCACATTGCATCCAGGGAGCAACAACTGTATTTTACCCTATAATTTCCGTACTGCTAAAACTTCTGTTAGGATGTGAATATAACTTCTCTGTTTCCTGTAATTTTACAACCAGCCAACTTTCCACACTGCCATCTAAAGAATAAAAGAAAACTCTTCAATCTGTCTAACACATGTAGGTTCTCCAATCTTTGCTTTCTACTGAACAACCTTTGTACTTATGTACAGTGGTCCTTTTCCCTGGTGACCTAGAGATTCATTAATCAGGCATAGAAGATGGTAAAAGCCATATGAGATATTGATTATTTCCTAAAAAAAGGGTAACTTGGAAGTCTTTTCACCCATCCACTGTGCCCACCTATCAATATCAAAATACCGGGTTCTGAGGCCACAGGGCTCAGTTTACTCACACAGTACCAAATATTCTGTTCATGACCATGTTCATGCCTCTCTGCATTGCAGTTCATAATCAAGTGTAGGGTGCAGCCTTATTCCCAAGTCTTGTGGGACAACTTAAAAGATGAATTAGATATATATTATGAAGATTTCCAAATAGCAAAACACACAAAAAACTGATTTTCTCATTTTTATCTCATGAACCAGATTTCTTTTCAGTTGGATCACAGCTGACCACATATTCATTTTCTCCCAATTACAAGGCATAAAAATTCCTCATTTTGTTCTTGATACTCATTTCCCTGAAGCTTAATTTACGTTACTATACTATTGTGTGTAACTGGTTTTATGTCCCTTAATGTACTGTTCTGTTTGGAAAAACAAACCAAACAACAGCAGCAGCATTCTGCCTGTGGATTTGTCCAATGTCTGGTCTCCATCCTTTTCTATTTTGTACATAAAACTGAGCAAGATACCTCATTTTTGCTGCCATAAAGAGAGATTGCATCTAAGTGGGCTTGGAGAAGACAAAATGTTAATCTTGACTTGAACTGAGAGTATTTGTAACTAACCACACAAATAGACAGGATTTGGGATGTTAATTAGGTGTCATACTGCAATGCTTATCTCGTAATTCCACATTCAATGGACTTCTGAGAAAAGCTGGCTTAAGAAGGTCCTGCCTTTCCTTTGGAGCACTGTAAATGCTTGTGAAATTCTGCTATAAACTATGTCATGAACTCATCCAGGTTAAGAGTAACTCTCCAGAAAAAACTGTTATCCCAAGTTAATAGGCTTACATCTCTATAGTATATATTTCAACAATACAGTTGGGAGTGACCACATGGTCATGGGTGCTTAAACAGTCTCAGCAGCAGAGCCCTCCATATCCAGACTTTTAGCCCCAGGGCGTGGGCTTGTCCATTTTTCTACCTTGTAAAAGAAACAAAGAAACTCTTGGCTCTGTATTTAAAAATTTTCAAAAGTTGGATGCTTACATAAGAACAGGGAATAAAAAGCCAATTTATTCAGAAATTTCCAGCTTCAATCATCAAATCACTTTTTTAGTAAAGATGTCTTGAGGATATCACCAGAAAAGAATTTTGGAATGTGTCATTAGGTCAATCCAGTGTATCTCAATGTGGACCTTAAAACAAAAATGGCATGGGCTGCTCTTCATGTAGATCCCAAACATGAGCATTTTGCATGTGACTGGAGTATGTCATATGGAGTAAAAATGCCAATGGGGGTTTTAAGCTAAACTCTAGAACAAAGAATATGAGTAAGATTTCCATATTACCTAAATAAAATGACTTCTTCTATGGGCATAAGATTGAAATTTGAGCATGTCTTGCTGACTCCTACTCATCTGTGAAATATCAAGAGTCAGCACTTTATAATTTAAAAAGAAAAATCTTGTCACTGCAGTGCACAGAAAAGATGAGATTCAGAGGATGAAACAGCTGTGCAGAGAATGACCTTGACGTTTGTAATCCCACTTTCTTTTGCTACAGAAATGAAAGAAGGTCTAGGTCTTACATTAAAGAAAGTAGGGCAGAGACCAGAATTTCTTTAAGTTTTGCCACTGCTTCCTGCCACTGCAGTCAGAACTGCTGTGTATTCTGAGCACACAGTCTGGCAAACAAAGGCTTAGGTTTTCAGAAGTTTTAACAGTTCATAGGTACAAGTTAAGTGAATTGACTTGCTCGCATTAAAAACTCCAGCTCTGGACAAATATTAAAAATTGTGTTCTTTAAGAAATTAGGTAATGAATATTCCACATTATTCATTCAAACTGGTCTGTACTTTGAGGATATATTATTGTGCCATAGTATGCTGTAAAACAGAAATAATAGTAAATACTCATTCCACAAGAATATTATGAAATGTAGACACTAACATTTCTAGTTTTCATGGAGCCCATCAGTCTTATGAGAAAATCAACAGTGTCCTATTCAGAGAAAGATTTGAATGCTGCAGTGAGTCAGAGGACCACAAACTGAAAGAAGCTCATTTTTAAATGACATATTTGCAAAATGTCTGTTAAGTCAGTACTGTCCATCTTGTGACATGAATGAGGCAGGCAGGGAGAGTTGGAGAAGAATGGTGTGCTCTCACATAATTAAAGCCTGCATCATAACACAACACATTTCAGCCCAAGTTCTTTAAAAGTTTGGCTAAGCTCCTAGCAACTGAATGAAAACTGTTACAATGAGAAGTTCTGGGAACTGTAAATAGAGCCTTGTTCCCCCGCCTTAGATCTAACACACATTTATTACAAAAATCCTCATAAAACTAATGAAACACTTTGCAAAATAACACAAGAGCAATTTCAAAGAGCATTCCAATGGTGGAAGATCAAATTTTCCAAAAGGCTTTGTTTATGTTTCAAGAATTTTGAAACAGAAATTTTCTTTTGAATATGAGCTACTTAGTTATTTTCTATGCAAGACAAAAGTTAGGAATGAAAAAAAATTATATTGACAAGATCTGTTCATGATACACGTCTAGTATAATCACTCAGATTATGACCTCAGAGTCAGTGTGGTTTAATTAATATTTAAGTGAATGTACTATAGCTACAATCCCAGATTCCTATTATCTGACAGATGATTACTACTATTTGGCATTCAAACAGCTTCCAAAAAATAGGAAGTGAAAAACCGACTAAGAATAACATTTAGTGACACAGCACTCTGTTATGCAAAACAAGCCTACAGTAAATACTAGATCTCATAAAGACACACACACAAACTTGGTCATCAAAGTACTGAAGTATTAAAGCACAAGCAGGCCCTAAACTAAGGTGAGTTTGGGGTTGTGTTTTCTCTTTGTTTAGATTATGGTCTCACATTTCAGTTCTGCAGATTAAAAGTTTGTGTGGTAGTGCCCATGAGACCCTAACATCACAGATAAATCTGAAGAATCAGAAGCCTCAGATCTGTGTTTCTGAGGGTAAACCTGAGCACTGCATCCATACCAATGCTATACAATATACTGTACACTGCCAGGCTTTGCAATACTCTTTGTCACTGCCCCACTGGTAATTTTGAAGAATGCCATGAATTCAATCAAAAGCAGCTACAGTGACATCTGCAATTAGAAAGTGATTCTGCAGTTAAGCTATTCTTGCCTCCAAGTTAACAGGATTTTGCTTAGCATCTGAAAAAGGAAGTAAGAAAGGACAAATACACAGGAAGCAATCTAGTACTCCTAAATATCTGATTGTTACCACTCGAGGGCATGTTGACTTACCTCACCACTGAGAATTTTTTCATTGTCTTTTTCTACATCCTTTCATATGATAAAAATTGTTTTTAATATTGACACATACACATTTTAAAACTACCCAGAGACACATTTTTACTTCTATATACTGCTGAAGGAGAAAAAAATTCAAGCTGAAATGTATCAGCTATTTTTGCTGATGCCCAAAGTATGTACTCCTTCCCTTATTTCTCTGTAGCTCTTAGCTTGGATTTATAAATCCTGTCAATTTTATTGGTGTGACAGACCACACTGTCACCATAAGTTGTTATTCTTAAAAATCTCACACTACTTACAAGGCATTTGTCTTAGGTTTACAGGTCCTTCAATGAACATATTTACATGCAAGTCAATCTCTTTTGGTTGTAAATTCAAAGTGAACCTTTCAGGTGTTGCAGGGCTTTTCTAAGGCCAAAATACCTAGTTATAAAAAACCTGAATGATGGAGCACCATTAACAGGGATTGCCAGAACAGATTACAACAATAACGTGAAAAAAGTGTTAAATTACTTATACAGACATTTCATCAAAGTCTCTGCTCAACTTCCTGTTTTTTTTAATAGATGACAGATCTAGTTAAGATTATCTTAAGTCAAGAACTGGACAACTCATGGAATGATAGAGATGAGAAATAGAAGTACTGCCAGTAAGGGAGCTAAGCGAGCAAAACCCAGAGCAACACTGCACTGCAAGCGGGAACTCAAGAGTAAGAGCAGGAGTCAGGGGCTAAAGATCAGGGATGATATCCAAGGCACAAGGACAAGGTACCAAGGTACAGTAACATTCAGTGTGAGTAAAACAAAAGCAACCTGCTGAGTGTCCCAGAGCAATGAGTGCATTTTGGGCAGCTACCAGTCAGTCTGACACCAGTTTTCAATCCTGGGAGACCAGTTCCATGCAGGCCACCTCTGTAGTTTAGCATTTAAAAAAGAATAAATGCATCTCCATTTGAATTTTATAAACATAGGACAATTTCCATGTACAAGTATAACATGAGCACTTAAAATACCTTAGATACTGCTATGTAGTAAGAGGTCTGATTAGGTTATTGAGAGCTTTTGAGTTTACAGTGATCTCAGCCCACCATTGTTTTCTGGGTTTTTAGTCTTTTCTTCATTTCAGTGACAGATTTTAGTCAGATTTAGAACTTTCTCCCTATGTACAGACATATTGCTTGCAAGAAGCAGCACTGTATGTGTGAACGCAAATATGTGGCTGTTTATTTTATATACCATAGAAGAGAAATTGTCTGCAATGTGTGTGTGAACCCATCAGCACAGAGGTAGAAGAAAATCTGCAGCTGAAAATTCTGTCAATTGACAGAAAAGGGGCAGAGTGACATGGGAAATGCAGACAGGCAGTACCTATAAAGAGACAGATAGCAAGTAGACCAGAAAAAAAGGATATGAAATACATTTGATACAGGTGAAAGATGTCAGCTTATTGCTTTTTATTTACAGCCCTGCATAGAAATGTACAGTGCTTTGCCATACAAAAATTAAATTGATGCAGATAGCTCAAGGAGTAGGCATGTGAAATCAGAATTGACAGGAAAAGAGAAGTAGAATGAGTTTAATTATTGTGGAATAGGACCTACTTTATCCTCTGGTCATCACAATAAAAAATGCAATTAAATATTCTGAAGAAATAGCCAGTGTCTTGGTAATGAGACTTAAAATGTCATTATACAATGTAAGGTGCTCAGACAGGAATTAGTGATAAGCAGGTAAGTCTTGGGGGAAAAAAAAAGTGCCAGACTAGAAAATACATAATAGTAAAAGCAACACAGGGACATATCTGAGAAAGAGGTCTTAAACACTAAGCAAAAACTATTTCCTGGAACGATGTAATCTCAGACCAGCCTTTTCTATAAAAATTACAGAAAAGATAAAACACAAACAACTTCTTATGAAGAAACAGTTAATTTCTGTTCCCAAAATACACCCTAAAGATAGCAGAAGCCAGAAACATTATCTCAGAATACATCTTTCACATTTGTACACACTTAATTGTTCTGTGTGATGCAAAAATATTTTATTTACTTCATTTATACCTGAATTTTATTAAGGAATTGAATCTTGTAAGGATTCAAAGATTCAAGAGCAGTTGAAAGGATTGATCGAGATCCAAATCTAGAATAATGCTCAGCTAGCATAGTATTTCACATTCAGACCCCAAAATTATGATTACTCAACATGCAAGTGCTCTTTGGGTTGCCTCCACCTATGATCTTTGTAGAAAGGAAGTAAGTTCTGTGAAGACTGAAGTAAGAGAATGAATAAGGTAATTTTCTGTGAAGTTAATTATAGCAAAATTACTTGTTTATTTTGGGTTTTTGTAAAATTATCACAAGGCTTGTATAAGCATAATGGATACATGTATCGTGCCTATAAATTCTCATTCATATGGGATAAACCACCGTAGCAATGCTTTGAAGTTAACAAGCCTTCCCAGTTCATTACAGATAAAAATACTGAGTTCCACCTTCAGTATGAAATTAATAACCGTTAGCGGCGTAAGCAAGCTTTGAATTTAATTTCGGGTACCACAGAAGCAGCAACAGCAATTTCTTTTCATACATTTGAGGTATATAAAGACAGGCAGCAAACACCAACCCTTCAAAATCTCCCCAAAATGTTTTTAATTACTTTTCTAAATTTTTTAAAAAGTAAACTTAAGACAGTAACACATAGCAAAAATTGTTTTTACTTCCAGCACTTTGAAGCAGTAATGATTTATTATTTTGCACTTGATAGGATGAGCATTATTTACAACTCTAAAAAATCCTGAATTTTGAAAGTCTGACTCTATTTCACAAAGCAGCAAAATGACGTTTTACACGGGATGCATAAGAGAATAAATACTTTCAGAAAACAGACAACTTGACAATATTTCTAATGGGAACACTTTTACCTAACAGAAACAATAAAATGTATTTTCCCAATGGACAAGGAGTTACTTTTTAGCTGGTTTTCTTCTTAAAGAATCACAAAAAAACCCAAAGCTTTAAGATCATCAAGTCTAACCATCAACCTATCACTGCCAAGTCCACCCCTAAACCTTGTCCCTAAGCGCCTCATCTACATATTTTGCATATGTCCATGGATGGTGACTCAACCACTTAAGTGGATGGACTGTTCCACTGCTTGATAACCCTTTTGGTGAAGAGTTGTTTCTTCATATCCAATCTAAACCTCCTCAGCACAACTTGAGATCATTTCCTCTTTTAATCATCATCAATTAAACGCAAATTGATGTTCTGCATCACACACCTTCTTCATAACTAAAAAAGTGTCAAACACTTCCCATTTGCGGCTGTCATTTAACATAAAAATTCATGAGGCATCTGAGAATAGCTTACTAGATCACATTTACATGGATAACTCAGTCTGCACAGGCTAAGTAGGACTGAATTAATGAACGTACTGTTGCTTCACATACCAAAAGCATGGCTAAAGGGATAATCCTCAAATGCAGAAGCAGGGACTGGGAGATGCACTGGCTGCAGTCATTGAAGTCCACTGCAATCTCAAGAAGCTAATCTTGCTCAGGTCAGGGCACTTGATCCATGTTATTGGGAATGACTCAGGACATAAGCAATTAGCCTGTGTCCACACTTAAGGTTTTCTTTCTCCTCTGTCCCGTTTCATTCCCAGACATGCTGTGATTGTGAAAGGCAGAATGTGACACCATAAGAGACTTACATCTTCTCTGCACAAACACAGTCTGGGTGGCAGCAACAGAGAAAAAGCTTCCCCTAGGGCATACACTAGGATTATCAGCAAGGGAGGACTACTTCTGGATTAAAGCTTTGGCCCACTGTCAGCTACAGCAAAACTCCCACTGAAGTCAGCAGAGCCAGGATTTCATGTCTGTTGCAGCAATTTTGACTCCCTGCCTGTTCTGCCTTGGGACTTCCAGCCAGCACAAAAAGGGTCTTAACAAGTGCCAGAAGCCTTTGCATTATGAACTGCAGGCAGAAGCCCTGAAACCATTCACATAAAAACAACCAAATACTCATCAGCCATTTGAGAAATTTAAGACACTGCCAAGCTCCAGGGGATTCAAACCTGCATACACAAGTATGATGTTTCACATTAGCACACCATGCTGAAATACTCTTGTCTGTTAAAGTGCTGTCTTCTTTTTCTTTTTATGAAAGTGTTATGGCAGAAGATTCATGTTTTGACTGAACACAGAGCAAGAAGCAAGCTAAATTATATACTCAATACAAATCTCATGCAATAATGATGAAAGGACTGTAAAATGACTGCAACAAAAGCACACACTTCATGAAGTAAAGTCTCCTCTAAATTCAGTATGTGTAGGCAATATAGGGAAAATGGAAATGCATTAAGAAAAGATGAAAATGTAAATCAGACTGGCCAAAAGTCTTAATGACACTGTAAAATATTATGATAAGTCTCTGTTAAAAATATACTTAGTCTTTGTCACTGCATATAAAACAGATAGAAACCTAGCGAGATGTCAGAAACATAACTGTAAGTCAAGCTGGCATGGAATTACAGTGCTCAACAAACTCAAAGAGCCAGTTATAAGTCCCTGACCTATGACAAATTTTTGCTGACTTCAGCACTAAGCAAAAATAAATAATTGTGGGCTGCAGGACTAGACCTTGGTCATTATTTTATCTAAACACAGGAGGGCCTCAGTTTAGTGAGGATGGTATGAATTTTGCAATGAACACCTATTTTAAAAGCAGTCAAATTCTGCTGCTACTATTCAGTGAAGAAGCAACCACTTGATCTCAGGCAGCATACAGATGCCCTACTTACAATATGTTACAGTCATTACAAAAGAAATGGATATTTATAGTTGTATATATTAGACTTACATTGTCATGTAAAGACACACACACACACAATATACTCTATTAGATTAGTTTAGATTAATTTAAGATGTTGGGTTTTTTTCCTAACTCTTTGAGACCATATTTTAATAGAAGCTTTTATAAAAGGTTTAAAGCTTAGAAAGGGATATATTTAGAATTCCATTCAGCTTCACAAAAAAAATATTTGATCAAAGAAGTGGAATTCAAGATCTTCTAGGAATAAAATTTCTCATGCAATACTTAACATTTCCAAATAGAAATACCATCAGAAAAAAACAATACTTGAGATTCAATTCTAGGTTTTCAGAAACAGCTACAGAAAGTCAAAGCAACAAAACATTTCATTCTAAAAGCTTTAGCTGCTGTTTTTTAGTTCTTTATCAACAGTCCATCAGCCCTTAGCTTTAAGAATAGCAATTATGATCATAACTGGTTTATGCTTGCTTAAAAAGATTACTGCTGAAGTTTACTGAACTACTCTGGCTTGAGTAAATGCATGGCAAAACCCAAGCATTGGAACACCAATGACGCCACTCCCACTCTTCCTTTTGGATGGAGGCAAGGGAATAAAGTCACACTAATATCAATGAAAGATAACTAGCACAAAGTAAGTCATACATTAGGCATCATCCTATGCAGTGATAAATTCTTTGGCGAAATGCATGTTTGGAAGAAAAAAAAAAGGCTAGGGAAAATGAATGTACATTAAACATGATCATCATTCTGATGAGATATTTAGTTATACAGCCCTCTCCTAAGTTATACTTCCCTCTCCTACTGCTAAGTAGGAGGACATATCATGATAGCCATTCTGCAGAACATTCATCATCAGAGAATTAGGTTCCTTACAAAGCTTTTTTTCTTAACACTTTCTTATTTGTGTCTGTAGCCAGTATTTTCTATTTGTAGGAAATTATATATATATAATTTTTTTAAGCATCCAAGGAAAAAATAACATGAGTTATTCTGCTAATATAGTTGTCTAAAGGCAGAAAAAAGTCAGATATATTCTCAGATATTCAGAACTGGATCATTAAAAAATTATCTCATTCACAGGTGGTCATTTACTAATCATATACAGACAACAAGGTGCTTTGATTCCTGTTTCTATAATTCTAAATTATTAACATTTGACTGTTATATCCAAATATTAAAAAAAATCTTCAGACTCTCCATCCTATTTCTTTTTCAGTGTTCTAGAAATCCTCCTGGATACTGCCCCGACATTCCCTCCCTTCATACAAAAAGCTTGACATTCTATGTTTTCTGATTAGTTGCTGACATTTTTTCATGCAACTATTTAGTGAGAATTTTTTTTTAAAAAGTGAAGGATCACAGAATCAGAGTTTGGAACAAAAGAAGTCAGGTGTTACCTTCAGAAAACCTTTTAACCTTTTTCAACTTGAATTTTCTTTCCTGGGTGTTCCTTTGGTTTTATGCTATGCTATATATAATAATCACTGTTCTGTCTTCAGTTTACCTTACTTTGTACCTTCATTTACACTTTTCTTCATCACATTCCTGTTTGTCTAAGTTTATTTTTCATTGCATGGACCTAACCACCTCCTCTCAGCTTGTCCCTACATTCACTCAAGCCCACACCAAGTGATCTAAACTAGCTTTAGCCATGGCTTAAAAATTTTAAAACTTGCCTGAAGCCTTTATACCTCCATCTTTCCCCTCATAAAGAAGTTGGAATCTCAATAATCTCAACATGAACAATCAGCATCAGGAGAAAAAGTGCTTGCCTGGGGCTTTTTTTTCCAAATATTTTAGAATAAGTTACTAAGAATAGTAAGTGAGAATCCCAAAGTTACAATGAAATGGTGTTAGCATCAACAAATACATTGAACTTCATTTTTACTTAACAGTGAAATAACAAAGCAGAACCAGACTAGAGTATTTTATTTGAAAATTTTCTCATTATCTCAAAGTGATACCTTACAGCTTAAATATAAAATTCTAATTTCATATACAGAATTGAATCTGCTGTTTGGTTAAGTTACTAACTAGTCCCTTAGACTAATTCACACATATTGTATACACAAAGTTGAGAATACATTTTTTTTCAACTGTTGGATCACCTGATGAAGCTCTACTTAACTACAAATGATCGAATGCCTAACAAAAATACAGGAAGAAACAAATATGGGAATTGTGCTGGACACTGGACTCTTGACAGATGTTCCAAAACCAGTTAATACTGGGCATTTATTCCCATTTGTGTCCCACAGCTGTTCCACAGCCGCCTTGTATTACCTTAACAAGCTAAAGTGTATGGACTCTCCCTGAGCAGAAGTGTAACCAAACTCACAGGGATGGGAGCACCAAGAAACATTTAAACCAGCACTCCACCTTTAATAGTGGGTAGAATTCTAACAAGACCAAGCACTTGAGTTTTGACCACTTAAGAGAGCTTTCCTCTGCTGCAACTTAGATCAGTCTGAGTCCTTGGGTAACAGTCTTCAGCACATAATAGCTGAGGTCTGCCAGGAGGTCTTTGAAAGAGCCCTCTTCTCTGCATTACATACACATTCTTACAGTCTATATGTCAGGGCAAGAAGCCCAGATTTTGTCATCAGCAAGAGCACTGTGCAAGACTGCTGTCTTTTCTAAAAGCATTCCCTCCAGGGAATTCAAAATGATCAGGCAGTTTCAGAAATGGCAATCTCAGCCTGGGCTGAATACAAATCAAATACATAAATGAAATTGCACATCACTTAACACTTACTGATGAGAGTATTGACAGCAGCATGGCCTTTTCCCTTTCCCAGGATTCTTTGAGTCTAATTTTACACACCAAAAAAATTACACTGCTCTTCCATACTGGTATCAAGATGCTCCTGACACTACACATTGCCAGATTTCAGTGGGCTGAAGGTTACCTATTAGGGCAGACTCATTAGTGGCCAATATGTTTAATAGGAATTTAACAGTCACTACTTTGTGTGTTGTGAGGATGTTTGTTTCCAAAATAATTACAGCAATAAATTGTAAATACAAGTCTGAGTTTAATTCATAAAGCAATTCTATACTTCTAGAATGAATAAGTTCTAATTCCTTTCCATCTTTAAACTACAAAAATCAGAAATAATTTCTCACTCTTTTGACCCTAGTCAAGATTTTAAACTCTTTTGGATGCATAGCTTAAAAACGCTTTGTAGTTTACAGTTTATGTCCTACCTGCTTAAAAGAAATATTTCACACTTATTTGAAATTCAGACTGCAAAGTGAGCGATTGGTGGGGAAGCAGAAACAGCTCGATTACTATGGAGAGGCAGAATTTTGTAAGAAGCCTCACTGAAAAAAACTAATGCCAACAGCATTTATGATTCTCAACTCAAGAAAAATTTAATAAAATCTAGTATATTTGAATCTGCATAAATCCTATTCTGAAAATAGATTGATATTGCTAATATTTCTTAATTGAAGGAAACCAACCACTGATTCCTCTTCCACTTCAATTATGAAATGAAGGCAAATCATCTTGCATCCTTTTCATCCCATCATATCCCTTCTCTACTATTTGCCCAATTCATAGGCTACATCCCACTCCAACAGAAATGTGCTTAAGAGTGTGAGAAGATAATGCATTCTAAACAGGGTTGTTGATGGCTGAAGACCATAATTCAGCCTCAGCATGGGTAACTGCTGGCACTACAATGCTCACCTTGAATGAGACAATATTGGGAAGGTAATATACAAACAGCTAACAAAGGTTAAAAACTTCAGGGTTTACCACATTAGGCTCTAAATTCCATTAAATAGATTGAGGGCCAGAGCCTAACCAATCTTTTTACATACGACCAGAAAATATTGCATTTCAGTTATGTTGTGCTGCAAAAAGTAGCAATTCTAATCCCTAATGTTTTTTCAATTAGAAAATGAAGCAGTAATTTTTTTTAATGTGAATTTTTTAATTCAAACTATTCATAGGAAAATTTAAAAGAAACTGTGATAAAAATGTCACAGAAAACCAATTCCAAGATACTCAAGTTACAGACCTTTTCATACTTCTGCCTCTCTTACACCAAAATATAGTGGCAACTTCATGCAGTGCCTCTAGGCATAAAACTCCCTGATATAAATTCAACAAGATAGAGAGCAATTATACATTCTGACCTGAATTTCTTCATTTCTCACATATTTCTAAAGCAGAGGTGATTTCTATTTGCATTTTACAATTTTCCGAGTCCGCTAATTGCAAGGCATTCTAACATAAATGCAAATTGTCTGGACAGCCACCATCCAGTTTCTAATGGACAGGTGCTCATATAAAAATTCAACAGCATCAGCAACAAGCTAGCAGTAACCAGCAGGGTGAGGGTAGAGAGAAATGACTTGACTCTCAGCTGAACTTCCTGTTTAACCACAAGGATAATCCAATTAGGTCAAGGTCAAGTATGTGAGAGAGCAGCTGTGCCACACAGCAAATAAGGGTTGCTGGTATATTGATGTATACAGTAATAGTGTTTTGATTTTCTCAACCACCATTTCATGTCTTGCAATGCAAAGCTGCTGCAGGAGAAACAAAGTGCACTCCTGCACTCTTAGCCTTGCTTCTGGGCTCTGTAGGTTCAGGTGCCTCACAGGCTGCTTGAAGCCTTGTGGCAGGGCAGTTCATTAGCACTCACTGCAGCACTTCAGTAGCCCACCTCTTGTCCACAAGGAAAACATTAAAGCTGTCCAACATAGTAACAAATAACCAACTAATCCTCCCCCCATGGGATGAGATATGTTTAAATCTCCCTGGCAGAATGAAATGAGTGGACTGGTGGTGACATTCTTATCCACAGAAACTTATTCTCAGATGTAGCACACTTAGGACCTGAATTAACTACTACAAATAGATGCTTGCAACATTTAGTGATTCTGGGACCTGTAGTGCTTTGGCTTAATAATTTATGATTTTCCTTCTTCAGTAAATGAAAAAAAAATTGATTTATGGCAGTAAATGCACAGGTACTGAAAACGGCAGCTGTAGTTTTTTTGATACCCATCTGTCCTCCTCTTACTCCATCTGTTTCCTTCACTCATTGCACTGGAATTCAGCTTCACAAAATGCAGTCCAAACTCTTTCATGTAGCACAGTGTAAGTTACCTAGTAACCCAGCTAAAAAGCATTTTCAAAATAAATCACTCTCCTTGTACTCTGTAGAAGGCAACAGACATGGATTTTGTGGTTAATATATGTCTGAAGGATTTTTTCAACAAAATATACAACTGTCAGCAAATTTCCTCTGATTTCAGATGGTACACGTGGAAATAATACCATAAAGGCTCATTATTTTAAACAACTATTGATTATACCCCGGGGATTTTCACCAATTCCACTTGATACTGCTTTTAAAATGGTAAGTACCTTCATAATTTTATGATTTATAGACTGCCTCGATTTTATAGATAATACAACAGTAAAAATGCACACTAATATATAATGTCATTTGATTATATAGCTTTTATTAAACAGTGTTGACTGACTTTTTTTATTCTTCAACAGTTCTTTGGCCTGTTAATGATTAAAGATTTGGATTTCACTCTTTACACTAAATGTAAGTGTTTAACAGGAAAAGAAAACCTAAGAAAGCACTCCCTCCTTTACAATCCAATATGGAACATAAAATATAAAGGCTGAAATGAATTTAAGGAAGTTCTGCATAGTACAAATACAAAAGCTACTACTAAAACCCATTTGTTCTACAGAAAACTATAAGCAAATGCTATTTCCATTATTATCCCATATTTAAGTCATTGTGGTACACGAGGTCAGTCAATGGTCAAGAAGGGAGGTTGCTGTTACTCTATAAAAGGGCTCACACTTTAATTATAAGTACCTCTGCTCATGGTATCCTTCACTTTCACACTAATGTGGTACCTTGAATACCTACATGCCTTAAATACTTTGGTTTATGCATTTACCACTTCATTATTGCTATCACAATAAAAGGGAACAGTTACATTTTCTTTGCACTACAAAGCTCTTAACTGACACTGAATTTATACAGAATAGAATACTCAATACTAGCATACAGAATACAGTGGACAGGAAAACACACAACACTGGTGATAAGTTCCTAGGTGATAGGAACTATTTCTAATTTCCTTTTTTTTTAGTGCCATACATTATTTTACTAAAAATTCAGTAGCACAACTGCCTGAAAGAATTTTTTCTTTCAGTCAAAAGCAAACTACATAACCTCTTGAGATACAGAAGTGGTTATATTATAAGAAAACTTGAAAAGATGTAGTAAGAATTTAGGTTGGAAATGTTTTTCCAAGTTGAAAAATAGAAACAAATTATGATAATAAGACTTCATAGAAATTTCATATTGCAGATCCATTATCATGATGAAGGTGACTGAAAAATGAGGACTGCAATTCTTTTAATCTTTACGTGTATTTAAATACATAAAAGTCAATTCTTCCTTTCTGTGGCAGAGTTTGAAATACTTACAAATGAAAGCAAAGAACTAAACTGCTGCTACTAACCATACAGAAAAAAAAAATAAGTCTGTATACCTGTGGTCTTTAAAAAGCATTAAAAATTAAGCATTTGCATAAAGATAAAGAAAGAAAACACATGCAAAAATATTTATCTTTTAGACATCTGCATGCTACCTATCTCAATCTCTTCCATAAATAGGAACTAATTATGGAGAGCTTGAAACCAAGACAATGCCCTACAAAGAGGCAACCTTTTGTAAATATACCCAAAATGGTGTGAGTAAATCATACAGATTCATATTTAACACATATCTTTTTGGTCTAATCTTCCTCCTTTTACAAGCAACAGTAAAACTTTTACTAATTCCATTAAAAGCAGAATGAGCCTTGATGTATTCTTTCTCTAGTAAAATTACCTGCACTGCAGAGTACCAATATTAACTGTGAATGGTAGAATTGTAAAGGCTTTAGTGAAAAAAAGCATTCAGATCTCTAAATTAATGCCTGAGCTCTGACTTTAAGTGAAGACAGAGATCAGCAAGTCAGCTGCTGCTCATATTGCTTTCCTATTCATAATTGAAAAACCAGAGGCTTAGGGAGTACTTGGCAACCTAATCCATTCCTTCCCAGGAATTTTATATAAGGTTCCTTTTAATATAATTTTATTCTCCTGCTTTCTTCTCCTGCTATAAATATAATTTCAGAAACAAGTTTCATCCAAGGCTAAATTTTAAACCTCAAAACTGACACAATATAGGGGTCAGCAGTGAGGATGAAATTTCAAATATGCTGAATCAATCCTGCCAAGGTGGTATTAAGGCTCCTCAGTTTCAAAGTGTACCTCAGCTGCTCTATTTGGACAGTAATGTTCCCCAGAGTCACTGCAGAAGTGCATAACAAGCTGTTTCTCAGAGCAAATAGCAACTCTTTATATATCAGCAAAAGAAGGCTGGCAAAGGACAAAATAGAAGACCTTTCAGCCACTCAGAGCTGCAAAGAGCCCTTAGAAGGACTGCAACAGTCCTGAGTCAGAAAAAATATTTTCTTTGCAAGCTGGGAGGAAGAGGTGGTTGGATGGACCCAAGGAAGTCAGCCAAGTTAAAAGTTGCATGCTGGATTTCACAAAATTAAGCACAACCACAGCCTTTATTTTTAGACACCTGTGCTAAAGGAAGGGAGATTAAGATGCCTGAAATTATTATTCTTCACAGGCAGGGTCACTCAGAAATCTGATCTGTATTATTGCAGACACTTGTAAACACTGATTCACCAGGATACAGCACTGAGCTATAATTCACACTTAGTAGAGCAACCCAGCAGCCAAAAACCGTGTCCCATTAGAACAGTATATGAAGTGACAATTTGCTGTGCTGCTATAAAAAAATCATAATGGGAAGAAATACCTTCAGGATTGCCCTAAAATACCATCTGTCCACAGAAAAAGGCAAAATACATGGATTTACATACAATATTTTGCCAGCCAGTAGCAGCAGTAAGCATTATCCCTTCCCCCTACCCTTTACCTTAAAAGGGACTATTCTAAATCACTTCAGTTTGGCATATACGTTTTCTGTGACAAAAATAAACCAAAGCAAGTGAATATGTAACAATGTGCAAAAAAGCAGAGCCCAGGGTGGAAAAAACAACCCAGTGCACATGTTCTGTTTGCCATATACTGCTACCCTGAAGTGCAGAATATTTGCACAAATATAGGGAACTCTGAATGGCAGCAAGAGGCATTTGCAGCCTAGATCAGTCCTAGTGTGTGCCTTCAGAGACCAATTTTACACCAGCTCATCTTTAACCTAAATAGCATTTACATGAGTTTCAAATCACTCATTCTTAGTCCTAACTTCCTGACTCAGTGCAACAGCACTATCATGTCAGTCCACCTTAAAGCAAGGGCAAAATGAATTATGTAACTAAGTCTAAGTGGATGCACTGGGCATGGTAAAGGAGGAATGCAGATGAACATTTAAAGCTAAAGCTTTAAAATTAGATCACAGAAAATGCATTTAAATAGTTACAACAGCAATTATTTAATTTCAAACTACTCAACACTATGAGACCACAACCTGAAAATTTATTCTATGACTTTAGATTTTTAGACAGCTGCTAAACTACCAGATTTCAGCTTTCCTTGGTTAACTGATCAGAACGTGCTTTTCATTCATTCTTGGTTTTAAACTTTTTTGCTAATGCAGAAAATCTGCATAATACCAAAAACTGAGACTCAGAGATGGAACTTGATCTCAAAATAGCAGGGCTTGTTGCAGTTTTTGGTATTTTTCTAGTATTTAATTAACTAAAAACTTCACTTCAGAATTATAGTTCACTGACAAATAGCTTCATTACACGGTGATTGTCTGTGGCATTTCACATTCTTCCAGAAGGCTGATTTCAAAAACATACAAACCTTGGAGGGGGGAGTAGCAAGAAGGAAACAAACTGAAATAACCTTAGCTTACATTAAAAAAAGGAAAATTCCCTGTTCAAGTTCAAACTAAATGGCATCTTGGAGGTGAGAACAGAACAGTAACCACATCAAGCAACTTGTGTGAATGATGACTTGGAGAACCTGGCAAAGAAAAAGAGGAGAATCCTCAAGGCAAGAGATGCAACAAACCAGCTACCTGCATGGATTCAAAGAAAAAATGGGAAATTTTGACAGTGTGTTTACAGAGCCTTTTGAAAGACAGGAAAATAAATTGGAAGGGTTAAATAGGATTTATTAGTCTTTAGAGGGATAAGTCTTTTTCTCCCTTTTCAACTTGTGCACCATCACATTCAACATTATCAGCAGGTCATTCTGTACCTTCTCAAAGTTATAAACAGCAGTCCAGATGCCACAAGCATGGCAAAAGAGATGGCAACCTTGGCTGTGCCTGGTCTCTATGCTACTGAGTAATCTATTGTAATCAAGGCATTAAAGAATAAACCCATTACAGTTTCATGATGGCAACTTGAGGAGATACACTAAAATTGCAGTTATGTATGTATATGGGGAGGGTTAGCCCTCTGCAGAGGGCCACAGGTCTGGCATGGAATTGCTCTTCAGCTTGGTAGGCAAACAACATGCACTGATCTTCAGCTCAATAAAATGGGGATGCCTCCACTGCAGAGCAAAGAGGTGACATTTCACTTCACTCAAGCATCAGATCTCCTAGAAAGAAACTATATTTCCTTGGTTTATTTATACAAGTTCAGAGGATGCTGATATCCATACTTGCAAAACAACCACTGAATGCTCTTATATAGTAAGGAGAACTGTAGAAATATCCAAGACCCAACCACAGATAGGCCCAGTTCTCCATAGAGTCAAGGCTGCATATTCATCCACGATAACCACTGGTGCCACACTGAAATACACCACGCTAATGGCCAGTCTGTTCCTTTCCTTGTTGTGCCCAAGCACTCATAGGTAACATACAACTGCTTGGTAGCTTTTGATCTCTTCTGGTCAGGCCAGTACTGCAACCTATTTTAACCTATTTTGGATTAATTCTTTGTCTGTTGGCTTTGTCCCTTCCTTTCAGACACTGTTCAGGTTTTGGCTGGGACACAGTTTTCTTCATAGCAGTCTGTGTTTTGAATTTGTGGCCAGAGCAGTGTTGACAGCATAACACCATCTCTCTTCATACATTACAATTTCATTGCATATATGTGGATGACTTTGACAATCAATTTGCAAAAAAAAAAAAAAAAAAAGAAAGGAGGCTTAGGATCTAGAAGGTACATTTCCAAAGCTTAAAACAAGAGGTACACTCAATCCTTTTAATGAATAATAGGCTAAGTATACACACAACTTACAAGTGGATTTCAAAAGGTTCGACATTTAGAACAAATTTAGGAAACAGATGAGATGAAATTTTTTAAAAAACTACAAAAAGAACCCTAGCAACACATCAAACAGTGATTACTCCTTGCTATTCATTTACATACAGCATTCTGTCAGCCAGTAGCAGTCATTAAGCATTACCCCTTTCCCCCACCCTCCACCTTAGAAGGGACTATTCTATATCCCTATCTATTCATGTAAAAACTGATCAACAGCAGTTTTATGTCTTTGTTAGAATTACTGCTGCTCAAAAGTGGCAATTCTAGGACAGATTTTATTGTTTTGGCTACTAACATAAAAAAGTTCCTGTCCTGCTGAATCTTTTATTTCTTCTTCCTATGTTGTAAAAAGCACCCTGATATCTCTGTAAAAGATACATCACAGCATAACTGCATCCTCTGCATTAAAGACAGGATAGTGAAATGTAGGATCAGCATTTCTCTGACAGTGCCTGCATGTCTTCTGATTGCCAAGGTACAAAATAGATTCAAATTTCTGGGGTTTTCATATATGAAAACATCTTTTGGGGAAAATGTCCAAACAAACATTGTGGATGAGAGATTTTCTTTGTTTACAGAACAGACTACATCATGAGGATCAAACTTATCCACTTCATCTCTCACCAGTAATCTAAAAAACGCTGCATGTTTAGTAGTTGCCTGAGGATTTGCTTTCCTTATCTCTTCAATCTTGACAAAAGGACCATAAAATGTGCCAGGTAAAGGCAGCTTTCACAGTTACTAACCCAGACCACCTTATGTGGAAACAAATCAAAAGCACAAGTTCATTCCACAGAAGCTGTAAAACAGTTTCCATACAAGATTATTTTGGCCCAAGTAAAGTGACACTAAAGAAAGATTATGTTAAAAAGCATTCAACTGTGCATCAGCTCAGATATAAACTAGCTGACATTCCTTACAGGTGTATTGTGTATCCATCACACCCAGATGAATATCCTCAGGCTAAGATATATTGAACTACTAACTGCTTTCACTTAGGAGAACATGCATTGGCAATATATGATAAAGCATGTGAAGCAAAATAATGGAAGCAAAAATTGGACACATGACTAATTCGCTTTTTACTTCATCTTGAATCCAATACCAAGGTGAAATTATTGCACAGGACTACAGCTGCTGTTACTTTTCAGCAAATAATGAGCATTCTTATTACCACCAGTAAATATTTCAAAATCCAAACACAGAAAATCAAATATTTCCTTACACACAATAAAAATCCTATTTAAAGAAAAATTCCAGAAAAAACAAAAGAATTTGAATCAATTCAACACGGACACTCAGACACATTTTACATGTAGTAATAACTGTACATCCTTGAACCTTTTCAGTTTTATAGATAAAAGTGGAACTGAATGTTTAATTGTATGCAGATGGTTATTTTTATTTCAGTAAAGCTAGCACAAAAATGGTCTAACAGAACTTGGGTCTTTAGTTCATTCCATAACTTCCTGTGCATTGCAAAGGCACAAGACCATAACTTATCAAGATTCCATGACAGGTATGAAATGAACCTTAATCAATGCTCTTAATGTCTCCTACTATGTAACCTCAAAGATGAAGTCTAAAGCCTAAGTATTTTGGACAGTGCAAGACAATGATCCTGAAATACAAGAATAAATTACATTACACTTACAGAACAATCTTGACGAAATACCATCAGAAGATATATCCTCTCCTAGAGTATCAACAAATGTTCCAGGAAATAGAAAAGTGTCTATTTTTAAAAGAAGTTTGACAATTCAATTTTGATTCTTGGTGCATCTGGTGTCATTCTGAATGCACAGCGTATCACAGCATCTCTGGATGAAATAACCAAAGGGCAGAACAATGACAAACTCACAGCATTGCCCATGGAGAATCCTGCTTCAAACTCCCACCCAGGCAGCAAACACTGTACAGTAGCCAAGGATGGGCATTACCATTCACCAATAATACCCTCAGTTTCAAGCTCCCTTTATCTAATAATTAAGTAATATGCCATGCACAAACATTGCTTATTCCCAGTTTGCTGTGAGAGTTATGTTGTTTCAATTCCTATTCCAAGCACAGAAGCTACCAAGTACCTCAGACCCCATGAGCCCTTCTTGGCATTATATGGAAATGGCTTAAGCACATATCCCAGGTCTAATAATTCCAAAGAAAACAGAATCTGACACATTAGTTTTAAGTGACTGACTACAACTATAGAATTAAAATTGCATCAGGACATGATAGGCAATGAAGGAAAACATTTGCCATTACGGTGACTGAAGATGCTGGAAGTAGTGCTGAGACACTTTTGTGAGCAGTGAGATTAGGAATGGAGAGCCTTTAACATTTTTCATCTGTCTTGACTTGCCTGATTACCTGGATATAAAAATTTTGGTTCACTATTTTCTAATTTCAACCTTGCAATGCTACTTCATGTCTCCATAGAGCCAAAATTCCTGGTTTGCACAAATAGATTACTAACTGCTCAGAAAGGTGTTGAAACTTTAGGATCTCCATAGGCACCTTGACCCAAAAAGTTGAGTTGATATCAGAAAAATCACTAATGGAACAGTGAGTCAGAACAAAAGTATTGATTAGAAACACTTGATAATGTTGTGGCTAACCATAATGTATGTATGTCCTACCCTAGGGCAGCTTCTGGCAGATGTGTGGTCATGTTTACTGGAAAGGTTTAATTTTTTCACATTTAGGCATATTTCTATTTTTGCAAACAGACTAGGAATAGACATGAAGGGAATTTCTTTTTAAATCTAAAGGAACATAAACCAACTAGAATTGTAGAATACATTCAGAAGAATGTAATCTACAAGTCATTTAAATGCACACTAGTCAATACCTGCAATGATATAATCATCTTTTCTTTTACTTCAGAGCTATGTCAACATTAGGTTTCATTTCACTGCAAATGCTAGCAGTTAAAATATCAGGTTTTGTACATACCATTAGAGAAAAGGTCTGTCTTCTCATTTCTATATGTAGTACCAAGGTATTAATTTGAAAGTTCTGTTTGCCTAAATAGGGTACCTGGAGTTTTATATTGTCATTATAATGTCATTCCGTAGCACATCTATTGCACCTCTAGCTACCTGTTAGTGCATAAGTAGGCCAGGCAAATCAGTGGTTCCAAGGATCAAACTTTGCCCACTGCATGAGAGGATTATGTCAGATGAGGTGCTAAGAATCAGCCATTATATATCCTTTCTATAAAAATTTAAACCACTGAGAGCTTCACTTTCAGTGTGTATTTCAGGAGCAACATAGCATTTAGAATAATTAAACAAGCAAAAGGCACCAACACAAGTGACTGGATGTTTAGGCTTCTCAGTGGGCTATAATTTTTGTGTATTTCCTACTTTTATCAGTCATCACATTTGTCTAAATGCACACAGATTAGAAATTTCATTATTCAAAAACCTGCACCCCTGAACCACAAAGGCATTTGCTTCTCTGTCAAAGAAAGCAGAAGGTATTTGAAAAAGACTATTAGCTGACTTAGCAAACATGACAAAGGCATGGTAAGGTTACAGGGTAGCTGGTCAAGAGTGTCTAACTCCATATTACAAGATGGTCCACAATTTAAAGGTCTGGAAAAAAGGATGGAAGAGGCACTATTGTCTGGTTACTAGTTAATAGTATTATCTTTCTATATACCCAATCTGAATATATAGCCATATATTCTTAATGAACACAAAATATTTGTAAACTTAGTTTGGCATTTTCCTAGTGCAAATATTTCAGCACTGATTCAGCATTCCCCAAATTTTTCACCTCTGATACTTTCTATAGAACAACTGATTGACAGAACCCTCAGAATTTTAGTAATCCTATTACCAACAAAGCTGTAGCATTCATAGATTCTTAGTATTTTATAATCCCATTCAGGTATATAACTGCTGATTATTTTACTGTAATGAAGTTATGGACTGACAGATACTTCTACAGATAGTAAGAATGAACAGTCTGAGTAAGATTTGCAACATGTTCAGACTTGGTATTTAGTAATGCTTAGCCTAAAAATAATCAACAAAATATTAATCCATATCTAAATGTCATTGGGAATTTCAGAGACACCTTTGTAGACCAAGAAGCACAATCTGCTTTTTGCACCTGAAATCACAGGCAGGGTTGGAAAAAAATAACACAAGAGTGTATTTTTCATCTTGCTGTGAAAGCACCAGCACATTTAAAACATCACTCATAACAGTAAATCAAAACCTCAGTAATGCTTGTTGAAACTGGCTTTTAAGATGGAGACTGAGCAAAAAGACCTTTTAAAATCAGTTTTAGGGATTATATAAATTGTTTGAACATTGCCATGGACAATCAGTTTTAACAGCATATGTCCAACAGCCTAGTTACTTGCTGTTCTGGGAGCCTGCCAAAGAAAGAGATCCATCCAGAAATTATGAGGGGGAAAAAAAAACCAAGAGAAACCGGGTAACAGCACATAACTTACACACACCTCTAGCTAGACAAAAGCTTTTCATCTAGCATACATAATCATAAAATCAGTGCTCCTGACCAATCTTGATTTTAATAGAGAAATACTTCTTTTAAAAAGCCTGGAATTCCCTATTGACAAACAGTGCAGCAACACAAGATTTATCCTACTGTGCATCTTTCCCCAGGAGCAGCTGAGAATTATTAATGATACAAGCATCACTGAACCACTGAATGATGTAAGACCACCTACATTTTGTAGATAGAGAAGAGCAGAGGCCATAAACCAAATCAGCAGGAAACCTTACAGCACAATTAATATCTCCTAAAATATACTCCTGTTTTAGCTTCTAGGAAATGTTTCACTGGAAGATAATATTTATTAAAGCAGCAGCTATCCCTATTTCTCAGATTATTATTTCTGACAGACACTGGTTACCAAGGGTTCAGTTCACTGTTCATAAAGACCTCTGGTGAGACCAGCTTGAGCAGCACTTAAGCGAATTCTTTTGAAATAAAGCTGTGTCTGCCCTGAGAAAGCCTGGTCTGGGTGTGTGCTAACAAGCAGGGTTTTGGTTCAGCCACTAAGAGAAAATCTTCAATACCTAACAGCAGGTTTAACCTCAGCTGCTCAGCCCAGAGCCAGCAAACCCAGCATGGGGCAGCAGGCAGCTCCACTTCAGTGGCTCTCACAAGCCGCTCCCATCTGGTCCTACTCAGCACCTCTGCTGCTCCTCACACCACGAGCTGCAGCCTTGTGGCTTCTGCCCTGAAGCAGCCAAGTGAAGGAGCAGCCCCCGAGGGCAAAGGCAGACCAGGCCAGCAGGGCACCACAGGGCACAGCTCAGCCATACTCAGCCAGGCCTGCCCTGCCCCACTGGCTCATCCAGCACATCCACCTGGGAATTCAGTTTGGTTCAGAAATGTACTTTTGCTTTTCCAAAGTGAAATGTGCTAGAGACACCTTAAATCCAGGCCTGTCTCCAAAATCTCATGATATCCCAGTGCCCACCTGGCCAGTTAAAACTCCTGCACTCTGCAGAGAGATTTTATGGATATGAAACAAAGGGAGGAGGAGTTTTGTAGCCCATGAGCTCTGTTGTCTAAGAACAGGGAGCTCTAATTTTTACTTTCAGGACTATTTATTTCTTTTACACTTAGAATAGAAAGGATCAGATGAATACCTTAACTGCAAGGCCTCAAACAGGACATATAGGAGACCTGCAGCTTTCCTCTGGTGCAGCGTCTCCCATGTTACCAGTGTGAGACAGACCATGAGCACCACTGTGAAGCGCTGAATTCAGTGAATGAGCCTGGTGATGGCAATCAGGGATGTCACACTGCACAGCAATAGACTGAACCTTGCTTTTTTGGGAGCTGACTACACCCCTTTACTGAATCTACCTGTGTCTCAAAGCCAGGACTGCAATTAAAGCTGAGTCCTCCAAGTTCCTTGGGAAAGGAGAATTGATCAAGACATTTTAAAATTTATTTTGCTGTATTGTATAACAGAAATCAGTTTGCCTCTCACAGGACCTAAGCATTTAGGACTCTCTTCTTCCTTGTTTTCCTTGGCTTTTTTGATGGACTTCCTTTTTTTTTTGTCTTTTTAATTTTCATCTACCTAAATTAAACATTTCCAGGAACAATAGCATGTCAAATTTTAAACTTCTACTTCCTTTAACATAATACTTCTAGTACTGTAACCTGTGTTTTTCCTACCAGACCTGATTTACACAACTCTTTTCACACTTCCTAGCAGTCAGTGGCTGCAGTCATCTAAAGACTGCATTGTATATAACTGCAACAGCAGGAAAGGCATTGCCAGCAAAAGACATACAAGAATACTAAAGTGTTACTTAAAAATAACATTAGTTTCTGGACAGATGTGCAAGAGCTTACTTTCATATTAGTCCATGTAAGCCTACATAATCTCCTGACAATCCGGAATCTAAAATAAATGCTTTGTGCATCACTGCATACTCATTTGACCAAAGGTTTGATAACATGCTTTGGTTTGATATGGATGACTGAGATTCTAAAGAAACTATGTGCAGCAACAAGCTTACAGAAACATACAATTTATGGTGAGATTTGACAAATGCTCTGTACTTTTCTGAGAGCTTTTGTACCACAGGGGATAGTGTGGTGAATACGAGTGGTAAAACGCCTGCTGATTTTAATAAAATTTAAGTCATACAAATGATGGCTGCACTGAATCTCCAACCCTTACGAGGTACTCGCCCCTCCAGGCACTGTCAATCCCCAGTATTCTCTGCACTTCCAGTTGTAAGAGTCCCATAAAATGAAATGCTCATATTTTTCATAAGTTATGGTTTCACCCGTCCAGCTACTCAAGTCTGCATTAATTCTGTTTTTATGTAGCAGACAGTCCAACAGGAGTGACTTCTCAGTCTGCCTAATGCCTCCCCTTAAACCAAAGGTTTATTTACAACTGTCCAGTATCACACCCTTTAGAGGCCAAGCAGACTGCATAGAGGCACACCTCCCTAAAGAAGTGGAAAATATCTCAATAAATGAAAAAATTACTGTGAACTTCCAGGGAAGAGCAGACATTTCCCATCCGTTCACACTGCTACTGTTGCTATTTATAGAAGCTACCTTGACATTAAGGACTTCCCAAGTGGTACAGTCAGGTTTAGCAGAAGGATGTGGACTTTCTGCAGAGAGGAATCTGGCCCTAAGTTACAACACAGCTGAAATGAATCAGAGCTACACAATTCCTATTTAACAGAACAATGAACAAGGTGCAATATTAATAACATTAAAGTTTGCAATATTAATAAAAAATCTTAATCACATTATTTTTCACAAACACCACCAAGAAACCAAATTCTAGGAAAATCATAGACATCTCTGTACTATCTCTACATGTCTTATTCTCCCTGAATAGCATAAGTAATATGAATTACAAAATACCTGGCTGAATGCAGCAATATTTCCTTTTTGCCATGACTGTCCAGTGTTAAAGCTGAATATAAAACATTTCATTACTTTAACACTTACTTTAGGCTTCAAAAACTAGTGCATTTCAAATAAACTTTTGGTGAAAGCTTTATTTCATGTCTCAGCAGTAACAAAGTCTATTATAATAACATGCATGAGATCTAGAGGTTCAGCAGAAAGATGATTGTATCCTTTATATCCACAGCAGGGAGATAGCTATTTCCTCTCCTGTCAGGATGATTTATTCAATAAGTGAAGAAAATATGAATCTTAAATTGCATTATTTTTTTCCCCTGCATCTCAAGAAACAGCAGAAATCTTAGGAAATTAAGAACATGAACAAGTACATGAACATTAAAATATTGGGCTTTTTGGAACAATGAACTGAATCTCATGAACAAAGAATATTGCAAATATTCCATACTTGGGATGGTTAAATCAAGAAGGCCTCTCCTCTCTCTTCCCTCTAACTTTTTGTTCCTTCCCCCATCTTTAGTTTTTACCCATCTTCCTTTTACAGAGAAGTTTATGAATTGTTCTGCATAGATAAGGATTCATGCAGTTTAAATCCAAAGACAAACTCAATCTATTTTTGGTAAATTAATTAGCAGAAAAAAAAAATTATCTACTGGGAATTTTAAAAACTGAAGTTTAAGCAGGAGAGGTTTGAAAGAATGAAGTACCAGGTATAAAGAAGGAAAGAGTTTAAAAACAATCAGGTCATTCTCTGTACAGTACCACCAATAGAACAGAGTCTATCTATGAGGTTCAACAACCTCATCCATAAGTTCAGAGCCAAAATTTTTGGTTTTCATTTCCATCTGATGCCTTATCTAAATCACCTTCTCCATCTCTTGAGTATATTTCCCTAAATTATAACAGGAGGAGTAGAAGTAAGGTAAAATTTAGCATGAAATCCTACATTTTCCCTAGAAAGTTTAGTGGTCTTAATTTCAGAAAATGCAACTGCAGCAGGAAAGGATCAGAAAAGAAAAATGGAGTTTAGTCTCTGGCAGCACTATAGAGCCAATGGTACTGTGGTGACTAATAATGACACTGAATGCTTTCAGGAGGTTCTTATTCACTGTAAATTTTTGCAGCAGTACTGTAAAACAGCAAACAGTATCAGGAGAGGTCACAGTAACTACATGCTCTCTAATGAAGTTGTTTCATGGTATAAAACCAGGAAATCTAGCAAAGCAACACTCACATAAAAGACTATGATTAACTCTCACATTTGCTACCTTCTGAACTGTATTTTTTTAAAAAGAGACTTTGACAGCATCAAGAAATATGACACTAATGAAATCCATAACACAGCCTGAGCAGATGTCATGACAAGATGAGAACAGAGCAAAGTAACCACAAACAGTGATAGTGGGTGAGGATGAACCAAGCATCACTAAGAATAAAGAACAATGAAAGAGTGAAATTGTTCTATTTTCTCATCCAAATTTCTCAACTGCTTCATTCAAAGCCCCTTCTAATAAGCAAGTAATATAGGAATATTTTAATTATACAATTTAGAATGAAGTCAACCATGTAATAAAAACCACAGGGCCACACTTAGATTATGTAGGTTCTATTAAAATGGGATGTGTTTACTTCCTGATTTTAAACAGAGCTCTTCTTGCATTACCCTAAACCAATGTAGATTTAAGATCTCCATAATCACATTTAGCAAGGCACTGTGTGCAAAGCAATAAAAGCAGTTACTCAGTAGGGTTTACGATGCATATAGGGTCACATCTTGTTGACTTTTTTTATTTGGTGTTTAGGTCAACTTTACAGCCCTACATGTAAATATATTTAAATGCACATTCTCTACATTGTTTGAAGGGCCAGCACATGTCCTCAATTTTCCCCTCTCTACATGTATACTTGTCTCATAATCTATGCCCAGTGCTCCTGTGAGGATAAACAGATGTGTGAATTCAGTTATCTTCCATCAGTTGTATTTATCCTTGGTCATCAAATAAGAGGTTTCTAATCCCTACAACTAACAGCTCAATATTCTTCCATTATCATTTATTATTACATGCAGGCAATGAACATGCATGTTTAGGCACTGAGCTTAAGCATGATCCTATAAGTTGTAAATACATTCCAGGGAGCTGTTAAAAGGAAATCAGAAAGGTGCATTACCCAATAAAGTGAGATCATAAAACCATACACTTTAGTCACTTCAAAGAAATGAATGTACTTCCCCAGACTCCTTTTGTAAAATCCCAATCATCCAAATAAATGATCTGTGAAATAAGCCTCTACCTAAATTAGTCTATAACCTTCAAGTCCTTCCACCACCAAAATCTCAAGTCTTTAACATGACCACATTCCTCTCATAAAGTAATCTCTAAGTTTCATAGGTTCACTCCTCAAGGAATATATCACAAAGGAACAGTACAATTTCCCCTCTATTTACTTTAGGTTTATGAAAAACATCACAGGAAGATCCAAAGCACCATTTGACTGAGGAGAACTGGTTACTATTGCAAAATGCAGCAGTCTGATACTGCAGGCATCCTCTCAAGAACATGCTTCTCCTACCCAATGCGTAACTACTGATTTGGCTCATCCCCAAACTTACCAGAAGCTATGAAACTGCAATCAGTATCCCTCATAACTTACACCACTAAAGGCCCTGGTATACAGTGTTCAGTGTGGAAAACATGAAGTGGAAGAAAGCACCACTTGCACACTATTTCTCACATGCCATTTCTTTATAACACCACACATTATTATTCCAGATACATATTTAACTTCTCATAAAAAATTCTTCTGTGGTTTACAAGGAGAGGAACCCCCACAGTGCTGGAATATGTAACGGAAATAGGAGCATTTTGATTTTATACCACAGACATAAGTCACTTGCTAATTGGATTCTTACATTTGTACATCAGCCTTTCATCTCATGCCTCACTGCCCAGGAACCAGTTGCATTTGTTCTCGGCTCCCTAATTCTGATATATATATATATATCTGATAGTAAAACAGTCATTCATTCAGACTCACCTGATGCTTTAGATTTTCCCATCTGAAGTGGGGCTTGAGGACAGGAAAGGTGTTTTGCCTGTAAAGTGTCCTTCTCCTCACCGTGTCCTTTAGGTGATGTTCCCAGAAAAAGTAGGACATCAGTGATCATTGTGTCCCATGGCTCCAAGTGAGACAGGTAGAATGTGGATAAGCAAATCTACCTGAGCAGATAAGGAAAAAACTTAACTTCAATAAGTTTTTGCACAGTGAATAAATATTTATGCAAGAATCAGAAATTTCTAAAATTGGTTAAACCACAGGGTAGAATCCCACAAGCAAAGACACCTATAGATGCATCCACAAAAGCCAGCACAGCTCCAAATTGTCCCAGCAAATCCAAACCCATTTCAAGCTGTTGTCAAGCATCAATGCAAGACCCACTTATATGATGGTACTCTGCAAAAAAACCCCACCTTTTTATCTGAAATAAGAAATATTTCTATATATATTTGAAATAACATATATATGTAATAACAGATATTTCTATAGCATAGGTTTTAATAGTCTTTTATTATAACTTTCATATAACTTTATAATAACTTTCAATAACTTTTTTATTATAATTTTTTTTTGAAGATTTCCAAATAAAGACAAACAAAACCCCTAGCCTCATTTTACTTCAGCAACTGCTAAACTACTGGTATCATATTGTAAAGTCATTCCAGTTTATAAGGAACCTTTCCGAGACCTAACTGATAAATTAGATAATTAGAAAAGAATATATGAAAATCCTACACCAAAAAGAAAAATCAACAGTCAAAGGACTGAGAGCAGTAGAACCACCTCTGTACTCAACGGAAAATTCATAATCAATGCAAAAAATGTGTTCAATACTCTGTTCAGTCTCTAAGGGTTATAGTAATCGATTCTTTGGTCAATTCACATTTTCTGAACTATTTTCAGAATTTCTTCACTTTTCAAACTAATTAGGAGATAACTAAGTGAATGCTTAGCCTCCAATATTAGGTTTATTACCCCATTTTTTTCCCTGTAATTTCTCAAAAAAAGTACCAGTTCTTTATTTCAGAGTCTAAATCACCTTTTTAATTTTCTCCAATCTAATTAGCATTTTCTTTTTAGAATATTCAGGTACTTGTTGGCACAAACCAAAGAAAAGTTTCCAAAGTAAATGTATGAGAATACATAGAAATAAAATGGTAAATTCAGACACACAACACAAATTTGTCCAGTGATTAAAATAAAGCACTACTCTTTTGCTTATCCAAACAGGCACAATTAATTAGGACTGCACCATTTTTTTTTAAATTGCAGTTCTTCTTTGAGGTAAAAATTTCAAAATACATTTTGGCAAATAAACATGAACACTGAAGAAATCATGACCTAAATATTGATATTGCACAAACAGAAAAAGGACTACATTAATCACATGAATTATTCATTCCACAAGTTATAGGAACTAGGATGATACATATCCAGGAGTTTCACTTTAATAATTTTTAGGCAAATTAAAATGCCAGTTTTTAGCATTTATATGTAGTTCCATGCATTGCTATGACTAACAAATCTTTATAACTTTAAAAGTAGTCACCAATCCTAAAAAGAGAATTTGCTAGCTGTTAGTGCCTCAAAATTAACAAGATAACAGGAGCAAACCCATTAATAATTTAGCAAATAATATATTGCTAAATATCAACTTTTACATAGCACCCATCTCTCTTTAAAAAAATGTGATATGGAAGGAAAAGTGCCTATCCTTAGTTATCAAGTCCCTGCAGCAAGTCAGTGCCTGAACTCGTTTATTTCTGATCTTAGAAGTCCCAGCTTTATCTCACTCATTGAGTTGCTTCATCTCTACCAGTCACGAGGTTCACAAAACAAATAAAAAGCCACAGAGCTCCATTTCCAAAAGCTGGCCACAGCAACACTGCCTTCCCAACCAGCTGCAAGAGCCCAGCACACACCCCCACCCCAAGCCCAAGGTGGGATTGTTTGTTTGTTTGTTGTTCTGCCAAGCAGATCCCCCCGGGCAGAGTCACAGCCCAGGGCTCTCGCTCCATCCCATGTCCAGCCAGACTCCCTATGGCAGGGCTGACAAGCTGAGAAGGTGGGGGAAAAAAGGGAAGGATGCTTTCCTGCAGGAAATTCATGGGTTGAGCATCATTACTTCAGATTAATCTGACTTTTCCCTGCCCTAAAATAGCACTGAGGTCTATCTTCTCATCTGCTCTTCAGCACTGGCTCTGCCCAGCCCCTGTCCTCAGCCCTGGGCAGCTCTGCAAGAAGGGGAAGACAGCAGTGCCATACAACCTGTAGTTAGGAAAATCCCTGACCACAGACTTCCATTCGGAGATTATTTTTTTATATAGGAATAAAATTTGAAAATATAAACCTTCAGATCTCCTCCATTAATACACATGAATTACTTTAATGGGGCAACAAAAACTTGACCAGCTGAAGTCCGGTCTTATAACTCCTACAGGATTTATGGGATTAAATTTGGTGTCTTTTTAGAGTCTCACTACTGTATAATTCTTTACTTTTAAGCCTCTTTCTCACCATGTTTCAGTCCCAGAAGTTCCCTCAAACCATGCAAATACATTTCTGAAGCATGGATTAGGTCTCTCATATTTAATAAAAAGTCTACTTAAATTATTTTTCAGCTTTGTTCAAAGTGAATATTGTGAAGTCTTTCAATGAACTGAAGATATCTCTATTCTGTTCAAACAAATCTACTCCAATATTAACATTTTAAGGACTTATGTAAAATATTACCAGTACACATATTGTACATCCAGTGTTTGTCCCACAGCAGCAAAGCAGAGCAATCTTTTCAATCCCCTGCTGTATTGCAAGTCAGAATCATACTTCAGTTGCTTCATTCTGTTTTGTATAACATTATCCATAAAACTTTCACCTTTTTTTTTTCCCCAGAATTACTATAGTCAGTAGTAATTACTTAAATCTACAATCAATCAACCTGTCTCACACCACAGCTTCTCTCCCAACAGAAAGGGCTAAATAACTCACAGGACCCCGAACCTCATCTGCATTCCCAAACTTGCATCACAAATTTGGAAGCCATTTTACAAAGCGACCTGCTTTATAAACGTCTATAATGTGATTTAACCCTGTGAGATGGGGCTCACACTGTGCTGGTGACCAAACAAGGCCACTTGTGCAGCAGCACTCGTCTGAGCCCCCAGAAGGGGCCAGCACCTTCCTTGTCCCTGGAGGAGCCAGGCAGAGCTCCCAGCAGAGGGGCACCCAGGGCCTCACCGGTCACACACCTGAGAGGATGCAGAGGTTGCTCTGTCCCAGCCACCAGCTGAGCTTTTACTGCCAGCAGCTCTGCACTGGGGACACACCTGAACTCAAGGCAACACCATCAAGACCACAATATCTCTTTCCCTCCCATCTCAGCATGTGTGGTGGGCCACCAGCCTCTCAAATTATCCCAGAATTTGCTTCTAAGTTCACTTTTTGACAGGCAGGCCACTCATATTTTGTATTTAGGCAGAATGGAACTATAGCATTACATTATTTGTAATTAACATCACACTCTGGTTCTGGTTTTATGCCCAGTTCTGTAGGAGAGGTCTTACATTCTAATCAACGTGCTTTAATGGGATTTTATTTTGAACTCCTTAATAGATCTTATTTGCTTTTATACATTATGTCCACTTTTTTCTGCCTACAGGGTCTATATTCTGCAACTTAAATATTTGATTCTAATCCTATTAAAACAAACAAATCTATAAGCATTTAAAGGCTGGTTAAAAAAAGAAAACACCTCACATTTCTGGACTGCTAAAACCACTGCACAGCTATGCATTTTCTCTCCGTCTCTCAAAAAATTGATTTTTAGAGCTTTGCCATGAGCCTTTGCAGTGCTTAAGACAAATAGATTGTATTACTGAATCCAGCCCTCAGGAATCTTACTTCAAAATAAATCAAAACCAGAACCATTCTTTCCTGCAGGCCCACTAAAAACTTGTGTAGAAAAAATAATTAACAGTTTCACAAAAACAAAGTAAGTTTCATGTGACTAGAGCAGTGTATAGAACACTAATAGCATGTTTCTACTGGCTAAATGGAAAATGAAGATAACATAAAAATACTAATAACCCTTGTGTACAAGGACAGTCATCTCCAAGTAGGAAAATTAATTAATAAATTATTGCGCAAAACTGTCATTTTTATGTAGCTGTCAACTGCTTCAGATTCATTTTTTTCCAAGGTCTAGAAAATGAGGTCAAGATCAGTTTCTGCCAATTAATTCAGAGAAAACTGTTGTAAAAATCACAGACTTTCTGAAAAGCAAGCATTTCCTTTGGGCTCATTAATATTCTAGTTAGGGAAAAAAAATTTCAAAGTTCAAAATAAAGGGTCACATCATTCAGCCATAGCAAACCATCATTATTTACATACTTAGAGAGAGCTCTCTCACTACTACATAGACATACAAGTATGTTATATAGGTCACTATTTATAGTCACTAAACCTGTGGGTTTAGTGACTTCTATTGTCCCACACCAACATGTATAGATAATTAATACAAATGAGCTAATCTTTTGCCCTTCTATAGTTGTGCAGCCCACAAGCTGGTGTCAGTGCAGCTGGTTCTTCCCTCCCTTGCACTCCTGCCCACAGCTGTGCTCAGCACTGACCCCTCAGACAGAACTCGAGGCTGCCCAAGCTGCCCTGCAGCCACAGCACCCCCGGCTGGGCCGGGCTCCCTGCCCCACCTCCTGAACACCTGAAAGCTCTTTGCACTCCTTTGTTCCAGAAGGCTGTGCTGCTCCACGAGGTTGTCAGTGGAAGCTAGAACTCATCATACATAACCACCCTGTTCACCTGCCACAGCCCCATGACCAATACAAGATGTTTATGAGCATCTGCAAGAGGCAGCTGCATCAACTTCTGCCTGCCAGGAGAATCCCACTGGGGGCTTGAACCTGAACACTTGTGGAAAAAGATATAAACATTAGTATGGGAAGGAGAGACATAAAAGGCTTTAATACTTGGTATTATGGGCATTGTAACTGATTTTAGTTTTTTGCTTATATTATCAACAGTACTCCAGGTTGCTCTTATTGCATAAAGAATATATTTTTCAGTTTCCTCTGCAAAATGCAGCTGAAAGAATGCAAGAGCATTCCCTGAAAACTGTAACTTTAAACCATGATTTCAATTTCCATTGTACAGGAAGCTGTGGCTGGTTTTATTGTTATTTCTTCACCTGTCCTCACCCATTCATATTAATTTCAACTTACAATTCTCAGCAAATCAGTTGAGGACCCTGACTTTGCCTATCTGCCTGCCAGATTTGGCATTGAGGTGGAGGGATCAGCTAAAAAAGCCAGTGAGATTCTGGTGTTATTAAGCAGTTTCCTAAAAAAGCTGCTCTTCACAGAAAGCATAACTATAGTGGTTTGGCCTATCTATCAGCTTGGGAATGAATATGGCCTCAGAGCAAAGTTTGGCCCTCCTCAGCTTCAGCTATTCACATTTACCTCTAACTTTAGTTTTAACTTGAATCTTTGAAGCTCCTGATTTGTGTTAGCTGTGTTAGGTCAGATTTCCTGTCTCTGCTGTAAATGACATTCCATTTTCATCCAAGAAGGGGTTCCTGAGGTCCTCTTGACCCAATCAATTAGAGAACTTATTTTTCTTGTGGCCAAGCTACAAGAAAAAGCTACATTTTCCTTTCATCCATTTAACCAGCCTACATACACTCTATCAAGTGAACAGTAGAACCACAGCTTGGGCCATTTATTTGCTCCATGACTTTTCAAAAGGAACTAAGTTGCCTGTATAAAACTATAGTTCCCTAGGATGCATTCAGAAAGCTTCACACAGCTTCTGAGAGTGCAGGAAAAGCAACTGGACCCAAAGGGTGCTATGTTCCACTTTTGCACATGCAAAACCAGGTCAGTGCTACACACCCATCCACCACTGACTGTGAGGTCCTGCTCTGTGGTATTAATAGTAGTTACTTATGTAGAGGTGAGTCAGTGCAGTTTATCTGTCCAGTTTTTTCTATGTGCAATATTCACTACTGCAGAAATACTACACTGATATTTAGAACTAGATTTTTTCTACATAAAGCTAAACACTTAAAAAAAAGGAGATAATCATGCCTTTCTATTGAGAATCAACATTAATCCCTGTAACTTTTGACACATCACCAATTCATATCTCAGTTCCATTTGCTATAAGTTATACTTCAAACCAAACTCCCCAGATTTCTGAGATCTACACAAAATCCTTGTTGCACCACTTCCCTCACAAATGCCCCAGAGCATTACCTGTCCCATCATACCAAGCACTGCTTTCCAGAGGCTTCCTCACTTCATCATCAGGACACTGCCTTCACTGTCCCCATAGAGGATGCAGCATCTATCCCACTAACTGGAAAATTCAGCAGTGGACCAAGAACCAGCTCTGGCCTGGGACAGACAAGTGCTGTAGTGTGTTTAAGAAACCAGCCTCTTCCTTGCAGCGCCTGATAAATCACAAATGCTGCTAGTGCTTTGTGTTTCTAGATAAAAAAGCTAGTAGATATCCTACAATCTGGTCTTTAAAACTTACATATAGGCAATTTTTCACACTTAGATTGGGTGTTAGAATCTGAAGTTTTAATCTTTCATTTTATTCAATGTGTCACAGCAGAAAATACCACAGTATGAACAGAAAAAGCTGAGAAAGGAAAAAGCCAAGTTTTGGTTGCACATCTGATGCAGATGAGCATGTTTTAACTTGTGCAAATCACAGCCCCTCTTCATTCATATTTAAAATAATGATGAAGATAAAGTAAGTCACTGCTCTGGTGTTTTATTACAGAATGTTGTTAATGTCAGTCCATATCTGCATTCAAAAAGAAAAAAAACTTACAAAAATATTTTATTCCCTTCGATTATTTTTTTAAAAATTTATTTCTGGTAAAGAGTGAATCCAACACCTTCATTTTTGTCACTAGACAAAAACTTCTGTCTTCTTTTGTAAGAAGCAGTATCAGCTCTCAATTCCTGTAACGAGCTGTACAGAGGTGGTGAAAATGCAATGAAGAAAGAGGACCAAAATTCAACACTAGTCACTCCAATTTTCTGTAACATTCCTGAGCACTCAAAGTGTCCTATTTCAGATCAATGCATAAATTATATTTAAATTTTATTGTGACTTTCACTATGTTCTCAGAAGCACTCACAGCTGTAATTTGCCATTTTAGTCTAAATGAAAGGAGTACATTTTGCTCTCATTGAGCCACATAACCTCATTGACTTCAGTGAAACAAAGAGCATGAGAATGAGTCAAGCCTAAGTGCAATTACAGGATGTACACAGAATGCTCCATGTGCTATTTACAATGTGATCACATTTTGGAGTGAAAGGTAAAGCTGATCCTGCTACAGTAGAACAACAAGATAATTTTAAAGGAGCAGCAGTAACATATGATGTGCTACTGAGTTCTGCTTTAGTGCTTTTCATTTGTTAGCATTTTAATTTGGTACTGAACAAAACTAACAAGTTCACAAACAAATATTAATGCTACAATAGCAGCATGCTGCAAGGTAAAAAGATGGCTACAGCACATTAAGGTTCTCCTGTTTAATTTAAATCAGGGAATGGAAAAGGACATCTTATGACTTTTCTTGGAAATATTTTCTATATGGAGAAAACACATAAAGGCATGCTATGAAATTAACCAATAAAACAGTGTTTCAAGGCAAACATTAGAATATTAAATGACGAGTACAATTCAGGCTTGTTGCATCTCCAGTGACCAGATATAACAGCTCCAGTCTCTTCAGGCAACCTTTAGAGGTTGAATTTTCACATCCCCATACCCAAGTCCTGAAGAACATGCTCAGCAGCCACTTCACCGCCTCCTCACCCAGCCCTCAGTCCTGTTCTGCCTTAGCAGCTTATCATGGCTCACGTGCATATCAAAGCAGTCACGATACAACGGCTTCATAAAAATCACCCAGAATTCACAAGTTGCATCTTTATAAAGTCCCCAACTGCCAGACAATAGTGTAAATGTATAAAAATATCCACACAGGCATTTTGCATTATAGCTCAGCAACAGAAAATTACAGTCATTATAAGTAATGAAGTCTCTGTCAGGCTTCAGTGATGGGAAAACTGAAAGACACTTAAAGAGAACATCCCTCTGCCTTCCCCACACACACATCCATTTACTGGTGCTTTCCAACACGGGCACAGCATGACAGTGAGGAGAAGCAAAGTAGCTGCTCCACCCACCACATCTAAGACACTGCAAGGTGAAGATTCCTTTGGGAATCAAACTTCAGGAGAGGCTCAAAGCAAACACAATTTCTGCTCTGTGAGCCAACAGCAGTGGTGTAGAGAGGAGGTGCAGACTTGAAAGCTTCTGCTGCTCCAGCATGCACAAAGCAAGTCCTGTAATTGGGGATCTACGGCTTTGGGGGGATGTGTCCTTTGCCTATCCTACATCACTGATGCAAATCCTCATGGAGATTGGATTACTTTGTTCTTTTCTCTATGCTTTCTATTAAACCATGTTTGCAAAGGATTAAAACCAGTAAAGCCAGCTCCAGTAAGGCTCCAATGATAATGTGAAACAAACATTCCAAGTCCTTGAAAATATATGCAGAATTTAGACCCATTTTCCTTAGACAGAATTTAGAAGAATAAAGCAGGTCACAGTAAGGACAAGTCAGCTTGCAGACACAATCTCAACTGGCTAAAGCAAATAAGCTTCCCATGTCCATCATCTGGCTGGAACCACATGGCTGTGGCTGGCCACAAAGTGGAAACTGAAGACCAGATCTGAGTAACACTAAACAGATGCCACAGCTTCCACAAGTTTCCAATTTTGCAGCACAGTTTTATATCCTGAAAAGCAATGACCTTTTTTTACTGCCAAGTTAGCGATATCCTCCTTTCACTCCATTCTGCAAAATTACCTGGCCATGAATAGGAAGATAAAGATTTTTAAAATATGAAAACTTTAAAAACATGAGAAGTAACACCTCAAGCCTGGATTTAAATAATGTTGTATGCTGAAATGTCATTTTTTTATCAGAAGGTTTTAAAAAGCCAAGTACCCCGTGGCTTAGTAGCCTGAGATATTTAGTGAGGACTGCTCACTGAATTTTGCTATAGATCTGATTGGTTTGAGATGCAAAAAATGGTTGTAATTTAAGTGGGTCTCCAATTTTGGGAAGATAAATATTGTTCTATCCTCCTTTGACAAAGATAGAAGCATCATCAGCACAATTGTGGGAAGAGTGTAGAATGGCTCAGCATTGCTCTTCCCAAATTCATGACCAAATTTCAGAAGTGATCCAAAAAATTGTAGGAGCAGATGTGTGTCAATTCAATCACTACAGCTGACTGCAAATGCATGATAAATTACATTTTCTGATATTTTCCCAGACCAACTTTAAAATCCTAGAGCGATTGGATGTAATCTATGATTGGAATAACAACATAAGCATCATCAGAGAAGTGTATTTCACAAAACAAAGGTTCAAATAGCACAGCTACTCACAGAATTGGTACTACTTCATTTGGCAATCTGTGTGCAGATTTGTCACTTGTTCAGCTGTTCCTAATAGGGTCATTTCTGTAGCAGGCCTATGGTGGCTTATGCTTCAGGATGATATGAAGTTTGCAATAGCACTATAAAAACATTCACATTATAAAATCAGAGTGATTCACTTGCAATGTGAGATGATTGGATAGCCTGCTCTGAAAACTTCAATTTCACTTCTGTTGATATGCCTTGGCTTTCAAAGTGCTTAACCTCATTTCTAGGATGGAAGATGTTATCTGGTCTGTCATTAATGGTCTGGAGATGATAGAACTTCTTTTCTCTTTAATCATCGTCATAAAGTTCACAAAATTATTTGCTTCAAAGTAGCTCAAGTTTGAGATTCTAACCCAAAACTTGATGACAAAAAATTCAGGGCTCTGTTTAAATGTGACAAGGACACCTGAAAGCTAGGGAACATAGAATAAATATCCTATTACACCTGTCCTATGTGGCAGGTCACCAAATTAGTAGCACATAGCAATTAAAACCACTCAGATTTTTAGCTAGTGACATCTCCCCTTGACCTCCTGGCAGCAGCAGAACTTTCAGTGCTTAACTTCACAGGGCGGGATGAGCAAGGGTCTAATACAAAGGGAACCTTTAGATCAAAATAGAAAATTTGAAATAAAATGCTCTACAGTAAGTACTGGAGATATATCTGCATTAAAAGCATTTATGAACAATTATTTCAACTATTTATATCCTGTACTACCTGCTGGCATCTTTTTAAATCAGATCCTATTAAGTTATATCCCCAAACTTAAAAGCTCACAGCATAATGAAGAAAACCAAAGCCCAGCAAAGCAAATTACATAAAACTATAAGTAGAGAGGAAAATATGCAAATTAGAAGGATAATGGAAACTAATTAGTGTATTTTCTAAGTACTCCTGAGTTTGCAGAGAGAGGTAGCACTGTTTGTGAGATGATTTTATATAGCAGACAAAAGAACAGATGTGATTTTAGGTACACAACACCAGCAAGGCCTGAAAAAGAAGCCACAGACTTCAGCCTAAGGGCAGCTTGCAAACAAATCTCCATGTTTAAATTAATTATGGTAATCATTTATTAAATTTGAAAGAAAAAGCACCTTTGGAGAAGAAAGTAGTATTAGCAAAAATGGAGATGATTAGGTCCCGTGGGACAAGCTTGACAGATAACTAATTAATTATTATCCTTGAAACATTGAGGATGTCCTACATAGAAAACTAGAATGTATCATTAAAAAAGTAACTATTGAATACATTATTTGTATCCAAGAGTACTGAGGAATTTCTTTCCCATACTCTTCTTACATGAAATGATGATGTTAGAGAAAACCAAATTCTCACATTTCCTCCTGTAAGAACTTTCTAATCGCAATAGTAGCAAGAACCAGAATGTTGTTAGAAGGCAGGGAGAGGGATCTCTGGAAAAATTATTTCACCATATGACCTGCTGGTGGAAAAAATTACAGTTTAAATACACTCAGCACATAACTAATTTGATTGCTGTTTTATACCAATGTAAAAATCAAATACATTATGTTCTTGTTAATGGACTCACTTGAAACAGATTGGGTCAAAATACAGATATTTATACACAACAGCCCACCAAGATTATCTCTCAGGTTTTGTATTATTGAAGTTTTTCAAGGAACTTGGAAAATGACGTATTCCCTGAGACACAAATATTCATTTCCTTTGATACAGATTTTTTTCCCCCCTATTTTTTTTTCCTCTTAAAAAAAAAAAACCAATAGATTTTTGGAAACTGGACAAGTGGTCTGCCACAAGAAAGGAGGGGAAGGGAAGATATAGCAAAGCAGAAGTGGTGTAACAGTGAGCCTCCTGAAAATGTGCCTCATTTGAACCCACAGTAGTCAGAGAAACAAAGTTCAGGATGATACCAATGAGAGTTGCATCTAATAAGGATGAGACCATAACTGTCTCTGAATAAGAAATACTCCTACTTTTAAATAAGTGCCTGATATCAGAGCATTCAAGAGCTAAATGAGCTATTTTCTTTTGATGTTTTAAAAGAATTCTAAATCTAAAACTGTATCCATCAACTTAAGCAATGCTCTATTCATTTTATCTCCAAGCTCTATTATCAAGAAACCAAACAAAAGACATTTTTGGTCAGGATTACTCAGTTACCTTGATTTTACATTTTTAAATAAATATCTTTGAAATCTACATTCAAATCTCCAAGTTTTATTGATATTCCTTTTTGATAAGTAGAAGTAAAATAATTCCCAGAAAGATAACTTTTCCAAGAGAAATGTAAAATGAGTGACGACAAGACCTTCATTCTCATTCTAGTAACTCTGATCCTCCTTGAATGCTTCCTGACCTTACCAGTGCCAAGGAGACCATATTAGGAGTCTTTCATTTTAAGTATCTAGATATGGCAATAAAAAAGAACTCTGCATTCATAATTGCCCATAATGAACAGGCACTTCTGCTAGCATCAGAGGTGGAAGGACAATTTTTCCTGGTGCTGTGGCTTTGGAGGGAGTTGGAGAATGCTTCAAAACTCATGCAAACACCATGACTAATTCATAGCAGCAGTCAACTTCAGCACATACAATGCCTATGGTTTTTCAAACTGTATGCTAAACCCCCATGTGGTAAACACGTGCAGCTAAGTCCAAGTAATTGCCTGGAATTTACTCTCTTGTATTAGTCTTCAACATAGAAACATAAGAGTTTTTTGGGTTAGAAGACACCCTAAAGATCAACTAGGTCCAACCTAGTATAGTTTGGATTTTGTACAGGATCATATCTTTCAAAATCTATATAGTATTTAGCATGGTTATTATTCAAAACAAGTAAGCAAAATAGCTTTTTTAGGCTGGTTTTTCTTTTATTTACTTTTTAAGTAAATAAAGTTAAGAAATAAGTTAAGAAATAATTTCTTAACTCAGACAACTTGGTTCCTCCAACTACACTAGAGAAATCTGAAAGGGGAACTTTTGGTATAGAAGAGAAAGCCAAGAACCTCGACTACATGACTGACAAAACGATCAAGGCTTCTACTTTCCATAATGTAGAAATTGGCAGCAGCATCATCAGTGTTAGATCACCAACGTGGGTGATCTTCTGACAGACAAACAGTATTGTCATGAGCAAGTGCACTAGGCAACTGCTGGGCACGTTTCTTTTGATATCTTCAGCAGCATCTGTAATGTTCATGTTAAAATCTGGAACTGTCATTTGTTAAGAGGTGTTTAGGCTTGGTTTAAATCCATTACACTTCTAATGCTAACCTGATGGTGCCAAGAACCATTTCCACCAAATGCTTTATTCAATAAGACTTAGAGTTTTGTCAGATGTGCTTCCTGTCATCCTCTCTTATGCCAGATCTTTTGATATCTAGCAGAAAAGCTAAAAGTAAGGATAAGGGTCAGCATAAAAGTAAGGAATAGAAAACTTTTCTTTCACTTCTCCTGTTTTCATGTTGTTCATCAAAATCACAATTTAAAAATCTCAGACAACACAAGTTTCATTTTTATTTTAATTGCTTATCAATATAATGCTATAATAACTTAAAAGCTATGCAGCAGATTTACCATGAGAAACAGGCATTATAGTGTGAAAATTCTAGACTACTGTGCTTTATACAGAGAATTTAGTGCTAATTATGCACTTTTTGTGATCTCATTTTTGAAGGAATTCCTGTACATCAGAAGACAAAACCAAATATTTAAAAGTCTGAAGGTCAGATGAGGGTCTTATTTCTGAGCATGCAATAGAGAGCTGTAAATGTTATATGAACAGGCACTCTTCCTCCAGTTATGTGGTGCTTACATTTCTAATTACAATAAGAGAAAAATAAGATCTATTTATTTCAAAGCCTTTAAAATTATTATATTTAAAAATTAAAGCAAAATTTTCTGCATCTACACATTCAAATCTAAATCAACATAATATTGAGGGATCCATTTATATCAAAATTCCAATCATTAATTTTCTTTCTAAGCAATATCCTTATTAAGGAAGATGCAGCTCTTTAGCTAGAAAATTAAAGAAACTATTACAGTTGCACTGATCAACAACTATTGCAACTATCTAATGAGCTCTTATATTGGAGTGTACATGTTTATTTTTACAAACATCTCAGAATCTCCACTACAGACACCACCCATCATAAAGAGCCATTTCATCAGAAACAGATCATTTTTCTTTCCACTGCAGACTAGATCCACCAGTTGACACACAGGAGCTGCAGATGCAATGCCTGCTGCAGCTCAGATTCTCTCCCGAGAATCTGAGACTCACTTTATCCTGACTACATAAAGTTTATTTCTCTGCTGCTTGTAAAGCACAACAAAAAACACAAAACAGTTGACTTGTATGTGAGAACATCAGAAGTCCACTGGCATTTAAGAATTTTTGTTTGTCTTGCAGTCTGCTTGGTTTTTGTCTTATTTTTCTAATGCAAAGTAAAGACTCTAAAAGCTTTATTTAATTTGAAAATAACTGTGTTTATATTAAAATGCAAAACATTAGCATTAGAAACTTGATCTGGGCATAGCCCAGTTCCTACCTGCCATTTTCCCTTAAGTTTAGCTCCTGTGACAACAAAATAAGGGAGAAACTTGCCCCCCAAAAGGTATTAACAATAAGCAGAAATGCTGGACATGGACAAGGCTTTGGGTGGTGAAGGGACAGAGGTGATAATGAGAATTCTAAAAGTAGCAACAGAAATAATCACCCAGTCATTTGGGAGTTGAAAAGCACAGGTCCACTTTTTGAGACAGCCACTACTTCTTTCAGTATTAGCCAGACATAATAAAGAAAAGAGGGAATATAAAATTCCCATCTGGTATTTAAAATTCCAGAAGCCTGACCAGCTCTTTAAATGTTATCACATGCTAAAATAGGAAAAGCCAGATGCTACATTTATAAAGTCTATGTGCTGCATCCTCTCAAAATCCAAGAGCTGCCACTGCTAAATCTAGTCTGTTTGGATAATTAATCAGTTAAACAATTAACCTTTACCAGAGAAATAAAGCAGTGCATGGTGTGAGATACCAACAGCCATGCACTGCCCAGGCCAATTGCAGACACCAGAGACAGAAAACCAGGCATCAGCAGGACTTGGAAATGATCCTTGGTAAATCAGCCTTTCCTCAGAACACATTCTGGATTTCTCATGTTTGGAGTCTACAGCTGTAGCTGCTGATTTGTAGTTAACTATGCTGCCATGGGGCAAGACAGGGTTCACAGTAAACAGCTCTATTTCTTCCCACTACATCTATCAAACAGATCTAGGCTCTATTCAAAATAATTTAAAGAAAGAAAAAGAAAACCAGAGGCCAAAACACATACTAGAAACACATTGTGGAGCCATTTCAGAAGTATTTGGTACTATCTTGGGTGTTCTTCAAGAAGGCTACTAAGCAACAAAAAGCTTGCAAATGTCACAAGACCATCCCACTAGAGATGAAAGATGACAGTAACAGCAGTAGCACAAGAAGCTTGACACTCATTTGTAAATTTAGAAGTCAAAACTGTAACTGGAAGCAGTATCTGTATGTGCACGTAATCTTGGAGCAGAAAGAATGAATGAGCAACAAAAAGGAAGAATCTCTCTTCAAGCAACAGCTGACAACAGGGTTTGTGTAAATGTTATTAATGCTGAGAGACCCAGGCAGACTGCAATAACCTCACAAAAGTAAGAGGAAAGACTTGACCACACTTGGCCAAAACCCCTCTCTTAAGCCACCCAGAAAGCACTGCACTCCAAGTTGCATGCAAGCTGTTAGTCCTAGGTGACCTCAGCAATAGATGTGAGCTTGGGCTGGTTTGCTCCCTGAAGGCCCTTTCTTATGCATTGGGTGGGATACAAAATATAACATTGTTCAGGCAAAGTCTTTGCTGTAACAGACAGCCCCAGATGACATTGTCAGGTATGTGCTGCAAACCAAGCACCTCTTCCCAAATGTAATGCCTATGATTAAATACATTATTTAAACAGAAAGCAGAGCAGCAAAGAGATGCATGCTCACTTTTAGCTGGCTGAGACTACTTCTGCAATCACCTTATTCTTACTCATCAAGTCATTAAATTGCTTAATATCCACTGGATGTCAAGGAAAAGCTTCCATCAAGCAGGAGAGCACAAAGTGTGTGACTAAGCAGCATACTATCACAATTATACAATCTTATGAGACCTCTTCTACCACACATTGCCCTTGAAAATTTCAGATTATTCCAGAGCATGAAAAAACACTGAAAAATGTGTTTAATTTATACATGGGTGCCCTACACTTGCAGAAGTCCATTTCTACAGACTCTCCTAGGGGTATTTTGTAGAAAGATACAGAACTAAACTCCCAGACCTTAACAAAGATGTGCTGGGATGCTGCCCCAGAACCAACATGGGAGGTAAAATCATGGGGCGTTAGCTCTGGCTCCTTTTGAACCCACCCCCACTGCCAGCTGTGGGGAGGGCAGTCCAGGCAGGCACTCTTGGACCAGCATCCAAAGCACCCCAGTGTTATTGTCTTAGTGGAAAAGTTCCATACCTTCCCAGTGAGTCCTCGTGGGCATCTCCCCACAGCACTGACTTCCACACCACAAAGCCAACTCTCTCCTCAAGCAGTTCACCCACTTTTTTTTTATAGCACTCATCCTTATTGGGCACAGCTGTGGCCTATTAAGGGCAGGCCTGTTCCTAATCTTTGGTGATTAGTACAGCTGCAACTCCTCAGGGGTGAGATTGCCTTCTGCACTATCTCTGTTCTCTTACATTCTATCCCTCCACACCCCAGGACTCCAGCCTCCATCTCTTTCAGACTGAAGGACAACTGGGTGGCTGAGAATACCATTGTTTTAGGACTGAAAAATCCTTCACTGTAGCATTGTAGCACCAGGATTCACAACTGCTCTGGGAAAGGAGTTATCCTGGTTTGTAGCTTATCAGACAAGAGGAGATAAATGAGTACTGCCAACAGGAAAAAAACAGGGCCAAGCATTCACAGCTCCTCTTAAGTTCAGTTGCAGTAACACTGCTGAATTTTGTATAAACCTTATAACAAAGGGACAGTAACTACACTAATCAGAAATATTTTCCCTAGGCAAGAAGAAATGATTCAAATAACACACCACAGCAAGCTGTTACAGTCCTGTGGTCCTGACAATGCTGTATTGAAACAAAAAATGATCATCCTTAAAAAAATTTCCTTCATACCCTAGCATTTAATCTCAAATGTCAACAGTAAATCTATAGCAAAATGAGTTTAATAGGCTCTGTGGGCATTCAAGATCAACTGCCAAACAAAGAAGAAAGGCACAATTGAAATGCCCACTACATTTCTTTTCTGCATCTATCACTTAAAGTCATAGCTAAACTCATTTCTAAAACATACTGCAAAAGGAACTTCACACAGCAGGTTTTTAAAAACTTAGAGATCCACCAACAGAGGTGATTTAATTGGTTTGGGACATATTTTTCAGGTTGGTTTCTTATGAGTACTGTAAAATGCTTAATCCATCCTGCAGAAGATTGCTCAGTCCCTCTGAAGGGCAGTTTTTAAGCAGCAGGTGCCATGGGACACTGTTATTCAATAGGAGTCTAATTTATGACTGGCATTCAAGGATACAGATGCCAGCTGTATAAAGACAAGTCCCTGCAACCTCTCTCCCCCCCCGGAAATTGAGATGCTGGAGCATGCTGAAATGTGAGACCTTCTTCAGTGACTCAAGAGGTATACAGAAAAAGAGGTAGATGCCATAGAATACATAGTCTTATAGACTGACATGGAATACTGTGCTGCAGTCTCTGGCTTTGTGATATTGAGCAAATGTCTTTGACATTTTTATCTACAGAGGTGGCTGAGAAATGACCTACCTCTCAATCTAATATATCTACTTTTGGAAACTAGCAATGTTATTCTTGCTACTGCTGGTTTCATCATTTCTCAAATTAAAAAATGTTATGCCTAAACTTTTAGTTACTAGAGCAAGGCAACTGATTTTTCATGTATGATACTATCTGATGGCTTTTCTTCCATATGTGCTAGATATAGATATAATTTACAGGTTATTTCCTGCCAGCCAGGATGATAATCTGTTATTGCTTGAGGAAGAAAATACTTTTGGTGGTCCAGATACAGTGTACTGGGCACCTAAAGAGTGATTGTAGATTTTTGTCTGTTGTCATATCACTAAGACACTAAAAATCCCATCCATGCTTCTTCCAAACAGCCTAAATTAGAGAGCAAGCTTACTCATACTCAGCTTGACAAGTCACTTTTAAAAACTGATCTTGGTTTTTGGAGAACTTTTTCCTATGTTTTATAACTCATTGCAAAGCAATCTTCTTACGAGTGTTTTTCATATACGCTGTCATTCTGAAGTCTTTAAAAAAATGTTATCCAACACCAACCCTGCCCTCTCCTCCTACAAGAGAGAGACTACTTGTAGTAGTTTATTAAAATGGCAACATATTGCCATATTAAAATTGCTTTTATGATCATAAATGCCACTTATTTTAAGTCACCATTACTTTGGGCATCTTGGATTGTTGCAAGGTCGAGTGAACACCTAGAACAAAAACAGGTTATGCAAAATAAAGTTACACCTGAAAGATGACGAGGCAGATTGACTTCCCCAACTGTTTTGGTCACTAACCCTGCCTAGATTTGAAGTATTCCCAAGTACAGTGACTAAATAGTGTGTATGTGCTACTCTCAGGGGGTAATTTTGTTCCTAGAAGTGTTTAATCCCACTCAAAGCCCTGATAGCCAGAAGGTGGATCATTCTGCCACTGCGTTACCCAGTGAAGGTGCAATTTATATCAGGCTTATTTTGAAAACACATGTCAACAGGAGGAAGATGTACATATCAATCTGGCAAAAAACTGCACACCTTTTAGTAAAAAATCCTCATCTTTAGCTCTATTTATTGTTATAACTTCATTTAAGTGCAAGAAATTTTCTAAAACTTCAAAAAGTCAATCTGTTTCAAACCATAACCATATAAAGGTAAATAATTTTGACACCAAGTAACTTCTGGCTTTTACTTTGGATGTATATAGAGAAAAATTACAGGCAAACCCAAAGCTTTATTATTTTTAGCTGACCTGAGGGATTTAGCAATTTAGGTTTGAGATACAGATTTTTAAAAAGGATTAGCTGCATATTGGCTCTTACCTTCCTAGCAGTGGACACTTTAATCAACATTTGGAGAGAAAACCATACCAAATTTTGTCGCTTTCAAAACATTTGGACTAAACTTGTTAATAGCATTGGCCCAATGACAAAGGTTTGACCCCACATGCAAGAACTACAGGAACCTGATGAGTAAGTGATTGATATGCCCCCTTCAAAACCACAGCCTGAGATTGCATTTTGCCACAATATTGTACAACCCTTGGCAAGCAACCAGCAGTCTATCCCTCCTTACACCATCTGGAGGAAAAAAACAACAGCAAAAAAGCCTCGGCACACTCTCTGTTTTGGCAAAGACACGTGTGGGAGAATAGCCTACCTCAGCCAAGCTGTCTTTGGCTTCTAAGAAGAATCTGGCTGATTCAGAAGCTTGTGACAGCCTCTCACTATGTTTTCATTTTCTGTCAAAATCAGAAAATCACATCCATCTTCAAAATAGCAGCACATTCTCAAATGCTATTCTATTCATGCCACTTAAAGCTGCTAGATGCACGATCAGATTTCCTGTTAAAATCCAATTAGGTTTCCAGTTTAACTTCAGAGTGATCTCAGGAGAGTTAAAGGATCCAACAGTTTATTTGGTATTGTGAAAACAAAAAAAAAGTTTAAAGGGAGACTATTTTTCTTAATTCTTGACAAGTCCTTGAATTGTTTTCCAAAACTTTCCAGTAGTTACTGAAATTTAAACATAAATATTTGATAGGCAGGCAAAAGCTTTTTGGTTTTTCACTTGTTTGCAATTGATGCAAGAGGAAGAAATAGCTGAGTGCTTGGTCTTCCTCTTGTGTAAGGAAATCTTGGGGCTATTGCTACAGTTCCCAAGGGAATAAAGAGGGGAATAAGGGGACCTTCAGCTCTCTAATACTTATTTAAGGCAGGAGTGTGGTCATGAAAACAGGTCTGTCCCATTTTGCCTCATCCTCTCATTCCAAAGTGATGATGCTCCTCGGCTGTGCTGATCCAGGCTTTTGTGTGACCGTGAGGCACATCTGACCAGGGAACTGATCAGACTAAAAATCATCATGAAGCATTAAGGAATGCATGAATATTTTTGTGGCAGTGCCAGCTTACAGACACACTGGCTCTAGTTTCCCAGATGCAAAGAAATGTTTTCCATCTTGATCTCATGTAGTTTTTTTATCAGCTCCTGAAGCACTCTCCTCCAAAAACAAGGCACAAGCAGTTGAGGAGGAGCAAGATGAGCCCCTTTTTCATGCTCTTGCTTTTCCTATTAAGGAGGGGACCATTAATCCCCCTCACCCACTGAGGGGTCCTGAGTTCTGAGAGGGCCATGTCCTGGCTGGAGGTGAGAGACTGACTGCCTTGTGGCAGCCCAGAGTGACCCAAGGACAGGCAGCCTTGGCCCTGCCATGTGTCCAGCAGCATCCACCACTGCTCCCCTGTCTGCTGCAAGAGGCACCTGTAGCAAGAGGCTGAGAGGAAAATGATCTGGAATAGGGGTTAGAAAATGTACAAAATTATTTGACTTTATCTCAAAAAATTGCTATATGGAGTTTAATTGATCCAGCCAGTGCACAGGAGGAGGAATTGAAATGGAGTTTTTTACCCAGCATATTTTTCACAGAATGAATTAATGCCTCGCTGAAAAGGAGATTTGCAGTTGGCATTTCAGGCAGCCTTACTGCCTGGCTCTGGAATTATTTGCATTGTTGTTCACACAAAAGGAGAATAAACTCAACCACTTGACTTCCTTTTTCCTGAAATAAATGTCTAAGATCACAGTTCAGAAAGGAAAGTAAATGGCAGATGGCAGCATCTTTGCAAAGTACACACACTCTGAGCTATACAGACAGGGAAATTGTTTTATTCAAAGAAAAACACAAAAAGTGAGGAAGAATAACAAAGCAGTGAAGTTCTCATTAAAAGTACTGGGGTAGCTTTTGGTTACATTGTTACCACATACACAAGAGACAAACAAGAAATTATTTACATCCTTTGTTTTGTGGCATTACTTTTCATTACATCTGGCAAGAAAGGTTTTTAAAGAATAAATTGAGTTTTTTTGCACTTAGATCATTTGTCTTCCTCTCACCTTGGACCATTCCCTATGGGGGAGGCTTCACTCTGCAATCCAGGCAGGATTCCCTGTCTTCCTCTGTGTGCCCAAGAGGGTTTAGCCAGACACTACCTGCCCCTCCAGCAGCTCTTGCCCCACTTTCCTGAGAGTGTCAGGAAGTCATTCTTTTCTCCCAAGCAGCAGAACAAAGCATTACTGATGTTTGCATCAATTTTCATGTTTCCTGCCCTCTTTCCACGTAAGGAGAATGAATCTGAGCACACCTTCTTCCTTGATGGACAGACAGATTGCCAGTGGAGACAGACCGTGGCTGCATCATGGAAGGGAGTCCCATGTTGAGCACTTGGTCACACAGCAAAGCAGGGCTCCTGTGTGATCCCACAGTAGTTGGTCCTAGAGCTGCTTTACTGCATTTCTTTTCACCTTTGCTTCCTGCTGCCTTTGATATCAAAGTAGCCGGGAAATAAATGGAACCAAAAATTGCAGACTGCTTTAAAATCTCTTTTGTTCAAGAGATCTTTCAGATTAAAATAATGCTGAAAGGAGATTGCTAAAAGTGAGAAAAGGTATGCTTATGCTGAGGGAGCCCTACACAAGAGTTAAGCTCAGGAGAATCCCTGTTGTTTCCAGCCACCTTATGAACCAAACACCTTCCTCCAGAGGTCTTGGTTCACATTATTTATATAGCAATCTCTTCTGATTCTGCTCAAAGACTAAGCACCTCCAAAGTCTGGAAAATGATCAAAAGGGGTGTTTGATCTTATGCTGCTTCTATAAGAAAAATCTCCCAAAAGAACGTGTCTCTGTTAAAAGTACTCTATTTAATTCTTACAACCTTGTGGTATGTATCAAGATTTGGACCCTTAAATTGCTTGGCATATTTTATTACTGTGTTATCTGCCTCCTTGGGGTATACAGCTGCTCAGTGAGCTTGTGTTTATAGAGCTCTTGAAGGTCCACAGATGGAGAGTGAAGAGAAGCAATCTATATTTTTTACCATATATTCATGTACCCTCTTTTTCCTTAAGGCTTGGCCTCGAACACATGGATAACTAAGGTTTGATATGATTCCCTTGGGCATAGTGGCAGAACATATTTTCTGTTTATTGCTTCACAAAGTTGATTTCTATCAGTATTGCACTCCATTCCCATCCTAGCAGGAGCTGACACATCCCAAAGAAAAGTCGGTGATAAAAAGAGTATTTTGTCTGTTGAGCTGCATCAAAATCAAGGCAGAATCAAGGCACAAGACACCAAAGCAGAGAAACCTCACTGTGGTCTTCAACACCCTCACAAGGGGAGCAGGAGGGGTAAACATCAGTCTCCTCACTCTTGGGACCAGTGGCAGGACCCAAGGGAATGGCATGAAACTGAGTCAGGGGAGGTTTGGCTATCAAGAAAAGTGTTTTTACCCAGAGGGTGGGTTGAGCACTGGAACAGACTCCCCAGGGAAGTGGTCACAGCACCAAACCTGACTGAGTTGAAGAAACATTTGGACGATGCTGTCAGGCACTTGGTGTGACTCTTGTGGTGTGCTGTGCAGAGCCAGGAGTGGGAACAGAAAACACTGAGCAACACTGAGTCCAAGTGGCTGCATCATCCTCTCTGGAGCAGTCCTGTAATCACACACTTTACCTGTGCCACAGCAGTTTCAGTAAGAGTCAGTACAGAGGAGCAAGACTGTTTTCCCTGCTTTGCAATCCTGAATATACTTGAGGTCGTCTTTTATATAACAGTTCTTTGCCTTTGTTTTGAGAAATCCTTCAGTAAGGGACAAATGAGTCTACATTTATACCTACATCAGCCCACTACAGACCATGCAATTACAGGTGGAGAAGCCAGCTGAAGAGTTTCCAATTATTCTGGGCAGATCTAGTTATGCTTCCTTAATCACAATAGGATAAAGAGAAAGCAAAATGTGCTATCAGCAAAATGAGCCCACGGAAATGGGCCATTACATTTAGTGACAGACAGACAGACAGACAAACACATAAGGACAAACATTAGGAAGAAGTTTGTTTAGCTATTTTCCTAGTTACCAGTCACTTTGAATACCCCTAATTAACAATGCCCACAGACAAAAGATACAAGAAATTAGTATTCCTGACTGCTCACAGGGATATCTGGGATTTGAAATTTATGTTCCCTAGTGAAAGCTTTTAAAGTAGGCATGGAGGACATCTCTAAGGACAAAAGTGATGAAAGTAAGTCGATGAAGAATTCAGATTTAGTCTTTTACCAAAATGCACTTCTTCCTGCTGCTTTATCAGATACCTAAGATTATCAGCCATATTCTGCCCAGCTGGGAGATAAGAATTATTAACAAAGAAATTCTTACAAAATATTCATCAATAACACTTTGCAAGAAAACTTCCTCAATTTTTGCTTTTAACAATTCTCACAGGAGCCAGGTTAAATTCTGATCTGAGCACAAAAGGACAAGCTGTCTACTGGTTGCCTTCTACAGAGACACCCAAGCTACTTTCACTGATATTAATACACAGTTTTCACAATTTCTGTAAAGGAGATACAGTGGAAAAATAAAGATACAGTTTTTCAAGCAAGAGGGTGGACTAGGTAGGCATAGCTGATAACCCAGAATGAGGTTTCACTTCAGCTAAGGAGGCAGCCACCCATTTATGATCCCAAACAGTATTTTCCAAACATCCTCTCAGCTGAGGACACAAGCTGCTGCACTTTTGAAATATCATAGAAGAATGAGGACAGTTTTACTCCCATGGATTCACCAGGATATATATTTACCAAATAACTACAGCATGCACTCCTTTATTTGATTCATCCAAGAAACTCCAGTTATTATGAGCCCATCTCAAAATCATGCCACAAGAGATAGGGCCTCTTATGTTGAATGGTTGTTTGAGTGTAACATTGTCCAGCCATCTATTCAACTGCAAGCTTCAGAAAACTAAATGCTGACAAATAGTCTGGGGTCATGTCTGTGAAATGCTCCATATGCGCCAGCTGAGTCTGACGCTAGCTTGCTCTCAAATGTTAACAACTTTGCAAAAGCAATGCCCTCTTTTCTGCAGCAGATTTTTTTCTTGTTCAATCTCCAATAAAAGTAGGTTTTGATTGAGGTTTGAGAAAAACCTCATCTATCATTTAGTTATGACAAAGTGAAAAGAAACCTGTTTCTTTGTTCTAAGGCAATTATGTACAGCTAAAAGCCAGAAGTGCTGGCCTTGAGCGGTGCTGAGGTCAGTGGGCCTGTGAGCACCCACACTGCCTGGTGGCCACACCAACACTTCTGCAGAAAACCACTCCAGGTATTTAAGGCAAACATCCACGGCAACAATTCCCCGTTTCAGTCAAAGAGCGAATCCCTTTCCCAACAGGCCTGTCCCTTCTCTGCAGGGTAACTCTTTTGGGAAGCCCAGGCAGAGCTGCAAGGGCTGGGAGTGGCAGCTGGAGCTGCGAGGGACAGAGCCCCCGGAACACGGAGCTGCGGAAGGCAGGGGGCACAGGAGGGGGCACAGGAGGGGGCACAGGAGGGGGCACAGGAGGGGGCACAGGAAGGGGCATAGGAGGGGGCATAGGAAGGGGGCACAGGAGGGGGCATAGGAGGGGGCACAGGAAGGGGCACAGGAGGGGGCATAGGAAGGGGCACAGGAGGGGGCACAGGAGGGGGCACAGGAAGGGGCACAGGAAGGGGCACAGGAAGGGACACAGGAGGGGGCACAGGAGGGGGCACAGGAGGGGGCACAGGAGGGGGCACAGGAAGGGGCACAGGAGGGGGCACAGGAGGGGGCACAGGAAGGGGCACAGGAGGGGGCACAGGAAGGGGCACAGGAGGGGGCACAGGAAGGGGCACAGGAAGGGGCACAGGAGGGGGCACAGGAGGGGGCACAGGAGGGGGCACAGGAGGGGGCACAGGAAGGGGCACAGGAAGGGGCACAGGAGGGGGCACAGGAGGGGGCACAGGAAGGGGCACAGGAGGGGGCACAGGAGGGGGCACAGGAGGGGGCACAGGAAGGGGCACAGGAAGGGGCACAGCCAGCCCTGCCCGCCTGGTACAGCCCAAACTACTCCAACATCCAGGCTTAAGGCAATGCTTTCAGAAAGCCCTGACCAGGAGAGCCCCAATAAACTGAGGGATCTAATTCATAACGAACCGGCTGCCAAAAAGAGTTCCATGATTTGTTCTTAAACAGGAGAAAGAAAGCAATTAAATTGCCATTTAGTTGTTTTATGTGGGCTGTTTCAGCACTTCTTCAAAACAAAGAGAAAATCCTGGTTTTATAAAGATAGATTCATTGAAAAAATCTGAAGTGGAAAATACAGAAAAGCCACTCAGGCAGATTTACTTTCATGTAGACAACGTTTAACTCTTAAAAGACTACAGCAACTCTTTCAAGATTGGGTAAGTTTTAGTAGGACAGGAAACTTTTGCTGAAAATTCTATAACTTGCATTTTCCCTATGGAAGCTTTTGGTAAGATTCCCCAGTGGACAGTACATTCTTAATCTTAGTTCACATTACAAGCAGGTGGTAAATACTGAAAAACAATTTATAAATACTACATTTATTTCCAGAGATCAATTCTTCAATTTAATGATGAACTACAATCAAAACCATCTGCAAATCAGCGTTCATGAAAGGAGAACTGTTAGTATGAAATATGTACTTGTGCAAATACTTGCTTTCACATTCAGGTGCTGCCTAAGGTAAAGTCTATCATCAATATATTTGTGAACAAGGAATGATCCAGAAATATTTGTCCCCATTGTCTTTGAGGAAGAGAAGGGAAGCCAGCCTCTTTTAACATATGACAGCTATGAACCTTCTTAATAGAAGAATTTCTTTTTCTAAAAAACATGGACCTGAAATGAAGGTTTGTACTTTCCTCCATTCAGCCTAGGACTGTGGCTTCTGCATCTGTTACAGCACCTTTCCACAATGTTATAGAGAAGAAAGTCATTCTTTGCAGCACTGATTTGGTTTCAGATGCATTGCACACAGGCAGAATAAGCATTTAGAGTATTTAAGAAACTTTAAATGAAGTTCCCAGAAAGGAGATTGCAATCTTCTGCTAAATCACCTGTGCCATCTGTCCAAAATTTCCCCCAGAAACTATGAAAACATACAGCCTAGAACATAAGAGATCCCCAGATTTCCATGTAGATGTGTTCCTAATGTTCAGCATAATTATCTTCTCAACAAGATTTAGTAATAATGACAGACTTTTCCTTAGGTAATTTACAGATTTCATAAATGGTGAAGACATTTCAGCATCTTGGTCTATATACAGATGAAAGCCATGATCATAGAAAACTTACAAAAATGTCTCTTCAGGGAAAATGAGAAGAGTTTGCTACATTTACTAAATAATTTAGCGGCTGCGTTCCCTCTTTTTTCCAGGGAAAGGAAAAGGTACATTTTAGCAGAGATGCAGAGTGTTAATTTGACTCAATTGTGTTCTGCCTAACAGACTCCTGGGTGTCAGGATGAACAGCTGTGATCTCCCTTGGCTTCTCACCCAGGGTCATCCCCAGGACTCAGTCAGCATCCTGCCTGCTGCACCCAGCACCTCCCTCAGCAGCAGTGGCAGGGCATGGATTACAGCTATGGCAACCAGCCAGGCTTCAGGAGCTGTGGCTCCTACCAGGGGTATCCACTGTGATCTAGACACATTATTGCAACTGCACTTACATAGGACAGGCTTTTTTGAAAAAAAGATCAACAGCCTCTCACAGAGACAGCAGCATTCCAAAATATTGGCAAAATATTGCCCTTGATGAGTGACGTTAGCTGAACTCATTTGGCATCTGCCTGAAAATTGCCCATGAATAGTTATCAAGATTCTCAAATGTGCTCATTATCTGGAGGATTATTCTTCATGTGCACTCAGCTCATAAAAAGTTTGCTGCAAATACAGTCCTCATCCAGACAATTACTTACAGAAGTTACACAGTAAAGCTTTGTGTGCTCTGACTGGCTGGCTCCTCTGGCTTGCACAGCACGAGCTGTGAACAGTGCAACCAAATGCACAATTGTGTGTCACAGTACGGAAACACAATGCTGAACATTTGCTTTTTGTCATCCTCTATCCTCAGTGCCTGAGTCTTTTATTACTTATAGTATGACTATCAAGTTAGAAAAAGGGACAGATTGAATTAAAACAATTTTAAAAAAAAAGGATCCAAGAGCTTAAACATTGTTATTGTCCTGCTAGAAAGCTTTCTTTCATTCAGAAGAAGAAAGGAAAGGACATGACACCTTCCTTTGCCTGTGTACTTATCCCCAAATGTGATATAGTCTATTCCAACAGACAAAATCCAAAGCTGATAAAAGCTTTCCACTCTCCCTCTGATATCCCATATCCTCCTGGTTAGAAGGTCTTTGAATTTCAACACCAAATTAAAGAAGATCACGGCACAAGTAAAAAAAGTCATCCTTATAGTGATGATATACTGAATCCATCTAAATGTATTAAAATACAATATAAAAATGAATTTGCTACACACTTAAATATTGAAGGCAACTTTTGACATACTTACGATTGATGAGGTTAAAAATATTCTGAATAACTTCTGGGCAAACTGCTAAAGGAAGTACAGTAACATGGGCTTTCAGTCATTATTCTGATCATAGTGATCTTAGTTCACATACTTTACTCCTCCTCTTTTGGAGGAGTAATGAGTAATTAACCCAAAATTTTTAATTCACTATAATTTGAGTACATGAGTTTTACACTGATTTCACTCCATATAATTCACATCCTTGACATACAAGTCCCACAAGGCTGTAAATTTGTTACAGGTCACAAGACATGACAACAAAAAGGTCTGCTGTCACAGACTTTGATACTGTGAATAATTTTGCAAAACTCCTAGAATTTTTCCTGTGTTGCAGCTAAGCCTGAGTTAGGATCTTGATTAATTAGCATCATCTTTAATAATAGAATTTGGCAACCTCTGAAATTCTTGACTGCTAAATCATCACAAAGTAAGTCTTTCACTGCTTAGTTCATATTTCCTAATCAAGCCAGGTATTTTCTTATACAAAATACACATCCTTGAAATTACTGGGCAGGACCAATGTTACCAGAAGTAATCTGTAGGAGCATTTGCCCTGTGGCCAGAAAAATATACAACATAGCTACTTATCCAACCCCTTTGTGATCCTACAAAGAGGAAGCAAAATCAGTCCTGGAGGCAAAAATAATCTCACCTAAATTACAGACCAAGACTTCTCAGCTACTTGCATTAGGTATTTGTACAGGTATTGTATTCACACTATTTGCCAATTTTGCTTATGCTCTTTTCTTTCAAATTTCTTCCCCATGTATAGCATAGAGCTCAAGTAAAGAAGGAATATGAACTTTAATTTTTACATTTTCACCTCACAAAAGCTGGAATAGGAGGAAGCTCTCATTTTGGTTTTCCCCTCAATCTTCCTAAAAAATAAGTAAATATAAAATTTCACTCATCAGGAAAACTACAGCCTGTGCACACTTAACCACTTCACCTGCACTTTGCTCAAAAATTCTGCAGGGTTGGTGTAGAACACTCCAAACCAAAGCAAACCATATCAACTCTTTTTGTTCTTTTTAAAAGATAAAGTAAAAAAAAAAAAAAAAAAAAAAAAAAAAACCAAACACCAAATATGCAACAGGAAAAGATAAATTTGTTTCAAGACCCAGCAATCCAAGGATCAATATAAGAAGCATTCATCCCACACAGCTACCTACAGATTTCATAACTGAGAAAAAAATTCCCTACAACAGATCAGGATCTTTTTTCAAAATGGAGTAAGGTATTTGTTTCTTCTAATCCTTTCAGAGCACACAAGATTGGATATCACAGCCATGACATTACAGGACTGAAAAGCAATTTTATGTAATTTTGCAGTTTGTAAGAGCCATTGTTTACAATTTTCCTTTCCCTCAGATCTGCACAGTGCTCATGGTAACTAATGCACCTATCCTTTTGAAAGAAAAGATGTAGAACATCATACACTTTTAGATAATGCAATATATAGTTTCCTAAAATAATACATCATATGCAGAATATTACACTTATTTGTGAGACCCTAATGCTGGAGTCCATTAAAACAATAACTTACATATCTCTCATGCTACAGCTCCAATCCATGACTGCTGTGTTTCTTTCTTTATTAATGCAGTTTCCTAGACTTTACACTCTTGTGTCTTCATTATATTATGGCTTTTTGCACTTGGTGGTTTTCCTCACTGGCATTTCCAGTGGGAGCATTAGCAGAGCTTCACAGTGAAGTGAGAAACACTACCAACCTACCAGACCAGGGATGGGATTTGCCTTTCTTAGAACAGTATCTCAGCAGGTTCTTAAAGCAGGATACATCCCCTCTCTGGACATTACAGTAGCATCTGTGTATAAATTTATCACAACCATATTTATTTAGGATGTACATGTGTCTGCCCTGCCAAGATTGTTGTGTTCTGCAGCCCTGTGGAACAATTAGAGATCCCGTTTAAATGCACTGCTCCCAAACATTTGCTGGTACTGCTTGATGGGAACAGACTGCAAACCCTGAGTCCTGTGACAAGCAATGAAGGAGATCATAGCCCACCTCAGGCTAATTAAATTTCCCCAGTTATAGGGCAAAATGAATTGAAAGTGATGAAGCTCTGAAACAGGCAAAAAATTCACATTACCCTAGTTTGTGAAAGGGAAGAGCAGCATGTGAGTTCTGGTCATTAAACAATTAAAAGTGCATGTAATGAAGACTAGCAGGACAGTACTAGCTGTAAGAATTTATAAGGAGAATACAGTCTGTATAGATTTAGCAAATGTTCAGGTTGTTTCTCTGTTGTTGTTAAACCTCAGCATGGAATAATGCACAGGGTACCCAACAGTCCTTTCACACTGATGGCCTGCCGAGGGGGTGGTCTGACTGCAATGTGTCAGTGGTGTGAAATCAGAGAGGACATTTCTAAGACAAGGCTTCTATCTTTTTAGAATACATATTTTGTTCTATTCAAAGTAAATATTAAATATTTCTGAGACTCTTGCAAAAAGCACCTCTGTTGCAGGCGTCTTCTATCCTTTAGCTCTGAAGTAATGCAACAGTAAAACTCAGGAAGGTGGAGCCTGCAGGCACTCTCCAGCTACTGATGCGCTTGGAGTCAGCATTGAGCTGGCAGGCTTGAGGCAGCTTGTCTCATTTCCACAAAATTATGACAAACTGAACTGGTTCCCAGCAAAATTGCCAAGAGCAATGGAAGGTTCATTGGGAATCAATGGATTCCCTCAATCCAGGAAAGTCTCAAAACTACCTGATGCTGGAGGCAAGACTGGAACAGCCCAAGATAGGGCTGCCAGTGCCAGAGCCCTGTCCAGGCTGGTAACTCTCTGCACACCAGCCAGTGAAGTACCACCATTACTAGGCTGCCATTGTGATTCATTTTACATGGTCCCAAATTATGATTGCTCATGGAAAGACTGGGTTGGGGGGAGAGGAGAAGGAAACCAATAAGAATAACTGAATTGTGTTAATTTATTTTTAGACTTTTATGGAGTCTGCTTGAGCGCTGATCTTTGCATGGGTAAGACAGCATACATATCTCTCTCTCTCTCTTCTGTACCTTTCCCAATCAGTTCCATTCTGTCTGATTTCCACCAAAGTGTGTTCTTGTTAGCAGGACACACATTAACATTTGGACCAAATTAGATTTGTATTTGTGTCCATAGCTGTCACAGATGCCGCCGATCCTAGAACAAAGTACACTATTTTAAATTCTTTAAATAATTTTAAAATGTTCCACAGGATATTTTGAAAGACTGGCCAGAAGAAATGCTAAGAAGCAAGAAAATGAGAAACCATAAAATCTATTTTCATATACCTTTAAAATTATCTAAATGGTCAACATGCTATGCATGCTTGTCTTCTTTTATATAAAATCATCTTTGAGAAATTACCAATCATAAAGGCATTACTTCAGTTACACTGCTCTATTCCAGTACACTACCTTGCATTTTGGTATCTCATGAGAAAAAAAAGAAATGTCTGAGAAATGCATTAAGACACTTATCTTATTAATGGTCAACCATATATAAGCTCATTTTCATGCCCTAGGCTTTTATGGTCTCACAATGGAAATTTTTTCTTCGTATTTTTCAGAAATAACAGAAAATTCCAAGAAATGGAAGCCGCTGCTAGTGAAAGAAGAAAAGCTGAGTATCATCAGGGTTAATAGCTCCTATTTGAGATCCATGAATGATTACAGAGTTACTTTTCTATATCGAACTTTCAAGTTTCATTAATAATATGCTGCCTCTCCAGGACACAGGTGCACTCACGCTACAAAGGCTATCGGTTCGTCACATGGAATAGAAGAGCTAGAGGAACAATGGCTTCAAAGGTCTCGTGTTTATACATTTTGACAGTAGTTTGTTGGGCGAGTGCTCTTTGGTACTTGAGTATAACTCGTCCTACTTCTTCCTACACGGGCCACAGACAGGTCAGTAGCATATCCATAGCCAGAAAAAATGTCTCCTTTGGCAACATAAGAACTCGACCTATAAATCCACATTCCTTTGACTTCCTTATCAATGAACCCAACAAATGTGAGAAGAGCGCCCCGTTCTTGGTCATTCTTATCAGTACGACTCACAAAGAGTTTGATGCAAGGCAAGCCATTCGAGAAACGTGGGGAGATGAAAACAACTTCAAAGGAATTAAAATCTCCACACTATTTCTTCTTGGGAAAAATGCAGATCCTGTGTTAAATCAAATGGTAGAGCAAGAAAGCCAAATTTTTCATGACATTATTGTGGAAGATTTTATTGACTCTTACCATAACCTCACTCTGAAAACGTTGATGGGGATGAGGTGGGTAGCAACATTTTGTTCAAAAGCAAAGTATGTCATGAAGACAGACAGTGATATTTTTGTAAATATGGACAATCTTATTTATAAGCTGCTCAAACCTAACACCAAGCCAAGGAGAAGGTACTTCACAGGTTATGTTATAAATGGAGGACCAATAAGAGATGTTCGCAGTAAGTGGTACATGCCCAGAGATTTGTATCCCGACAGCAATTACCCACCCTTCTGTTCAGGCACTGGCTACATTTTTTCAGCTGATGTAGCAGAACTGATTTACAAAACCTCCCTTCATACCAGACTTCTACATCTTGAAGATGTGTACGTTGGACTCTGCCTTCGGAAGCTGGGCATTCACCCCTTCCAAAACAGTGGCTTCAATCACTGGAAAATGGCCTACAGCTTGTGCCGGTACCGCAGGGTGATCACAGTGCACCAGATAACACCAGAAGAAATGCACAGAATTTGGAATGACATGTCCAGCAAGAAACACCTTAGATGTTAAGATTTCTACAGATGTAAATACCTTTTTTAAAATTTTGGTTGAGTTTGGTTATTTTTTGACAAAGCGATCTGCTGACTTACAGGTTAAACTGTGGGATATTAACTGTGAGAGGATTTTTAATGACTGATTTTTCATTCTCACTTTGGCTACTGGTTTACAAACTTCAGGCTCTTTTTCATAAGGACATTATGCCAACTGAAAGAATCTGGAGTCAAATCTCAGATTTTGTAAATTATCATCTATTGCACATATCCATTCTTGCATCTGTGTGTAAAAGGACAGTAATAAACTATTATGAGCTGCTTAACAATTCACACCCCAGCCTCTGAGATATGACTCAGGCTCTAAGAAATGAAGAATTACAAACATACTTTTATTCTCCTTTTGACACCCTACAACCGTCTCTATTTAGAGCCTTGTTAATAAATTAAGCAGCATACATTTGCACTGAAATTATGTACCTACTTTGACATGTGTATTTTATAGTACGTGTGCAATTCCCAAATAGCTTACTAATGGTGTAATAGCAGAATTTAGACAGGTAAGAACATCAAAGTTTCATTGGCCTTAGAAACAAACCCACACACTGAAATATATTTTCATCCACCAAATGGCATTTCTTTAAATTATTTCAGAATAGCCCATTTCTTTACACTTCTTAAAATAGCCCATAAGGTATGTAACACAATTTAAAAATTAAGTAAATCTGTAGTGAAATAAGGCAGGGGAGATGTATGAAAAGCTATCCTTAAAATATATGAGAAAAGCATGAATATCTTAACTCTTAATTTCAAAGCAAGGCAATGTCTGTCATTAGTATTAATGGCTTCTCCATTAAACACCTTGAATAGCAATATATAATTATACTGAATGCTAAAAGTGTCAATAAGCAGCATATTTCAACATCAGTCAGTGCACTATTTACCTGAAAACAATTAACACAAAAGCAACTTTTTAAGGGGAAGCTTTACTTTGTGCTGCAGTACATATAGAAACAAGTCCTAACAGATTTTTAATGGTGTAGAAATGAGGACTGTAGTCCAATAAAAGAATGCAATAAATTTTCTGTTGACTGGACATAAAACAGAATACATAACATATATGTACAAATTTCACAACAAAATAGAGGGGTTTTAAGCAAAAAACTATTAAAGCTACACAAATTATATACTTTTAAAAAACCTTTTAAAGTTCTTATTTTACTCATCACAGTCAATACTCACTGAGGTCCCTCTCAGGAGATCAAGTACACAAGACTTATTCAAGTTTCATAACATACTTATACGTATTTTGAATATGAATGTTTACAAAATGTCATGAAAACTCATTGATAAATTCAGGCCATCTCTATTCAGTACCACCTTATAATAAGGAGGTGAATATGGTATTGCTCAGCAAATAACTTGGAATGAAGAACTCACCCACAAGTTACAAAAAACCAAAACACATATATTATCAGCTGAAGATTACTTACACCATGCTCAGCACACAGAGTCTCATTCATTGCAGCTGGCATTATGTGTAACATATGCAAAACTGTTAAGCCTGTATGTTATTCAGAATGTCTATAAAGTTGTCAGAAATTAACTGAAGAAGAATTTAAAGGGAAACTTTGACCTGATTTTGCCATATACATACCCAGCACTTTACAACAGTAACAGAGGAATGAAGGTGCTACCCTAAAAGGTTTGCAGTTTCATGGAAAATTGTTAGTCTTGTTCACAGATGCAGCACTATCATTTCAAAAGAAACTACTTGTAAATAAGGTAAAGTGTACCTGGCTTTTAAGGCACTAGCAGGAGCCATCTCAAGCAAATCTATGTCAGATCTGAAGATGAAGCTACACAATAGGCAGCCTAGGAGTTACTGTTAACAGGAGCTTGTTATAAATAAAAATAGCTTGTCATAAATAAAAATAACCCAAACCAAAACCCCAGTAATTTCATAAGAACACTAAATCTCTTACAGCATAATTAAAGACTTATCCTTCCCTAGTTGATCTAGTCCTTGTTAAAGCTGCTATGCCCTATTAAATCCAGAACTTCTAAGGTACAGATAATTGCATAAGTGAATATATAACACACTGATTGGGTGAAGTTCAGATTTCCTTACACAAGCCCCATAATATTCTTGTTTATGAATGGAAATGTGGGAGGAATTCATCCCCAGCCCTTGGGTAAATCAGATAGCACAGATGCCATCCTGCCCAGAACATATTTTGTAATAATTTGAACCCGCAGGCTGCAATCACTTCTGCTATCCCTCTGCACTGTGCAGCAATTTGGGGGTTCTGAATCACAAACAAATGGATTTGGTTGCCTTATTTCTGCTGATGCTTCTGTGGCCTTTGCTTAGTAACCAGGAGGACAGCAGGGCTCCCAGTCCAGATACCTCAGGGCTCAAGCAGCATGGTAGCCTTGAATTTCTCCTAAGACAAGTAGACTGCATTAATAATTGCAAGGTACACCTTGAAAATAATATCTGAGAAAGTGTATTTCCTGCCATTTAAAAACAAACAGACCTTCAACAGAAATGTAGATGTTCATCTTGAAACTGATGTACATATTTCTAAGGCATTTTCTTCTGTATTCAGCTGTATATATGTGTCAGTCTGCTTGCTATGTAGAATTCTGTTATGCATGGAGCTGAGTGAGGCATTATATTTGTCCAGTGTTTCAAGAGCCTTAAGCATGTGTGCCCTAACTTTTGAATGTACAAGATACTTTTTCTTTTGCTGTCAAGTGAATTTAAAACAACACAACAAAATCCTAATTTTCTACTTGTATTAATTTTCTGGTATTAGATTTCATTAGCTCGTTACACTTGGATTTATTGTTTTCACTTTGCTCAGAAATTTCACTATTGGAACCTGGATGTGGAAAGGTAGCAATACATCTACTTATGGGGACAGTTTTCCCTTCCACTCAATAGTATTTGTGCCATGTGGGATACTGTTAAGAAAAAAAATTTTTCAATAGACTTCCTTTAATCAAAAAAATATTTACATTACTTAAAGGTCATTTTGTTTCATTGGGCATGGGACAAATGACAACTTGGTTAAACATGCTGGCTTCTAGTCACTTCAAAAGTTTGACTGTAATCACATTTTGATTCCAAAATGCATATGAAAAAAGCACATTGAGCGAAGCAGCTGGGGGGAAAGTGCCTCTCTTTAGGAGGAATTTTTTCACAAAAGCATTTTTTCCTTTTTTATTTTGCTAAAACTGTGAGAGTATTCAAACAGAAGCCTCAAGGTTCATTTTCCACATTTCCTAATAATAATGTTAAGTATTAATTTTGATTCTTTGAGGGTTCTTTGTCTTTATAATGTAGATGGCAATGGCAATTTGTAAATGAAGAGTGTAATTAACTAGAAAAGCTTGTCAACAGTAACCGAAATTTAGGTGTAACATTATATATGACTGGCTGTACTTATGTATTTATTTGTCTAAATTGTATATATTGTTTTATCTGTAGTGTCTGTAGGAGTGCATTCTTTTAGATTAATGTATTATTTACAGTTTTGTGGGATTGCCAGCAAAGCTGCTAATCAAGATACTATTTTTTTGTATCAATGTCAAATAATAATAAAAAAAAAAATCAAGTGAAAAATGGAAAGTGTCTTGTAAGTTTTCTTCTTCACCTCTTTCTAGAAATGTAAATTGTATTACCTGAAAACAAGTGAATTGGCTCATTTGTCATGAGGAAGAATATTGTGCTGTTAATGCAGATTTTTAAAAAAAAAATTAAAATAAACCAAACAAAATACTACTTTTATTCATTATTTGTGCAACAACTTCATTAAGCTGATGTCCATACGGATCAGGTGTATTACTTCATCTAAATCTTCTGAACTTCATAGCAATAATATTAATGCAGCCATGGCAATATCTGGCAACGGGCTCATCCTCTGCTCTGCCCTATTTAGCTGCTTTGGCACCCCCAGCCAATGAGACCCAGCTTTGGCCATTCTGAGGTGGCAAAGCTTTTTGACACCCTCAGCAGGGCTCTTCTGCTACTGGCATGGTGTCTTAATGTGTGGGCTTGCAGCCATCAAAAGCTGCACACAGGAGAAAAGGAGAAATGTCCCAAAACCCACATCTCATAAAACCACAATAAAGGTGTTTGAAGTTGCTGTATCATCAGCTGGGTCACCTCACCCATATAGAGAGAAGGGGTCCTCCCAGTCTCTCACAGTGACCATGACAGTGCCTTTTGCTTCCCCCACACCCCACAAAGCACCAGAAAATAAATGAAGAATCACAGTCTGAGTACACTCAGATTACCCAGTAAGTCTCATGTAGCCTTTGTCCCCCAACACACATATCTTAACATACTGTTTTGTCTCTCAGGGAGGTCTGGGCAACTTTAGGGTCCTCATATCAAAATAAAAGCAAAAAACCAAAATAACACAAAAGTAGGAAGAAGTCCCCTTTCTTGTAAGAACATCAGAAAAATTAATCTCTCCCCATTCTCCCCCTTCTCCCCTGTGGTTTCCTATATAGAACAAAGCATCTAACCTCTTTTCCACTGGCTTTGGAGCTCAATATCCAAAACTCATTCATGAAATGGAGGGAAAAATAACCCCACCCCTGAGAAGAAAGGTAGTTTTGGCAAACCAAAGTGGTCACCAGAAGTAGCTGAAGCCTGCAACAGAGTCCTCAGGCATCCCAGCAAGTCTGCAGCGATGCAGCAACCTTACAAACCACACTGAGATGCTTTAAAGCAACCAAGAGTTTCACATACAGCAAAACCCCTCCAATCGTTTTCATCTCTCTTGTTTCCACCAAAGCAGCCTGAGTCTAATTGCAACACTTACATGGTGTTTAATTAATAGACAGCTTGGAGATATACAGATATCAGCACTAGCAGGGCAGATTTCATGTAGCTTGATTATCTTAATTACAAGCATTCTATTTTCTCATTTACTTAATTGATTCTCATAGATTTTCCAGAGAAATTTGCAGTACCCTAAGTGAAAATAGTATAGAAAACCTTCTTAAAAGTGCTGACACTGGCCTGTTACAGCAGCAATGCACCAAAAAAGGAAGATCTATATGGCACAGAACATTGTACTGAATAGCATCTGCTTCCTTTTCTCTTGTTAAAAAATATGAATTTATGAAATGGAAGAAGAGGAGTCATCTGGGCAGAAGAAAAAAACAAAGACTGTACCTTATTTATTCAACCGCACCTGCAATTAAGTTGTGTCAAGTATCTCCTCTGATGACTTGCCTAACACAGGAAAAAAATCCATTTTTCTGCTAGGTCTGCATATTAGCTGAATCTGCATTATAGCTCTGCCTCACCTGAAAGAGCCAAGAGCAAGAGGCATTTATTAGTCATGCAAGATTTATCCTTGAGCACTTGTTCTGCAAAGGCAGCATTACATATCAAGCTGGACAGAATTAAGTGTGGTGGTTTTGTAATGCAGACAACTTTTATTTGGGTGAAGCAAATACCCCAAACTTGTGTGCTAGCTAACACCTACCATATCTGCATCTGTCAAGCATCCCTTTTCTCTTTAAGAACTCCTTTCTCTGGCCTATTTTCTAACATGACATCTTTCTCCAAAGAGAAACAGGACCTCCAGGTATCTCAGGATAGCAGTAAAAGCAAGGGGGAAGGAGAGAACACCCCACATCATCATTACAAGCTTTTCCCTTGATTTACAAAAGTCATTTAGCCTTGCTCTGTCCTTCTGTACTTTCTATCTGCTTCAATCTGGTACATTTCCCTGTTATTTCCCAAACTTTTTCCATTTTCTTTATGTGATTTTGCATAGCTCAGCATTCTCCCATCTGAAAGTATCAATTCAAACCAGCCACAAAGATAAAAACACAGCGTTTCTAGGAAGAGAGGGTCCTTACCTGACAGGTTTACAGTCCTGCACTGTCTAATACCTGGCAAACTGATTTCAGCAAGTTTCAAGGGACAAGCAGCACTTTAAGTTGTTTCTTCAAAAATCTTTTCTTTGATATTACCTAGTTCAGGTATATAGGGGAAAAAAGATCTATCATCTTTCATCTCGCCTCTGCCTGCAGAGATCACTATCACAAGTCTAAGGTTGTTTGGCTTTTTTTTCCTTATTCCTTTTACCTTTCCTCACAACCTTGGATAGTTCATCAGAACTCAAAACAGCATTTTTTCATGTTTCACTTTAACTCCCACTTAATCAAGTATGCTTTTTTCCACAATTTCAGTGTTTTAACCTTTTTATCTGCTTCTGCTCTCTGTGTTGCCTTTGCTCTCCTCATATCTCCCTAACAGTCAGACATCTGGTATTGAATCTGTTACCAGAGTATTTGCATGAAGGCTGAGCACAGCAGTACTTCTCTCTGTCGCTGTCTTTGAGCTATCAAAAACTGCATTATCGGATTCGTTTCACCAGACAGGACAGCTTATCTTACTAATATCACATTCATAGCAGAAGATGAACTTCCGCTAGCCTCTGGAACAGACTCTGAGGCTGCGAGGCTGCCGTAGCTACAGACATGGCAGGTGCTGTACAGGGAACGTCCCAGCGTGCCCGTTCCCGAGGCTCGGCACTTCCAGGGCCACACCTGCCCCGCTGGGACTGGGGTGACAGACACAGCCGGGGTGACACAGGCACGGCCGGGGTGACACAGACAGCCGGGGTGACACAGGCAGACAGCCGGGGTGACACAGGCACGGCCGGGGTGACACAGGCACGGCCGGGGTGACACAGGCAGACAGCCGGGGTGACACAGGCAGACAGCCGGGGTGACACAGGCACGGCCGGGGTGACACAGACAGCCGGGGTGACACAGACACGGCCAGGGTGACACAGACAGCCGGGGTGACAGGCACGGCCGAGGTGACACAGGCACGGCCGGGGTGACACAGGCACAGCCGGGGTGACAGGCATGGCCGGGGTGACACAGGCACGGCCGGGCCCGGCGCTCCGCGGAGCGCTCCCAACAAGGGAACCGCCGTGCTCTGACCCCGTCCAGCCCCGGCTCCCGCCGTGTCCCCGTGTCCATCCCGCGGCACCGGCGCCCTTTGTCACACGGCGCTGGCGGCTCACGGCCTCTCGCGTCCCCCCGCAGCTCAACCCCGCGACCCGCGCCAGCAATTCCCCAGCAGCTGCCGGCACACCCATACTCCTTGCAGTCTGGGGTTAATTAGTTTTATACCGAACACCATTTCCCCTCACAAAGGCCACCAAAAGGCCCAGAGCATTCAGAACAAACCGTGCAAGGTGCACTCAGCTCTGTGTTACGTTTACCATCACTTTGGCAGGATGGGTTATAAAATGAAGAACTGCTGCCCATGGAGAATGATGTCCTCTTAGGATGAGCCAGCCTGCACTTCCCCAGCACCGCTTCATTCTAAGCATAGCTGGACTTTGAATTAGTAACACAGCTGATGCCAAGGTTGATGATAGGCTGCTTTAATTGCTCATTAAAAGGCAGTATTATTTACTGCTTTGTTTCTTGGATTCAGCATTTCTACACATGGGGATAAAAGTAATGGGCTAGGATAAAGAATATATACAGCATGTAATTAAAATTACATTTTTAATAGGGGAATATACATGCACACAGTGCAGGTGCTGTCACAGAAGTAGAGGTTATGGAAGTATACTTTTTAAATTGTATTATACTGCAATTTAGCTGTCACTTCAAACAGATGGGTGAGTTGTGCAACGTTTTTAAACTGATTTAATTACTTGCAAAGGTATTGGCTTGTGTTAATTGGCACAATAAATTACACAATGGTTCACAGATTCCATTAAAAAGGACTTAGAACATGTAGTATCAATAGGAAAATAAACTGAGCTTTGCAAGTCAGTATTTGACAAAATAGTTATTATTGGCTGTTTGTTTTATCAATTCATAAACAAGACCAAAAAAGCCCACCATTCACACAAGACCATGTGCCTAACATGATAGGTATTGATGTATAATTGTATCTCAGAGACAGGTAAAGACAATATATCCAGCCATATGCCCAGAAGAATGATCAGACTAAGTAAATGTAAATAGGTGACCCTTACTTTCCCAAAAATACCCCACATGCAGTTTATCTCGTGTGGGATAATTACTGCTGCCCTTCTTTAGGACAAAGCCATTTACTGAAACACGAGACACTGGGAAGAAGGTCCATGAGCACATGTAACAGCTTTTGAAATATCTAGGCTTCTACTCTTGTCAATTTAAGGTTTAAACTCCAGATGTTGCTTCTTGTCTTAAACTCCAGGAATATCCAAAATCCCCTAAAGTCAACAAGTAGTAAAACGTCTAGCCTATTAAGTACCACAGCAAACTACACCTGTATCAGACAGACAAACAAAATCTGTAGCAGCAATGGTCATCAAACTCTGTAGCAGCAATTTTAGGAAAGCCTTCTAGCATAAGCAGGCAAAAACCTTGCAGGATCTTTGGTTACACTTTGGCACAAATTCTACATTGGGGAAGAGCACATTATAACTTGGAGAAAAGATTATGGTGGCCCAAAATATTACATTTTAGGATTTCTATGAACTAAGGAGAGTGAACCTTTAGCAGACAAAGTTATCTCATTTGTGACAAATCACCTATTTCCTGAACATTTAAAATGAAATGCTTTTGAAATTTTTTTCATGGTTTTGAAACTGCTGTATGTGAAATGTCATTGAAAACAAGCCTGCACTTGTATCTTCTGCTGAACACCAGAGATACACCACTTCAAAGGAGTACATTACATATTATTTGAATGCTGGGACAGACACATCAGTAAGTAAACTAAAAATCATATGAATTGTCAATATTAAAACTACCACCTGGCCATGTTTCCCCTTTCCAGCAATAATTTCATAATTCCTTTTCTATGCCTTTCATTTCAATAGCACCTAAAAATTTACTATTTTTTAATGCACCACAATTTCTGTAAACTGCATTTTGTTTAATGTAATGCAAACTTTTAAAAGAAAAACCAGAAAAAATCCATCTGGAAAATTGTACTTGCATGTGCAAGACTGGCTGGCAACATGGACATGAAATACAGAAATAAAATGAGAAAAATTTGCTTTTTCCTCAGCAAGTACTGTGAGGATGGGTGACAGCTCATGAGGAGACATTAGGGCAAACAGCACTGCCCTTTCCCAGGTATTACTTTTACTAGCTGTGCTACTGCTGGAGAGCAAGAAAACCAGATCTAATCCAAGACTGAGTGTTGGTACTAGAAGACCTTTACAGGTCCCTTCCAATCCAAACCAGTCTATGATTCTGTGTTACTGCTCCTTGCAGGGGGTTGGACCAGATGACCCTTCAAAGGTCCCATGCAACCCAAACCCTTCTATGACAGGAAGCAAAGAGAACATCACATCATCACCACCACATGTCAAGAACCCCTGGACAGAATGAGGAGCAAAGGGACCTTATGTACAAGGACTAGACAAAAAATGTGGGAACTGCAGATGACAAAAATATTCATTAATTTGAAACCTATGTCAGATAACAAAGATTTAGAAAAATAAACATGTTCTGAAATTTCATGTACACCACTGCTTCTAATTTGCATGTTTATTCTCAGTTTGTTGTAATGCCAGGATGTGTTCTTGCTTTAAGCAATAATTCACAATGGGTGAGACATTATTATCTGTGGGATTTTCTGCTGCCTGGAACACATCAGACAATTGGCAACAGATTTATCTGAACAGTTCTGAAAGTACGTATTTGTGAAACTGCAGTTTTAATCATATCAGGAGCCACACCATGATGAAAAGCAGCATTTTCAGGAGGAGTAGTACACATTCTGTCTTCTTCCCACAACTCTAACATCTTTTCCAATAAACTCAGATCACTTCATTTAGGCCAAAATTACATGTTTGATATAATAAATATAAATCCATACACATAAATACACAGAATTCCATGAACACAAAGCATTTCTAAATGAGTAATTAATGTAACTAAGTTGTAGCTCAGTAGCTCTCATCCAAGAGTCTAGATACATCTTTGCAAAAATCCTTTTGGAGAAAAAACAAAAAAAGAAAGCATCAAGCAATAGAAAAGTGCAGGAGTTTCCTCACCCTTTCCATCTTTTGTAGAGCATCAGGTTTATGGGTGATTTGGCAGTGCCCCACCTGACAGGCAAATTTACAAGGTTAGCACTGAACCTAATCAGAGATAATCAGAAAACTCTTTCTCTCTGCTGTAATTTTCTGCTTGGATAGCTCTGCTATGCTATTATAAATAAGAAAAGCTTGCAGCACAAGCAGGGTAGAAGACTTTAGAGAGATTTTAGTAATCACCTTCCATTCAAATCACACCTACTCTTTAATCAGGATTGGATCCTGTTGCATTTTATAGCCCCAGGAGTAAACTGAGGAGCTCATAATCGACACAGATCGGGAGTGAAATTTTAGTCCCACTGAAGCTGTTGTGAAGTATTAGTAATTCATGGGGCCAAGATTTCACTAATGGTCCTTCCCTCTGGATCCTCTGTTCTAATTCAAGGCAGATTTCCCCACCCTTTTCCTATTTCTCATAATAGCCAGTGCTTTGTTTTAATCAGAGGTGATCTAACAAGGAGAGAGAAGAGAGTTGGAGAGAAATAGATTCTGAATGCAACAGGACTCCTAGCTGATTCTATGAGATGATGGGAATAGTTGCAGGTTTAAAAACCTCAACCAGATAACTATTGCACTTTTCCTCATTGTAAACACTTCACAAAAAGCTTTCCACAAAGCTGAAAAAAAGAGTTAGGAATTTTATTTAATTTCACAAATTGCCCATCTTGCACTATCAGAAAGCTGCAGCTTTCAGCTTATGTGATAAGATCTCTGCAACAGAAGCAACCTGGGAAACTGTAAAATCAATTTCTTTGCCCAAGTACAAAGTCCTGCAAAAAAGGCATAGTAAATTTACCTCTAGGAAGGTACTTTTTACATCAGAATGGAGCCCTGCTAACTTCTGGCTGCGGCACATTCAGAGGCAAAGACCCCAGCTCAGTTCCCGCCGGGGGAGCAGTGAGCGCACTCGGCGGCCCGGGAGCGCCGGAGGGAGCAGCGGGCAGCAGGGCCTGAGCCCGGGGAGGCCGGCCAGAAGAGGCAGCACTGACACCCACGCCTCCCTTCTGCCGAAATATTTGTGTTTGCTGACCATTTACACTTGGTTTTTCCTTGGTCAATAGCAGAGTAGTAGCACAATGCAGGGCACTGGCAGAAGATTCTCCTTTGCCAGAAGGAAACAACCAAACTTACAGCAACCTTAATACAAATAGCAGAGGTAAGGTAGCAGTCTTCAAAAGCTTCCCTTACTCTCTACACTATAAACCACCACAGGTACAGTACAGGTGTGGGTTGTGGGGGAAGCAGTCCGGTGGGTTTGCCCCACTCCCAATAGCAGAATGCTTCGTAAAACCAATTCCATGCTTTCAAAAACAGACGCAGGTAGAAATGCAGGCTTCTCCCTCAAAGCAATTAGTGCTACACAGCCTATCTTCCAGAACACAGCAGTTTTACTACCTGTGAGGTTACACTTTTTGCCTACTGATTTGTTTTTATAGGACAAGAGTTGCACAAAGTCCACCTACTCAAACCCCCTCTCTAGTCACTCTCTGGCTCTTCTGCTTCATTATTTATAATTGCCTGTTGATGACAGCTACACACACTGCTTTTTATGTGAAAAGACAATTTTATTACCAAATAACCACCCATTCCTATACATTCTGAGATGTCATAACTCAATTTTCCTCAAAGGAAAGAAAGTGAGATTGATGGGGTCTACAGAGTAAATATGGCACAACTCAGAAAGCCTTTTTACTCAAAGTTAATCTAAAGAACCCCAGCACTCCTACTCATGAACAACATATTTCCTTAATGAGTCTGAATGATTACACAGATGAAAAAGAACCAGGCAACAATTTTGTCTCTTTCCATAAGAATAAATAAATAAAAATAAATCTCCCAATTTGAAACATTACTGATTTTTTATTAATTTTTAGAAGGGGAAAAAATTGAGTAAAGGCATGTATTTTCCATCTACTCCAATTCTATTTTGTGTATCTGTCCCTCTACATAAACACATCCACTTGCATAAGTGATTTCCTACACTCTACTGAGACAATAAACAAGCATAGCCTTTCAAATTCATGCTTAAAAATTATGCATGTCCCAAAAAGGGCAAGATTGCCTCCTTATTGGTTTATGCAGGGAAAATTATATTTCTCCTTCTTACCACATACTCTTCCATGTCTCTGTAATTGCTCACTGAGCCACCATTGCCCATATTTGCAATGTTATTAGTAGCAGACAGCTTCTCAACTACTCAGTTTGATTCAACATCTCAGATGAACACAACTGTGAAAGCAGCTTGATGAGCATCAATCTAACAATCATAAAGCAGATATAAAACCACATTTTTATGTCCATTGCAATGTTACTCTTAGGCATTGAGGGAAAATGAATAACGAAAATGTCACAATGCTCAACTAATATGCCTGGATTATTTCATCAGCTGGGCCACTGTGCAATAAAATGCAAGGAAACCAGACTTTGCTGGAGTTTTTGTGGTTTGAGTAAACCTGGCTGTTCCTTAGCAGAGCTCATGCACAGGGAACTCAAAGATGTAGGTTCCTGATCCTTTTCCAACTTCTCATTTTAAAATAATTAGCATTCTTTGTGCATGCACATGCATGAGTACACCGCAAGACAGTGGAAAGGCTGCCCACTTGATGCAGCAGAAAAGCCCACAGCAAGTGACAGAATAAGGTTCTATCATAATTGATTCAGAGAAAAAATAGACTAACTGCTATTTGTTATCAACAAGGTTTTCTTTTGGTTTTTTGCTGCTTTGGTAAAATGTGGGAGGGTAAGGTGGGAACGGGTGGCAGCATCCTCTGCTCCCTGCTAAATAGAAATCAGCATTTTCAGTGCACTCAATTAGCAATGTTTTATGTCTGTGTCAGAGTCCTCATCAGAGCTAATTGATTTCAGGCACAGGCAAATCTCACCATTCAACATCATTATGCAGAGGTAGGTGGTGAAAAGGAAAACAGATCTCTGATTAAAGAAAAGCATGAGGGGGAGGCACACCATTTATAAGCTGCACACAGCATTCCCTCTCAGAGAAATAACAGTGTTTAAAAACATTTTGAAGAGAGATGCCTCACAATCAAATTTCATAGGACTGCCCTGGAAGCCCCAAAATTGGAGATGTGACAATGGACCAAGTTATGTGAAAAGGCACACATCTTTATCTCAGGAGAGAACATGGGGGAGAGAAAATTCAGTTATGTTTCCTGACTAATTTCCCTGCTCCTCCTTCCACTCCTACTCACTTAGGGTGTTCTAGGGCAACAGAGGAAATTGTGATAGTACATAAGGTAATATTTTAGAAAACAAGAATACTAATCAAACGAGGCAGCTGAATTGCAGTTTGAATGCACAACTCTGTACACGTTGGTGGGAAGATTTGAGGTCAGCACTTGTCAGAAGGAAGACACGTGCTCCTGTTCTCTTGGCACAAAAAGCATATGTTGCCAGCATGGGAAACAGCTTTCCTGGCCTAAAGCCCACACTGGAGTCCCACAGGATAAAAGGCTGGAAATGTCCCTTCTCTCCCACTCCTTTACACATGCAAAACCAGTCTCCAGATCTGGCTTTGTGCTAAGCTAAATTCTATGTTTATATTCATCCTAACACTTTGAAACTAATAAATGCAGAACTGCATTTTGACTGACTTTCATCTCAGTCCACAGAGCTACTTTCAGCAAGCTGAAGCACAGCACACTGGCATGGCTGGCTCCGTGGACACTGACATTAATCAGTCCACAGAGCCTGCAAGTGCCCAGCTGCAGGCACTGGCATATAATCACCATACAGATGATTATATTTTTAGCACCATCTAATTAAGCCCTATTTTCCTGGCCTTAGAGACAGCTACATGGTAGCTCCCCTGTTCCAGCTTCACCTCATTAATTAGAGACCTTTTCTTTCAAACAAGACAGGTGCTGTAGCCAGCACCACCAGCACCACTACTATTTTGGGGCAAGTAATGTCACATATATAAGAACTTCACCCAGCTTTTTAACACTTTTCATGAAAACATGAACAAATTAATAGCTGCTAGATTTCTCCCTTATTACTCAACAGAGAATGTGTATAAAATAATAGAAAATGATGTGTTTATAATAATATAAATTGCTATGATATTCGCCATTTACTTCTACTCAGCTTGCTCACTGCTTTCTACTGCAATGCACTATATATTTTCAACTTCTTTTTACCTTTTGTATATACTAAAAGTATAAACTACTTACGAATGTCATTTTAACACACTAAAGCTTTAATTACCCTTTCTTTCTACCTTTTCAAAAATGCATTTTGCTCACATTGTATTTATACACAGTATCTCAGCAGTAAAAACAAGAAAAAAGTTTTAAAACCCAACACAGCTGTGGCAACAGTACCACATGAATTTGCTGCCTCACTAAACCACAGAAGCATCACCATATTTCCGCATCAGACCACAAGTGAGCAACAACTGTTACGACTTTATCTTGGTACAATACTGCTGCCTGCCTCAATTAAAGCATTAGATTCTTCATTTAGATACCTCCTGCAGCCCCAACCAGCACAGCAGATGAGCACTTTTGACAGCTGCTACTCACATCCTAACACTTTCTCCCAGCTTCTGGGGAGGTGTATAGCGAGTGGAACATGATTTTCATCCAGATATATATTCAATATATATACTGATATATATACAGAACAGTGAAAACAAGAAGCTTCCCTGAACATTCACTTCATCTGAGAAAGTATTGGAACAGTAGTGTTATTGACTAATTGGATTAGTCAATAACAGTGCAATGGTTAGAGAAATGTACATTAAAAAAATCCCATAGCAACGTTCAGAATTTAGTCCCTCCCCATCGCAGTGCTGCAAGTTATCACCTGGGTCACTGGTGTGAGCAGGTTTCAGGTCCCTTTTTTACTTACTCGCACTCGGGCTCAAAGATGAAGAGCCAGCTGCGAACCGGTCCTGCCCCGCACACGGCCGCGCTGCGCCCTGAGGCCGCACAGCCGGGCCAGGCCTGCCCGGCACCCAGCCACGGCCCAGACACAGTGCCCAGGCCCCGGGGAAAGGCTCGCTCACCCCTGTTCGCAGCCGCACGGCTGCCAGGAGCCAGCCCAGCCCAGCCCGGGGCCCGCAGACAGTGCCCAGGCCCCGGGGAAAGGCTCGCTCACCCCTGTTCGCAGCCGCACGGCTGCCAGGAGCCAGCCCAGCCCCAGGGCTCGGCGAGCAGCAGCAGCCCCGAGAGGCCTGACCAGCCCCAAGGTGCCTCACCTGGGCCGCCGACCCTTCCCGCTCTCAGCCCACACAAACCAGCAGCACAGGTTGTGCCCCGAGAAAGACATTTATTTCTTGAAGTAACCCCTTGGGAGACTTAGAAAACGCTTCGGCAAAATCTTAGCAACCCTCTCCTCCACCGCCTCCTCCCCAGCTGCTGCCCCCAAACTAAGGGCAGCAGCCTTTTGTAATAACAACTCTAATCCACTCAGAGCATGGAAACTCAAAATACAAATCAGTTTGTGCAATACATCTTTATTTTAATTTTATTTTTTTAATCTTTGCAGTCATCTTGGAGTAATCATCATGTAAACAGTAGGATGGGATGGGATTACATTGAGTTGTATGCAAATAGTTCTAGAACACCTCAACGATTATGACAAGGCATTATAAATAACTTCTCTTAACAATATATATTTGCCATTTTCAGTACATTAAAGAGCTGCCACTTATCTAGGATTAACTAGGAAGTAGTTTAAAGTGTAACCACTGAGAAACATGTCTCCAAATGTGGAAGTCTTTCTAAGGTTCCCTAGCTCCATAACATCCATGTCACAGGTTAAGCAGAGGGCTACTTGGGCCGAAGTGTTTTCTTTGTAACAGAGTTTTACTTGATCATTGCACAAAGCCCTATTATTTTCACTCCACCTAGGTATTTAGCAGAACTTCAAATAAAGCTTTAGTTCCATTCTTCAAGTTTTTATTCATTTGTATGAAACTGGTCTTTATCATTAAGGGTAAGTCAGATCAGAGATGGACACAGTAAGCATTCTACCTTAACAACAGTTTACAGTAGCTCTAGCTCATAGACTCCCCAATAAAGCATAGTCAAAATACTCTAACACCTTTGCTACTGTATATCCCCTCCTCGCTCAGATAACTATATATATTTATTGTACCATATGTATGGTACTTCTAGAAAATGGAGATTATTTATATAAGCAGCCTCAGGCACATTCTTAAAACATTAATATCTGCAAGGCACCTCCCACTCCCTTGAGGATCAGTTTGTGGACTTTTTTTTTGATACACAACCAACAAAAGCTTGCTAATGCCAGATCAAATGATTTCAAAAAACCCCTAGAAGTTACTAAATACTTCAAAGACATACCTGAAACTTTTTTAAATAGTGGGAGATTAACTGCAAATAGCACATAATCAAGTCAAATAATTTTCTTATTACTAGTATGTGTAATGCATAAATATATGAAAAATAAAATTCACAGTCATTTTTTTTAAACTAGAATTCAAGTTTGGCTAATATTTCTAAACTTTTATATGTATGTTAATTTCTAAATGTAACAGAACAGAGGCAGTATTATCAACCACAAGTACAGGTAAAATAGTATCACCCAAAGTCCATGAAAGAAGTAAGCTTGATAGAAAGTTCCTTTTGTAACCAATAAATACAGCCACCTGAGAGCATTTCCACAGGCTTTTCACTCTGGGGGAATCCAAATCAACTTCTAAGAGGCATTTAGGAGCATTCTGAACGTTAGCAGCAGCGGTGTAGCTGTGGGCTTTGCTTGTTCTGACTTTGTGAATTGCTAGATAATGAAGCAGAACTCAGTGTGTGGTGCATTAATTTTCCTTTGCATCTAAGCTGGCTTTTTCACAATCTCACAATTTGGCTTGGGGTCAAGGGACAGACATCAGCTGACACTTAACTGAGCAAAACCAATCAGTTTCACTTCATCAGGAATCTCCGTGCCATCACAGCCAGAGGCCTGCAAGTACAAACAGAAATGTTTAGTATATCATGCTGCACAGGAGCATTTGACAGCCAGGATATAAAGTTTCCCCATATCGCCCAGTCAGCAAACACTTGATTGAAGGAAAGCTTTCAGACTGCTTCATGTGGCCTCAGTAAGCATGCAACCAATTGCATCCTTAATTTTAGCAAACTCTTATCATTAATAATAAAAATTATGGAAAAAAAATACTGGAAAACGGACACCAAAATACCCAAAATCTTTAAACCAAACTTTCCAGACTAGAGCCAAATTTGCTTTTTCATGGGAGTAAACAGTTTTCACTCATGAAGAGCATCTAATATACATGTATAGAATCTGCTTTTTACCACTGTGCTGTACACAGCAAATGTCTCATGAGTCCAGTCACCAAGTTAGTTCACCAAACAGCTGAATTTTTAAACAAGAAACTGAAGCAGTCTTCAGTAAAATAGTAAATACTAATATTTGCAAAAGGACAGCTCCCTCCTGACAGTACAATCTAGTACTTAAAACTGTACAGTTTAGATTCTTCAGTAAAGCCTGTCACAAAACAAATTGGCACAAGTAATCTGTTCATTTTTCATATATAACAGTAAGAATATAAAATCACTTTGCTCAGAACTAAACAATTACTTTAGGTCTGTTTTAGAAAAAAGCATGCTGGAGGCAGAGTATTTCTGTCTTGATTTTTAAACACCAAAGTTGCTTCTGTAGAACAAAAGTAACGTTTTAAATAACGGGGTTTTATACATTTTTATCTATATGGTACATAAGTCAAAATATTAATAGAATTGGATTAAAAGTGTGCAATGCTAACTTACTTATGACAGATGCCTTCAGATTCATTTGCATATCACAAAATATCTCCAACAGAACAATTGGTCCACCCTATAAAAAAGCTTTTGATCCTTTTTTGCATTAGTAGCAGTTGAACCCTCTAATAGAACTGGTTTGTGAACATGTGCTGTAAAGTTAAGAGCTCTCAGATTGTGCATACAAGGTGCACTGACACATTCAATTTTTATGGCCAGAAATACAACCGTGTTGACACTTGTGGAAGTATTACATCAGGCTACTCCTGCAAATTTACTTTGAGCAGACACAGAGAACAGAAGTTCTCTCTTCAGATAGTATTTCACATCTCTTATTCCACAGAAGCAGCAAATTAAAGGTCTGAGATCATCAATCCTGGTTACTATTCAGATATCTGAATGGTGCTTGGATTGGGAATTTACCAAATAAATGGAGTTTGAATTTAGCACTTAAAATTTAATGCTAAATAGTGCTACTATTACTAACTTTGTTCTACTCTCTAGCTAGCTATCAATCTCCTCCAAGTCATTTTAAGTAACATATCTAGATGCATATAGATATTTAAATGCCTTTCTTATCAATAAGTATTAATTTATGTATATTTAATGCACCTGGAATCTATTAACTTATATTTTGTGCTCAGCATAAATAGAAATACTATACACAAACTGCAAAATAAAAGTGCTTGGGAGAGACTGAACACACTCTTTCATTATTGGGTTTCTTTCCACCCTTTTTCATAACCAAAGTCCTTACACAAAATGCAAATTATGCTGTGCAATGATTTTGTGTTTCCTTGAGTGTTTCCAAGATTATTTGTGTCTTAAAGCAGCCTCCTTCCCAAAGTGTGGACAGCTGGATCATAGAGGGAAGTTTTCATTCTGTGTTAGCCAAGACAACTAGGGGATATTTAATACTATTTATGTTCTGCAGAATTACGTCATTGCGAGAGCAAAGATAGATTGTGTATAAAATATGCAAGAGAGGGAATCCAACCCCTGCCATCCAGGCACCTCAGCTTAAAAATTTTCTTTACTATTTTGATAATAATTAAATACCAAAAAATAGTTAAGACACAAACTGTTCCTTTTTCACCCCAAAGATGGACAGTTTGCTGTTTGAATAGAAATATTATTTACCAGCAAACTACCTGTAACAGCAACATGTAAGCAGAGAGATACTAACCAGACTCCTTGTCCAGAAATACTAGCAACTAATCCTAGACTAAGAAGTATTTTTCAATTGAATTTTCTGAATGGATATAGGATTAGCTACATTTAGACCTTTAATCCCCATTAAATATTTACCAACAAAATTTGTTTTAATCAAGTTGCATACAAGTGCTCAAATTCAGTGAGATCTTGCTATGAGGTAAGAAAGACCCAGACATGCATACAAAGATATGAGAGAGATCTCATAGGCAACAATTCACTAGCAACTTCACTATACAATACAGAAATAAGCAGAAACAGAACATATATTGAATTAATCCAAGGAGAAAAATAAATTAGGATACTTCTTGTTATGGTCTTTCCTCATGAAAATAAGAACTAGTGCAGGAAACTTAGGTCAAAAGTATGAGGAAAAAAATAAGGTTAAAAATTAACCTCCAGAATTCCTACCCATCTAGTGGAATTTACCTACAGTAGGGACAAAGACATTGATTTTGGATTGTCTGCTAATACTGAGTATGGTAAGGAGCAGGATAATATCAGCATTCACTCACTGGAATTGAAATTCTATGTGACATTGACTAAACCTCAGAAATAAATCCAACTGAATCACCAAAAAAATAGAAAAAATATCCCAACCTAAATTTTCAAGTGGATTTGTTTTCAAAATCATACATAACCTGGATACTATGGGATATTACATTTTGGAGTCACAAGCCTCTATTTTAAGTGTGGCAATGAGAAACCCAGGCTTCTCAGAGCCTCTGGAGTATCTGTTACCTAAATGCTCTTGCTGAGATGTCATTTACTACACAATAGAGCCAAGTCAGATGTTTAGACAGCAAGAGCACAGATCAGCTGCAAAAAGAAAAGCAGTAGCTTTTAAGCTGTATTTATAGCAAAGGCCAAAGAAATGAACTTGAGTTACATGTCTTTATTCCCCTACCCCAAACCCTTCTCACAAACAATGTGGAAGTTCAGGGGATTTCACTGGATTGAAGAGGAAAAATGAGTTCAAATGAGTCAGCTAAAACTCCTCAGATCTGTATAAAGAATGACATGGGAAGAAGAGTCTTGAATTAATACATCATCATCAATTAGGTCTAAAAATGGCTATCTACAGCAGCTGCTTTTATAAACAAAGCTGTGATTCTGGAGACCTGCTTATCTAACAGACATCCAGTCTAGTCTCTCATGTGACTGGGTCACTCCCAGCAAAAGGTGCTGAAAGCTAATTGGTATTTACAAAACTAATAATTCAGTAGCTTTAGGTATATACATTTTTCAATTTAATTTTAACAATAAATAAAAACAAACACAGCACATCAATTCTGGCTCAAGTTTTTGTGATTTAAATTTATTAAATTAAATCTATCATGCTACGATCAATATTGACCAAAATTAAGGACCCATGGTCCAGTGTACAAAACACAGCACAGAAAGGAGTCCCAGGCCCCAACCCAGGGTCTGATGACATACATACAGAAGATAGAAAGAGGTAGGGAAGCACAAACAACAATAAAATACACTGGGAGAAAGACCAACATGCAGGGGTGGATGGTGAACTGAAAGAAGATTGTAAAGGACTAAGGGGAGAAGTAAGCAGTGTAGAAGGTGATCTGTATGCAAGAAAAATGGGGACAGGTGTTTGAAAAAATGGGATTGGAACAATATGTCCATCAGCAGAGGACATTTCAGCCAGGGGTGAAGGAGTGTAAACCTAGCTATTGCAGTTTTCTCTGCTTTACTTCAATTCTTCCCAGGAGTTTTCTTACTGCAGCTTCTCACCTAAACCTCAGGCTGCCTCAGAACTCATGTGACTGAACCGCCTTCCCCATGCAGTTATGGCACTATCCTGTCAAAACAGGGTTTCAGCTTTTTCTCTAATACATGGAAATTTCAGTCACTTTATATGTCAACACATTTATTCAACAAAGTATCCGTAACTGAGATAGAATCCAGATTCTTATGTGAATATTTTGATAATTTGTTTGTTTCTTCCATTGATGCTTTTACTTACCAACTTAAAAGTCAATGTTTTCAAGGCCTTTGGATCATCTACTATCTTCTGTAAGTTAGCAGCAACTGTAAAAAAAGTCAAAAAAATGTGATTTACAGAAAATTGCATTCAACTTGACATCAAGGCTTTTGTTGAATCTTCTACTTAATTCTACACATATACGTGCTGTAAATTACCACTCGAATCATTTAATCCCTCTCTAGCTGTTGTTTCAGAGGGCAATTGGGCTGCCATAAATCCTACTTCCTTTCTTTCAGGGTCGCTGATAGCTTGTGACTATGTGAACTGATTCAGTTGCATGTTTCATATTGCATGTCTTTAGGAAGTGCAGCCTTTCATTTAACGTCAGCCTGCTGTGGAACAGCTGAGGGAAGTCAGCTGCTGCTGGGCTATTCCCCCAGGAGCAAACCTTCCAGCTGCCCTCAGGCAGTTACTGGCAAAGGTATTATTAGTGCTTCTGCAAACAGCAGCCCATGATCAGCAAGTGTTTTAATGAACTGGCATACAGTTGGCTAAGGTGCATCAGGGATGTATTGAGTCTTTAAAAACCCTAACCCCACTCCTGATTGATTCTTTACCAGGGAAGAGATTAAAAATTTCCAAGTCAAAATAGAAAAATTGGATTTTTAATACATGTAAATAGTTAATGTTAATTACTTTGTTGTTGTTGCTACTTAAACACTGTATCAGAATTGAGTGGTATTTTGGATGGTTATCATTCCTCAAGAAAGCCAAGAACAGTGCTCAGTAAAAGGCTACGGGACACAGCTTTATTTATTTACTTATTTTTACTTTTAATATGAACTCAAGTCAGACTTTTACATATTAAATATGCTTTATTTTTGTTTTTCTGATGGACCATATCTAGAGTGGGAAATGTGTAATCAAATAGAAGATTAGGAGGATTTAAGGGAAAATGTCACATATTTTCAGGCTATGCTTGAAAACGAGAAAGCAGACTTATAAAGAGTCCATAATATTAGAGTACAAGTTTACATTAAGAATAGTCAAACCTGCAGTTTCCTCCAGAGAGATCTTTTCAATTTTAATCATACATATTCAGCATTTTCAAGTACAACTAGCATTTCACCTCTGACTTTGATACTGTGTTTTACATTTTCTGGACTTTACAGAAAGGCAATAGAAATCATTTAGCCAAAATAATGTCATTAATCACAGTCAATCAAGTAACCATGAATGCAAATCCTCCCAAAAGCCTACTCTTTCTGCAATATCTGAAAGCATATGTAATTATCATCAACTAAGAGCCAAGTATTTGCACACACTTATCTAGCAAAACCATACCATCCTGCTGCTATCTTTTTCATTTTTCTAACTCCTTGCTTTTGTTTTGCTAGGTCTTGCCCTTATTTAGACCACAAGGGCAAAAATTAGAGGCATTTTGAATTTGAAATACTTAAAGTCAGTATTTCAGGAAACTTTAAAATATGGTTCGTTACCTTTAGGGATGAGACCATCATTACTCTTTTCACCTTAGTGCAAGCCATACCTTCTAGGACCTCAGTAAGTACATAGCTTTGGATGTGTCATTCTGCACCTAAACTATTTAAAATCTGGGTTCAAGTGGTAACCTAAGTGGTCACCTAAGAAAAACATAACCCATAGACTGCAGGTGTCCATGGCATCCCTAGTTTGGTAAATTCCACTGGAAACAGAGCCTGCAGCACAGGCAGTAAAAGCCATCCAAGCAGGTGAAAGTCCTTCCTGAATGCCTGCAGTCCCTTCCAGTCATTTCTCCAGAAGGTCTGGGGATCCCAGACAGTGAAGACATCCTCAGAATTATAAATACAACAACATACTCTACAGTTGAATACTTATCCAACTTTAAATGCAATTAAAGGTATCATTTGCAGTAAATAAAACTGACTTACCATTCCTGTAAATATATTTCTGAAAATTTAGGACTATTACTAAACCTACACAGTTTGGACCACTAAGTATGCAAATTTTCCCCAAAGACACCAAAAAAATTCATGCCGGGCATACACTCGTGACAGTAAAGAATGCTTTCACTTACAAGCAGTTGCTGTTACTGTTCAGGCCTATACAGAATTAATTGTCACTTCAGGCAAGTAAAAAACCCAATTATTTTTAAGTGGAACTCTTAGGCTTTATAGATTAAAATCTCTTCCAGCTACTGGATTTAGGCTCTTCTCATTCAGGAAAATTATTTACTAGGCCAAGACTCACTAACCCTCCTAGTACAGTTCACGTGCAAAGCTCTAATTTGGCTTAAATACAACAAATGAGACTAAGGTTTCTAAATGCTCAGTTTCTAGATGAACTCAATCACATCTGCAAACATAGTGAGAAAAATAACCATCCCGTTCTCACTGCCTTCCCCCACCCCACGGTCCCAACAATTCTTGTGTTGCAAGTTGGTTTAAAAAAATCAATTTAGTACAGTAACACCCTCCCTAAAGTAAAAAGGAGTTTCATACTAGGACTTTGTAGAGAGGCAGGAATTGTTTTCTCCACTGGTACTTAGATTATTTGGAAAAGTGAAGAGCATTGTAAAATACACGTCTCTTTACACCTTATCTCTAAGTTAAGTATACTGCAGTTCCTATTATTGACAAAGCCATTTTTCTTTGAAATAATCTGAAGTCATGCCTTGGATGCTGTACTTGTGAAATTCATAGATTAGCCCCTGCAAGCAGCACTAATTGATAATTAAACTCCTGCTGGGAATTCACTGTTTCTACAAGACCTGGATATCCTATAGTCTTTTATTTTGCAGAGTGTTTTCTCAATATGTTGTGGCCATGTACAGAAGAAGAAACATGAACAAGAAAAAATTAAGTGGTGATGGAAAAATCTTTGCCAGCAGTAACCTCAGGTAAATAGAGTATACTTCAAATCATGCCTTGGAGTAAAAGCTCTCTTTAGACATTAGCAGCAGTTAGGACAAGAGGCTTTTTGTTGTTTACAACAATAAATGAGGTCCTGTTCACTTTCTTCAGAAGGCTTCTGAAGGACATGTAATCAACCTACACACCACAAATCATTCCAGGTTCTTTTGCAGGTTTTGCTCAGTGACAAATGGTTGTGCCACTCTGACAAAATAAGAGTCTGCACTTGCAGAACATGCAATAGCAGAAAAGGTCAAACCCAGCATATAAATATACAGAACACAGGGTGTTAATTGCAGATGGAATAAATTAAAAGACCCCATATAACTAGAGGCGTTTGCATGTATATAAAATACAAATTACTCTTTGCTATATTACAATTTTGGCCAACAACATAAATTACAGTTTTTAAATGAGTGATTTATATGACGTAACAGAACAAAAAAAGGCCCCCTTCAAGATCTTACAAATACAAGATAATAACCAAACTGGGCAGTCTCAAACAGCTGTTTTTCTCCTGTGATGTGACAAAGTGCTCTCTCTCTGGTTACTTAAAATTCTTAACACGGCATGAAACTTAACCCTAATGGCTTCTGAAGAGGGAAAACTTCTGGAAAAGTTAAAATTAATGAGACAGTAAATAAAGCTATATGAAGTACAGTTAAACTATTTCCAGTACAATGCCCACCCAGCCAACTAAGCCAGAGCCATCTGGCATAAACACAGACACAAGCAGAATCTAAAGCTTGAGATGATATTTCCGGGGTGCTCTCAAAAGAATAATCATTCATCTGCTTTTCCATTTTGCAAAGAATGGATGGGTAACCTCGGAAATAGCTCACGAACTCATGCTTAGGTTCAACAGTTTGCAAAGCTAGTGCATATTGTAATACTGAAATTCAGATATGAGGAAAGGGAAGTATTATTCAGGCACAAAATTACTGTCACTAAAAAAAGAGAAAAATTATAACCTTGGAGAAAATGAAAAATATTTTTAATAAGTTAGAAGTGAAATACTTTTTATGTAGTCTAAAACTCAGTCTATAAAAAATAGCTACCTTCAACTGCTCCCTACTTCATCAACAGTACGGCTGTTAGAGAAGACAAGCTCAAACCTCCACAGATTTATTGGCTTTCCTGCTGATTGTTTCAAATATTACCTCTTCCCCAACAGTAGGCAGTTATTTTACCATTTTCATCTGATACATGGAGCTCACCATAATTAACTGCCTTAGGAGTCTGCTGGTTTGAGGATTAATGCTGTGTTCTCCTGTATAGGTCTTAGGACACAGGGTGCTTGAGTAGCAGGGAATACTTTTAAGTGGAATTATCACTCCTAAAAATTCAGCTACTGGTAGGGTTTTCCTCCAAAGGGCTGAATTTATTATGCATGCTCTTGAAGCCATTTCACATATTGCAAGATGTTCATTGCAATCTATGCACTCATTTATATTTCATGCTACACAGTGGTTTTCATGCATTTGCAAGTTCAGAACGAAGTCAAAACTAAGTTTTAAAACCTAGATAGTACTGTATTATAGTATTTTATACAAACAATGAAAACAATCAGTGTTTAGACCTTTTGGTAACAATTCCTCCAGATCTCTGTCTTGTTATTATCTAACAGCTCACCAATTGTCTGCCTTAAAAGATTAAAGGGCTCTTCAAAGAGAGATCAAAAAGTTCACTTAAGTGTAATGTGATTCCATTAGTTCAACCATTCAGGATGCTGTGAAAAAATTCCTTCAGTTGCTCTACTGAGCAAGGGAAATGTTAAAGCACTTGAAGATCTGTGGCAGCTAACCAGCAAGTGTTTATTGTAAAGGACTGCAAGGACCTAGACATGATTCTTGTAAGTAAGAAATAAAAGAAAACAAAGATCAACAGCAAACCTGGCTTCTCCTCTGAGAAAGCTATTGGACACTGATATGGCAGAAGCATTAAAAACATTTAGAAGTGTATTATTTATGAAGAGTGTGTCATTAGGAATTTATCAAAGGGAGATTAAGGCTCACAAATTTGTCTGAATTCTCAAAGTGTGTTGCTGAATCAGTAGATATAGATAAAAGACAGTGGAAATGATCTCCATTTCAACTTTTGATACTACGATAATTTCTTACAGCTTGATTTGCAGCTTCACCATCAGAAAACACAGCTTAAAGAGGGCAGGTACAGGACAACAGAAGGCCAAAGCACTTCTGCTTTGAAAGGAACACCAAGACTGGAAATGGTCTCCTACAGCATCCCAGTGAACAGGGATCCTAGTGAACAACTTCCACCTGCACTTTTCACAATTTAAAACAATTATTAACACCACTTGAGATCTATGGTTCATATGAGTTCTGAGCCCCAATACTGTATTAATTTCTTATTCCAAACAGACATCCTAGGTTTAGGCTGGCTCATGTAATTTTAGACATTAAGGATATTAAACAGCATTTGGCACCAGGCCATCTTGTTCCAAAAGAAAAAAAAAAAGAAAAAAAAAGAGAAAAAAAAGAGAGCGGCTTGGCTGGGACCAAAGCTTTAACAACAAACCAATTACCCTAGGTAATTCAAATGAATGGCAGAGACATCAGGGGGGATATTCCTGATTGACTTCTACCCACAAATAAAGACTTGCAATATTTACCCTTGCTCAAACTGAAAACAAAAACCAACTCAATACATGTACAAAATAATAGCAGACCTTGAATGTCTTCATATTAAGTGAATTAAGATCAATTAACATGGAGTATTGATATCCAGGGGTCACAGGCAAAAACTGGAAAACTAAGGCTTGGTACAGTAATATACACATTGTAATTTTTCTTTAGGTAACTGATGGAAAAATTCAGACCAACAGAAGCAGCACATTTTATAAACAGGAGTACTGTATCCAAATAGAAAGTGGCATAAGTTAGTGCTAGAAATCTACCTATATCAGTTCCAATAACACATTATTAAGCTCCAGAATTCTCGATTACTTAGTATGGCTATCTGATTCCAAAGAAACATTTTATATTCTACAGTCTGTGAGAAGAGGAAAAAAAAAAAAAGAAAATACCATAACTGTGACAATTGGTTTTATTGATAATTTAAAATATTAATTGTAGAACTGGAAAATTGTAGCTTTTCCCAGAAACTTATAAAAAAATGAGAGTTGGTATTTCAAATTGATTCTTCTTCCCCCAGAGGATGTGAAAAATGCTTAGGATAACCACTGCAAATTTAAAACAAACTAAAAGGATAAGTAAACAAAGTAAAAGGATATTCTACTTTCCTTTCTAAAAGGATAAATGGAATATATTTGGGTAATTAAATACTTATGTATATTTCAGACCTTGATTCTTCATGTGCCTAATGGAGTAGATTATTTAGGAAGGTGAGGGATGAGTATATACATATTTTATCACTTCCCCTTCATTTTGAGGATCCTGAGCATTCTAGACCTCAGTCTATTCTCAAACGAACATTTATAATAAAAATTTAGACCTGCTGCCCCAGCACTGCTATCAGGGCTATTTAACAAGCCTGAGATATTACAGTAAATTGTTCTCTTAAATTCTCTATACAAAAGAATGAGAGTACTAGGTTGAAAAAATCATTTCCCTATGACTGAATGTAGATATCAAATGCTAGTTTTCAGACACAGGTTTTGGCAACAGTTTGGTAATCATCAAGATAATGAAGACAGCTCTAACAAGTATCTTCATCACACTGGATTCGATCTGAAATATAGGTCTATGCAGAAATAAGGCAGATCATATTCTGCTATGCATATTACTACTTTGCAATCTCCTTTCCTTATCAGGTCTTGACAAGTCCTCCTGTCCCAAGTTCAGCTATGAATTATAGATAATGTTCTGACAAAACTATTAAGAAGATGAAATAGCAGCCAGGCTACTTCAATACCTTGTATCTGAAACTTGAAACAAGAAGAATATATTTAGAAAAGACTCCCTGATGTGCTGGAGTTAGGTTCTGAAATAGAATACATCTAGTTTGAAGAACCTCAATAAATCTTTATTTTGACATACTAGCCCCTGGCAGAGAAGTGAATGCCAAGGAAATAAAGAACAGCAAGTAAATTACTGTTGAAAACAGGAACATTACATACATTGCTGCTTTTGCAATTTCTGATTCAAATTCACAATTGTTTTTGTTTTTTTTTCTTCTTAACTAGAAAGGAAAGTCATTTAAACTTTGATTCAAATCTATGAGGAGCAGACAGTTTATCACTTACTGTATCAGGCAAAACTCAAACTAATCCCACTAATAACCACATGGATTAATTCCTCATTCGCACACTTAAGTAGGAACCAGCGGACTGCAGGATGAAAAAAGGAACTCTCTTTGAAGGCAGTTGTCAATTCTACCTTTTATTTTTCTTTAAAATAACTTATAATTATTAGTTACTTCATCATGGCTGTAAGACAGGCACATTTACTATGACACATGAACACACATTTGTGTGTGTGAAGAATAATTTGCACACTTGGAGAATTTCTTATAGCACATATTTATAGTTCTGCTATAAACCACAGCAACAGTGATTATTCACCTAACACAAGGTTTTTTGCACCTTTAACCTTTACATTTTCACCACACTGAAAATTCATCACAGTGGAACTTCCATGAAACCTGCCAGCTTCACACAATACACTTCCTCCAGTGCACCTTTTACATCCAACATAGGAGGTCTAAAATAATTTAGGTGCAATTAGACACAAAAATTCATTAGCTGCAGGTGCACCTCAAGCTTCCAGAACTCCTGGCAGTCTCATCATTATGAGTCACCCTTCAGTGCATTAGCTCTAAATGAGCCAGATGTGTTGAAATATTTAAGTCCTTGTTAAAGCCCCCAGGGATTTTAGAGATATTCTTCCACTTGTAATGTATTTGCATATCTTGCTAAAGAGATACTGAGTTATGTACACATGTTGAAGGCACGAAGGTTTCTACAAAATGCCTGAAAATACAGTCAGGCTTTCATTAAATCTATATGTTTTCTTCCTGGATAATATAGTAAAAGTAAACACAAAGTATTTAGTCTATCTAATTTAGTTGAAATTAATTTGCAAGAATCTATAAAGGCATTTTCTCATTAGAAAGTTTATGGATAAATTGAGCTTTGGAATAAATAAAACTGTGATACATTTAATAAAAATTCAGTTATTTAACTCAGTTTGAACCACAAGTAAAACAAAACTTCTAAAAAATTTCCTGAATATTACAAAAATCAGTGCATCTCAAAATATCACTGCTATTAAATGACAAACCTAAGGTGCCTTCAAATGGCAGTGCAGTTCCAGTTAGCCACCCATACTGCTCTTTGAACACAAAAATGTATGCAGTATGTCTTCCACTCATGCAGCTCTATCCCGTTTCCTAACTGCAGTAAGATGAGTTGGAATTAGTTAAACAAAAGTCATCACTTCATTCCATTTCAAAGATGACTACTCTAAAAAGACAAAGTAAAATGAGGTATAAGCAAATGCAGAGCAAAACCTAGGAAAGCAAAAGGATATTTATTGTGTAAGTCCATTTCTAGGAATGTGGATTATCAGTGCCACCATAAACTAACTATACTAACAAGTTGGGCTGGTGCTTTTTCATCATTCTATTTTAGTTTATGACAGTACCTTCAGCATCAGCAGACATCATACTCTAAGACAGTCAGCTGTTTCAATTTCAAATGCTTTACTACTGTGAGTAATTGGTAACTATATATTATTGCTACACTATGTTATATATATTACTTACTGTTTAGCAACCCTTGAAATAATGTTATTCTGGATTTGGTCAGATACATGTTCTCTAAACTCATGGTTATTACCCTATCCACAGTCATGCTGGGCTTTCTTTATAAATCTAGATGCCAATTTAAGTTCTGTTTACTTACAAAGTCATGGTATCAAACTATTATGGCATCTATTGTATTCACACTTACAAGAAAATATTCAAGATATTGATGAAAAAGCTTGCTACATTAAAAATATAACCTCATTACAAAATACAATATGTTGGTTTTCAGCTGGTTCTTCTAAACACATTAGGCCTTTCAGCAGGAAGCTTTATTTTTAACTGACTAAAAGCTTTTCCTCTGGTTACCAAGTGGATATCTCCAACATCTCCAACCAAGACTTTCAGCAGTAGTTTATGTCACATGTATTTAAAAGTGAATGTGTATCTTCTATGATGCTCAAAGTATTCAGAGATACTTTTTTGACAAAAACATCTTTTAAAAGGTACATTAATATAGGAGAGGGCAACTGCACATTTCTTGATGGCATGGACATCAAGGCTTTTATTTATTCAGTATTCAGGAAGGGAAGGGTGTGGTGGTTATGTATATACTGCAATTTAGTAATTGTAAATACACCTTCAGGTTGTGAAATTTAAGCAAGAACTCCAAGAAATTAACGGTAGTCTAAGGCTTCATTGTAGTTATATGCACATTGTATACACCAGTGGAGTAGGACTGCAACTACGTGATTTTCAACAGAATCAACTGTTGATATGATTTGAGTTTTCCTTATGGTATCAAAAATATAATGAAGCATTACCTGATGAACATTTACCACCTAATATACATGCATTGCATACAGAGACACATTATCTCAAAAGGAACTTTGAAAATATTCCCTCTCTGATTCAACATAGATATTTCTGCATAAAAATACCTCATCAGCAAGATACCACTGGCTCCAAGGCTCATTCCCCTCTGCAAACACAAATTCTAGTCTGCTTTTAAACAAATCTCTGTGCTGATTCCCTTGATCTAGGGACCTTGTGTGAAACAATGCTAAAAGAAAAGAAACCAGCCAATCAGAGCCAAACCCGATCATCAAGCCGGGATTTCTCCTTTTCTGCAGAACAGATAGCTGAACATCATGTACATCAGAAAGGAAATCTTCCTGGGAAGCCTGTGTTAAGTGAGGCAAATCCAGCAAGATTCAAGTGAAGCTTGTTGATGCTTGGAAGCAAATTCTATAGAACTTAAGGTGTCAGCTTTTAAATTCTATACACTAACAACTTCAGCTCACACATGCCATGGCCATTCTTCCACAACAGCATTTGCTGAGTCCTATTTAAATGTCCTTTCAGAAGATCAGCCATTATGCCAACAAATTGTTGAGTTCAACATAAAAACATGGATTTTCACCTTCCTCTCTTGTCCATGTCTCTACATATTTTAACATCCATGAAAAGAATCTACAGGAACAGCTTCCATGAGACTATCTCAGAATCTTGTTTTCATTCAGGTTACAGTGGCTGAATTTCTCCCTGTGTCAGCTAAAAAATGAAAGGCAATTTATCACCTGCTTTCAATCTGGAAACTAATGGAATCAGTTCTTCTGGTGAAGAAGGTTAACCAAGCTCTTCCATACTATTCCCTTCTTCCTATATAGGAAGATTTTAAACCTTTTGAGTGAACAAGGTGCTAACATAATTTTACACAGAAAATTATTTTTGTAAGCTGATTTGCATTTTAAACACCATCTGCTCTCTTATATGACCTCTGGCTTTAAACTGAAACACTTCTTAAGATTGCACTGTTACAGTGAAATATTCTAACAAAGTGCAAATTTAATTTTTAACTTAATTAAAAGCAAAATTGCATTTTGCAGAAATCTTCCTTCAGTAAAATATGAAATCTGAAGTAATTTTCTAGGAAGGTAACAATGTCCAAACATATTTGAAAACTTCACAGGTGAAGCAGACACAAGATTATAACATGAATTCACTCAAGAATTTGTGCCTGTGGAGCTTGAGGTAAGTTACATCATAAAAAACCCACCATACAAACTAAATAAAGATTAATATAAACTAAAGAGAAATTACTGAAATTAAATACAATTTGATTCATTTCATTAGATAGAAGAAATTTTATTTCCTTTGATTTTTTTAGTACCACAGTAAAAGATAAAACATGAAAGTACAGAAGGAACCATCATAATACTAAAAATCAAAGTCTGATGCAATTCAAAACAGGGACTAAGCAAGGAAGTAAACTTTTATCACTAGATAGTGTCTCTAACCAAGCCTGATAGGGAAAATCTTGTTTAAATATTTGTGCTTCTTCAAGGACCAAAATGCTATCACTGTGGGATGGGAATTTATCACATGAGGGACATCTATTTTCATTTGCCTTTCCCCCATCATGCCCCTTACAAGATGATAACAAATCCCATTCATGCTGCCATTTTCACAGAAGTACTGGCACTTTGCATTGAAATGGAATTTTGCAGCAAAGGGAAAATGAAGAAGGGAAAGGATTTCTCCCTGGGTCCCAGCAGGACTTGCACTGCATCATCACCAGCTATGACTCAGAGTGCCACCTGACTGCCCAGGCAGTCCAATAACAATTCTTTTGTTATCCAGAAAAAAAAAGTCTTTTTTTTCTAAATGAAAATTCTGCCAGAAATATTATCAGCAGTCTGGTAATGAAATTTTTCATACTGGATGTTTAAATGACAACAAACCAAGGCCAAGCAACTCCTCCTCCTGAACCCTTAAAATAACCATGCAGTAGAAGTGACTTTAAGAGTGCCTACAGCTTGTGTCATCTGCAAGCCTCTTTTTTCTTTAGAAATAAAGGTAAAAGAACCGATAAGAATTTTAGTTCTTAGATCAGCTAGAATTAATCTGTATTCTGATCATCAAAAAGCAAAAAGTACATTTTTGGCTTCTCTCAGAAGGAGTTTAACTATAAATGCAGTTAAAATGTATTTTAGATAATCTTCCAGGCAAGTAATGAACTTCTGGAGCTGTAAAACACTCTCCATACCACTGAGGAGTTTGGTAAGGAAATCTTAACCTACTGATAAGAATTTGGTTTTGACCACAACACAAAAATTGACTTGGTTTTATTCCTTAATTCAGTTCTCCCTCATCTAGCATATACTATCCTCCCCTCTGATTTTGGTGATTATACATCTGCTGGTCTTGAGCATCCAGAAAAAAGTAAGAAGATGCAGAGAAATAAGCACTTCCAAATTAATCACCTTTATGAAGCACTGAATTTCAAATAAAAGAAAAAGAATGAAAACGTTACTAAGCCTGGAATAGAAAAATAGAGAAGCATCTTTCAGTCATCAGAAAACATTTCTGAGTACCTTTTTTTTTTTACTACAGAAATAACACCACTAGATGCAATTTCCATAGGTCCTGAACACTGTCTTGCTCCTCCTTCTATGAACCCAAACAGAAGACTAACTTCAGAGTTGCCAAAGCACACTCTGCGGTATCCTACTGACAAATCATTTTATTGTTACACAAAAAAAAATGAAGTTATCACAAAAATGCTCAATCATAGACTTGTCAATAATCCTTCAGGAGAAATATGTTATATCACCCCTCTCAAACCACTGAAGAGATCTGACTTCTAAAAGCAATTCTTGGACTGGTATCAAAATTGCCTTGTTGATTGAACTATGCATACATGAAAGCAAAATTAGGACAAAAAAGATTTTCTGAAAACCAGCATCAGAGAAAACATTTTTTCACATCCATTTAACACAAACTTGTCACAAGAGTATAATTGCAAACAAAAATGTAGTTTACCTATAACTACATCATGGCCATCAACCAGGCCTGCAGAGAACAGCTCCTGAGAAACGCCATCTGCTGTGTCTGTCCAAAAGGTGAAAGGAATAAGTGTGAGAGTCCAGAAAAACAACAAAATGTATCAGTCATCCAATGCACTTCAACAAAAAATATATTTTAGTTCCAAAACACCCAGGGAGGCAGGATTGAATTCAAAATTATCTTTAATTAGGAGGAAAAAAAGATCATAATCTTATCAGCCTCTGCACAGCAAATCACATAAGGTAATGATTCACTGCAAACCCCCCAGACCTCTCCTGGCCACCAGCACTTCTCTCTTATCTGACTACATCCTCATACGCATTTTGCAAGTTCAGTATCTTCACAACCAAGAAAATAAACTATGCTTTAGCGTGGTTTTCTTTATGCCCTCCTTTGTTGTGCATATCTAAGCAGAAACATGGTTGAGTAGGCTTTCTTGTTTGTTGCAAGTGGCATAAAGGACTTACATGAACAGTCATTATTTTGAGATCTAGGTTTTAAATAGCTTTTAAGTATTGTGAATCAGGAAATTCAAAGCTTTGGATGGATTTCCTATTAACTGCTGTACCTGAGTGGGTGAATTCCTAAGTCCCTGTGACTAGTACTTGCCCTGGATAAAGACCTTAGAAGGCTTATATGTAAGTAGGCAGGAACAGCAGGAACAAGCCTAAATTCCAGCTAAATCTCAACTGTAATGTGGCCCCAGCACCAAACACCCAAATGGAGCTCATGCTTTGAGACAGTTAAACGAAGTTTTATCATTTCCTGAAGAAACACACACAGGGAAAAGCAAGGTAGCTGTGCCAGCTGCAGCTTCTGGAGATGAGAAGCACAGCTGCCTTCTGGCTGTCTCAGTGAGTGACTATAGGAACAGTCCTGGTCTATCCTCTTATTTCTGACCAAGTAAGAATTCTCAGATGGCTTAAGTAACTGCTTCCCAAGTAATTCTTTTGGCAAACTGAGATGTTCTGTGCCCAATTAAGTAACAGGCCTTTTTTGTTTTTACGCATTGCCAAAATCAATGAGAAAAGCAGGTAGACAACAGAGAATAAATCCATGCACAGAACTACTGCACATGAAAGATACTATGATTTACTGTGAAAGAGACACCTCTTCCAACCTGGATTTAATTTTAGGTGAAAGCTCTTTGAAGGCTTCTCTAAATAAAGTGAATACTGACTTCTAAGGAATATAAAATAGGTTCATAGTTCAAAGGGTTGCAGATTAACAAGGATGATACCTTCTTACTCAAAATATTAGCCTTCTATGCATTTCATCCCAGTAACACTTGATTTTTTCAAACAAAGGCCGCTGTACAAGTTCTTACAGCTCTTAGCACTGGAAAGCCTACAGTTCTATAAGTATGCAGCAGAGTTTAAAGTTTCAATACCAGAATTTCTTTCTGGTGATAATACCAAAGCTAGAGATACAGCTAAACTTTCAGCTGAAGACAGCATTTGAAAAATGGTGTGCATTTTATAGTCGTTAATAGAGCGTCTTTTACTATAAAAGGAAAAGAAGCTCAAATATTACTACCATCACCACGTACACTTTTATGGCTACTATATTCTATTTCCTACAATGTTTTCCAAATGTGAAAATGGAAATATTGCTAGGCAAGATCTTATATACCATATAGATAATTTCAATAAGACATGAAATTGATAAAAGTCTACTGTGAATAAAGTTTTCTAATATATATGTTATGCAACCTTGCCACTAGAATTTACATACATTTGCAATTCCTACTCCACTGAGGTTCCATATAAAGCTCTGCACAGTAGGAAACATTCCAGAGAGGCAGTCTGCATGAAGCATAAGCAGTAATCCATTTCTGAAATGCCTTTTTAAGCAGTAAGAGAATAATTCAGTTGCAGGAGCCTTACCTCTGCCTGGAGTAAACTCAAACCGTATGTCATTAAGTTCTTTCCTGGAGTTCCTGAAAAACAGTCAGTGCGTACATTAAAATGTAATGAAGGACAGAACCACTATTCAGTTCCTACACCCAAAGAATACCTCTGGCATTGACAACCACATTTTGTGTGTTTTCTTGAAAATACTGCTCTCCCAAAGTACACAGACTGGAAAGACTCCATTGCATTTTCATGGCAGCATTTTGGGAAAACTAGCAGAAAAATATGCTTGAGTTGAAAATGCATTCAGTACCATAAAGGATAAAATAAAGTCCTCTGATAAATATTTTCCTTTTCATATTCAAAAGACATTCTGCCATATTGACTCTAATAGTTCAACACAGTTTGAGTCAGATACCTTATCCTCCAAGGACAACAGTAGATTCACTTGGACTTAGAGCTCCTTATTTGGGGTCACATTTATACAAAGATGTTTAAGAGACAAAGTATCCAGCAAATGTTAAATGCTGAAAAGTAGTGGTAATGCACAGTGTTTATAAAAGGGTAAACTCTTTACTCCAAATGAGTAAATTCTTTCACTGACCATCCTTGTCTCAGCAGTGAGGTTCCAAAACGAGCAGTAAAATGTTAAATCCCAAGGTTTTTTGTCTTCCTGCTTGCCTCAATGAGTGTTTTAACAAGTTCAGTGTGTGATACAGTCTTAAGGGAGTTAATAGCAATGTTATAGAATTCCTTTACAGCCTTATACTGCGCCCCATTCCATGCATGTTTACAGCTTCAGGTTTAGTTAATAATTTCTTCCATCAACAAAACATTTCCCTCTGCAAAACAGACGTCCAGTTTTTGGAAATGACAAGTCAGCTGAGCACAGGGAGGAACCTAATTGCTGTAGCCCCTCTTTTTCCAATGAATAGCTCAATCCACTTGAAATGCTAATGGCAACAGAATGTGCTTTGCAGTTCATTATTCTTCTCCTCAGCAAGGAAACTGTATGCAAGCTCCTATTTCAGCATACCAGGCCATGAAGTCTTGCTGTGGGAAAGCTAAATCCAATAGGTAGGCATATTCAGCTCTGACTTACATCTATTACTGCTTGCTAAATACTTCGAGGAATATTACAGAGCCAAAACCAGCATCATACAGAAACACAAAAGCCAGAATGACTGGCAGCACACACAACAGTAAGAGAGCAAACCCTGAAAAATAAGTATGCCACATGCAGTGCTTAAAATGAAAAGTATTCATTTACTGAATCTACTAAATGCTTCAAAGCTAAAGGAGTTTCAGGTTCCCAAAATTCTACTCTAAATAAAGAACTGTAGAAGTTAAGATCACGAACACAAAGCTGCAGATAATGAAGCTAGCCAGCTTCATTATCAGCTTCTTTCTCTCTCTCCTAGAAAAATATGAGTGGCTTTCTGTTAAAACAAACAACAACAACAACAAACATAGAAAACATCAACTATCTCCACGTTCTCTTTTGACAAAAACTGTTTTCCAAAAAAAAAGGAAAATGCACAAAAACTTAGCATTATTCTTAAATAAGAAATGTTCTGACTGAATGTCTGATGTAACTCAAATACTCACTTCCTGCACACACTTCAGAAGAAACAAATCAAGTGAATCAAGACTTTCACAACTTTGTAGAGGTAAACCAGGAGGTAGGAACTAGATCATCTTTAAGGTCTCTTCTAAGCCAAACCATTTTGATTCTGTGACCAAGAAACCTAATCCATTAGGTTCTCTAATTATATCTTTCCACAGACCTCCCATATGCAGAATATCTACTATATAAAAAGGCAACAAGTAATTATGAACTCTTATGAAAATCACCAGCTTCTCACAGCTGTTTGAAAGACGAGCTGCTCCTGTTACGCTCCTTCCTCAGGCAGGATGCACATGGGCTGTATGTTAATCTCCAAATTCCAAAATATCCCAATTAAAAAGTTAAGGAGTCAAATCAGTTTATTTTAGTCAAGGTGAAAATTCATTAAAGGTTGATATATATTCAGCAATCCAACTTTGCTATTGAGAATTGTTACACTCTGAACTATTTTGAACTTAGGACACTGCTGCTTTCTTTATAATGGTATTCAGCTATTCAGGAAAGAAAAACAATGAAAGTTTGGCAAGATTAATTTGCTAGAAGCCTGTAAGTGCTTTTGCTTATTGTTCCATTACCTGCCAGACATTTATTGATTTCCATAAATTATGTATTCCAATATATAATCCACCAAATAGCAGATGCACTTGAGTTCTCCCCTAAAAGCACCTCATGCTCTTTTCTAGCCTTTAGACACTTCTCTGCTTCTAGTTAATGTCACTGTAACTGCAAATTAGTTTGCTAGCTCCCTTGGTGAAAACTGTTTGGATTTGTTGATTAATTTGCAGGCAGAGTTTGCAAGCAGCGTTTCATTTGTTCCTTTTTTTTATCTTCCATCCATTACACTCTTATCCTGCAGCAGCATACAGACTTGATTTCTGCTATATAGAAATAGGATTAGAAAAAAGGCACTTAGTATCTTTGCAATTAATAATTTTATCTTCTTCATCATTTCTTAATGGTTCCTATTTTCTCAAATGCATTTGTGAAAAAGTTATTTCTGTTTTAAAATGCCGACTTAGACCTTTACACCATCTCTTATAATACCTCTTATGTGCTTCTAGCTCTGTGCCATTACAGACTAATATACCTTGATTACCATGGATAAAACAAGGCCATCCCTCATCTCTTTTTATAAAGTAGTAAGTTTTAAGTGCTTTGTGCATTTTTATTCACGTCAAGTTTCTTTTCATTATGCGCTCACCTCCAACAGGAAGAATTCCAAATGTTTTGAATAAGGGTGACACCAAAGCATGCCATGCTAAGGCATTTTGGCAGCCATCTTACCAGCAAAGTAATTTCAGAATCTAAAACTTCCCACTTTGTGAAAGCATGTTCTGCAACTCCTCATTGTTTTTTTGTTTTCATCAGAAGCACCTGATGTGCACACCAAGATTGCTAAATCTGATTTCAAGGGAATAATGCTTCCTCAAGGAAGTTGAAAAAGCACAAAGGCCACCTACTTAGCCCCTCACCTACAAACTTTGGCAATCCTGTCATTAGGATATAAAAGATATTCTGTTTTGAAGGAAGTTATTTGCAAAACAATGCTAATATTGACCAAAATCACGATTAGAGAATAAACAAATTATGCAACTATTCAGACTGACATAGTTCTACTGACAAAATCATAAGACATGAGAGATATTTCAGGCATTTGCATTTAAAGAAGCCTTCAAATAATTACCTAATGATAGCATGATTCCTGCTACAGTCAATTATCTCTGTTCCACATGATTGACAAAAGATGTGCGTTGTTGAATTAAAATAGAAAATTGTTTGTGTAATGATACAACTGTAAATTAGAGACATTAAATGTCATTATTTCTTTTGTCCTTAAAAGCAGAATGTCTGTCATGTAAGTGTAATTCAGGAAAATGAGATGTCTTGGAATTAAACTTTAGGACTAAAACATGCTGGAATACTTTGATTATGTATCAAGCAGTCGATTTTCTTTCAATTTTGCCATCTTTTTTACCCTCACAAATTTATCCATCATTTCTTATGCAGAGTTATCAAAAACATCAGCTTCTATTTCACACAAGCTTCAGCATCTTCCATACAGCCCTCAGGGAGAGTCTGTATTCCTGGATGAGATGCATCCTACCATAGCTAAATAACTGTATATTCTTCCTTCCCAATGTAAGAAAAAAATTTCTCAGACAAGGTAAACCAAAAGAAGTGTGTGTGTGTGCAGGTGTGTAAGAACATCCACATTCTGCCTCTGCATTGCTTGCCTAATTTTCAGACTTCAGTTACTCAATCATCACATGTGGTTTCCAAAACCTGATGTAGGGAGCTAAGCATCCAAGAATGCAGGTACTGACAGAATGGTAACCACCACAGCTGACTCATGACTACAAGAGACAACAGCAGAATGCAGAATATTTATTCTTTTCTAGAAACAGAAATAAGCTCATCTTTAACCAAAACTGTAGAAATTTTATTATGAAAGCACCATTAAATGGTGCCACATGGCACCCTTCACCAGTCAGTTTTTCCCCTCCTCATATTCCTAATAAGCCCTACTCCCACCAGGACAGAAGCTCCCTCACCATGAGGGACTGATGACACTGGCCAAGTCAGTGCGCTTTAACAAAAAACACGTGCTAAAAAAAAATTAGGAAAAAAATTATCTCACTTGTACAAAATTTCAGACCCACAGATGTTCCTACCATCTACAATTTGAACTGCATTGAAACTACCATGGAAGCAAAGTTAGAATGAAAAAACAAGACAGCATAGCCTAAGAAGCAAGGGTAAGCAGCTTGGCATTTGCACTACCTCACTGCAGTTGTTGCTGTAATTAAAATCACAGAAGAATTCAAATGACTTGCTCATTTAGACTGCAGAGAAAGCAGAAGTTCACATCAAAATGAAGTGGACTAATCAGAGTGATAGGTGGGTTATACATCCTAGAGGTGTACTGATCCAGTTTTCATTCTACATCTCTAGGGCAAGATCTTAGTGCATACAATGCAAGAAATATAATTGAGGGGGGAGAAGGACAGAAGAGTGGGGTTTGCAGGTTTATTTAAAAGAAACTTTAGATGCATTTTTCTTCTTGCTGGAAAAAATGCTGGAGAGACAAATGTTTGGCCTCACCAAATGTCACTCAAATTTCAAAAGGTCATCTGCCTTCTCTCAATAAAGTGTCACCCATTTTTGTCTTTCACCTGCTTAAGGCAGAAAGCCCAGGATAAACACAGTTCCCCATGAAGTCTATGTAGCCTTGTTTTCACACTGGTAGCTTATTTCACAGGTGTTGCATTTTTTTATTAAAAGCAGAATTTTAAGTATTAAATACCTGCACTGATGAACCATAGTACCTGTTTATTATATCAGTTTTGATTAATTAAAACTTTATTTCAACTTTATTTCCAGAATAGAGTTAATAAACACACAACAGTGAAATACAAACTGGCACTTTACTTTCAATATTATAAAGAGGATGAGGGAATAAAATATTGGAATAAACAAGTAAACAAATTAATTCATCCCATATTTAAGGTTTAGCCAATCTCAATCCTCTATACATTTATGTTCTCTGCCTTACAATTTTCTTATGCTTCAGCTGTGGAATTTAGCTATTAATCTAAGGCACAGCAAGTGAGAATCCTCTCCTACCTCAACAGAAATCAAAGTTCACTTTTTTCCTGCTCCTACCCCACTTTCTTGATTTCTGAAGTCATGATACTATGCACACAGATGAACCAAAGCAGGAATAAGAGGCATTTATATTTATTCATGTAATTTTGTGAATCAGAACACAAAGGCTCCTGTGGGATTATATAAACACAAGAGAACAGAGCATTTGTAAAGAAGCATTAGCCTCCAGAGGATTCACCACATGCTTGTGTAAACGCCTTTATTTCCAACACTTTGATGCTCAGCTGTCATTTAATAATCAATACCCAGGCTCCTCCATTACAAATTACCATATTATCAAGAGCAGATCATGCCTGTTCAGCACTGTGGAGATGGCTCTGCTCTACTTACTTTTAATTACTTCAGGTCAATTGTAAATTAAATGAAAAGGCATCACTGCTAACTTTTGGTAAGAGCAAAAGAGATCTTTGAATTCTCTTCTGCTTCCAGATGAAGAAGAATGGGACTAAAATCTCTCTGTATTAATAAAATGTGGTCCCAAATAATTATTTTAAGTTCATCAAAAGCTTACCATTTACCTCAATGGTTCTGGGAAAACTCTATGAGTTTAGAACTTAGCTCCCTCTATAGATATTACTGGAAGAAGGAAATACATTTAATATATGATGTTTCACTATCAAGTTATAGGACTCAACAGTTTAACACAAAAAAATGCCACTACTATTTAATCATCACATGATCTTGGGTAAAGAGCAGATCCCTCAGATGATACAAACACTTGTTAATCAGTACACATCAAGAGGTAGCAGCAACACTAACTGCAAAGCACAGCCAAATGATGCTTTCAAGATTGGAAAGCATAATGCCAAAATGAAACATTGTCATTTGGCTGATAAGCTGTTGGAATGACACAGCAGCAGTTACCTGTTAAAGATTTACTGTCTCTATGCCACTTACTGTACAAAAAAGGCAAGTGCACATTATAAAAAAAAATCAACCACAAGGGAATTGTTATGGTCACAACCAGATCAGCCTGGAACATTGCCCAAGGCTCCAGGGCAGCTGATAGCTCCTCCCTCAGGAAGGGTCTTGACAACATCTTTCTATCCATAGCTGAGAGGTCCAAGTTGCTTAAGACTCAAAAGAAACTAGAGTCCTTTCCATCTAGTGGAAATGGATGGGATATGATAGTGAAACCTTGAAAATGTCTGACAGAAAAAACACAAGAAAACTGATACATTTTACAAGTGACATAGAAACGTTAAATCCTTTCTCTCAATCCACTGGTTTACAGCCCCAAGTCTACATATTATGACAAAGAAGTGTTAGGACTAGAGACATTTTAAATATATCTATATCCAAATATGCTGCTTCTCTATTTCTGCAGTTGCTGATGCCAGAAGCTAAATCAGAAGAACATTAAAAGCCCTTCAATTTTTTTGACTTGCTATGTTCATTTCCAGCTAAGTCAAGCAGCAAATTCTGAAACAATATTTTTTGCCTCAGTTATCAGTGACTCATTTCAGTGCACAGGCAGTGAAAAGCAGTATTCACTTGCATCATCTTTTTTGAAATTCACACTTCCTACCTGCTCTCATACATCAGCAGTGGGAATAACTTCAAAAAGCTATCAAGTTTTTTTGCAGCAGAGATGGCAATATTGATCATGAGTTTTTTTCCTCTGAAAGTACTCTCAAGTAGCACAGAAGTTTTTTTAAGAGCAGTGGTAAAGATTTAACTTCTGAAAAGCATTAGTTTATGACAAGTACTTGAAATACAAGGAAGGGCACACACAATTATGTTTAGAATTTATTAATGTAGTAAAATCTTAATGCTTGGTAGAAACCTAGAAGGAACTGGAATTAAGTGCAGAGAACATCAGTAATGTTAAAAAAAAAATCACCTGGAAGTATTCAGAGAGGATTTCAATAACAGAGAGGACAACATGCACATAATTTGATCACTTTGTTAAACATTACAGTGCATTGTGGTAATAGTTGCCTTTCTGGATTTGCCTGTAATTTAACTTATCCACTCTGAGTGTATCACTGTATGTTTTGATACCAAATATTATTGAGCAGTGCACACTTTAAGGAAGTCAAACCTGCATTAAAGTGTTTTTTTATTAAAAGCAGACTGCATGCTTGCATGACTGAAGTGATACACCATCTGCCTGACTGATAAGAAATACCACAGCAACTTAGAGATTAAACAAACAAAGCCTTGCTTTGTATGCTTCTGTATGCCTGGTGCACAAGAAGAGGGATTATAACCTGTTATTCCAGTAACAAATTCTTCAAGTTCAGCGTTGAAAAATAGCCACAATGCTTGAAGCAAAATGCCACTTCCTTAAATCAGAAAGTGTGAAAGGCCAATCATTGCCAGGAGGCTGGGGGTGTTTCAGAATAGAGCTCTAGAAAAGTGATTTTATTTATGGAAATCAAGACAAAAGACTCACAACAACTTCTACAGGTATATGGAGTTTTTTTAATAGAACCTTGCAATTCCCCAGTGCACAAAACAGGCTTTGAGAGGAAGGCACAGAGAAACTTCTGACTTTATCCAAATCAAAGAAAGTTTTAATCATGTTGAATCAAAAACTGCCTGGAAGTCTGCATCCTTTTAATCCCACTGCCTCAGAGTTTTACAGTGCTGATCACCTGTCAGTATATTACTGTCAAACAAAAGGAGACTTCTAGGTAAACCAGAAAGACACCTGGCCACCACAAAAATTACAATCTGTATATCATCCATCTAAAAGTCATGGATCCTGACTAGCTTACCAAAAAGAGTGGGAAGCATGGAAAAAAGTCTAAGCTTTGTTTTAAACTCTTCAAAGGTTTAATCTATTTATCCTGCCAAACTTTCTCTTTATAGTAAATCAGCTTCACCAGCAAAGTCTGCTCCTATGTTAAATTCTTGTCCCACCTGTGTCCCAGTGCACCTCTTGGGGCCATTTACTGGCCCCACTAGAGCAATAACAATTGTGAGGCAAAACAAAATAAATAAAATCAAGTTTATTTAAAATTTTGCCTTTCCCTCAAAAATATCAGAAGTCACAAACCAACCAACTGAAAGCTGGCTGCTGCTTTACAGGGACCCAACACAGTCCCAGAACATCCCCACCAGTGGAAAGATGGAGGACCACACAACTAAAGTGGGAACCGAAAAAAATTACTTCAAATGCTTTCAGCCCTGCCCAACAGCACCACATTCACAGGCCAGTAAAACTCATTTGCCAGTAAAATATTTCCATTTGCCCCTTTTATTCTTCCACTGGCTTAATTCATTTAGTGTGCAGGAACTGTATTAAATTAGGTCCTGGGACATTCCAAATTACTGTCAATAAATTATCTTCCTGTCATGGAGCTAATTTAACCATCTTAGATTGCTTCAGATAATTTGCAATTCTTAACTATTAACCATTAGCAAGTCTCCTAATTTAACAGAAAATATCTGTTATTAATCCAAGTAGTCAAACCCTCTACTGGTGACCTTCCTAAATCTGTAACTGCAACAGCTTGGTTAGATTGGAAATTTCAAATCCAGGGTGGTAATTCCTGCCCGCTTCCCTTCCCTGGTGCTGTGAACAGTCCTGTTGGAAGACTCAATCACAGGCAATTGCCTTGGCCTCTCCCTGCAGAGTTCCTGCCAGGGTCTGATGCTGAGACACGCGGTGTTCACAGCCTTACTGGAAACAAATTTGGATTACAGATTTCATTCCTCCCTACTCTCAAATACCACTTCCTCTTGAGGGTGAGGATATGAAATGCCAATGCTTCTAAAGTGGCAATTGCTCAGGCTGGGTCAGAGTTACACACTGTGGTAACAGATCCAGCCAGTGAGAACCAGTATTTTCAGCTCACTGCAAAATTCAAGCACGGTCTCTTAACTACATCAGAGCTTTAAAACACTAATGGCCCATATTAAGCATTTAATACTAGATCCTTTCAAGAGCTTTTCAGGGAATTACCTAAAACAGCCTGCTGATAATTTCCCTTTTGGGGCAATGTACTCCAAGACACAATACTGCAAAAGATAGAAAAAAAATTGGAAATTGCTGTATCCAGCCCATGAAATAACCCTGACAGTAGAGAATTTTTTGACAACTTAGCTCACACTGAGAAAACTATGAAAACAGAAAGGCATTAAATACAAAGTAAGGACAGATAAATCCGTTAGTCTGGATGGTTTTCCCTTTTCTTGAGTAAGGTAGTTAAATACCACCATTTGTATAAAGAGTACCATGGGATTCTTCAAAAATTATTTCAGACTGTGAGCTGTGTTTCTGCTCCACAACAAGGCATTTGCAGTAAACAGAGGATGGTGTTAATTTAGCACACCCTACTGAATCACTGAATGAGTCCAACCCTGCTGTGACCAGGAAAAAAATAATAGAACCTGACCATCCAGGTAAAGAATTACTTAAATGCATTAATTCTTCTGCCAGAATTCCTCCTTCATGAAAGCCATTTTTAATTTTTATGGGTACTATTAACCTTGTTCTGGAACATACTGCTAGGAAAAAAAAATGCAAGCTAACATCTAAAATGCAATGGGGGGTGTCATGGTGTAGCCTCACTGTAGAAGAGGAAAAAAAAAAAAGCAGGAGCACTTTCTTCCTGCCCACCTCTTGTCACTTTTAAAGGTTGCCCATCTCTTTACCCTTTGCCCTCTCCCAAATCCCCAGGCACTACTCTTTAAACATTATGGTCCACACTCCCAAGCCTCATACTAAGTTGTTTCTGCTCAAAAAGCTCTGTTTGCATCAACTTGCATGACAACGTCTCAACAGGGAAGAGGGTTAACAGTGAACAGGAAGCACAACTCAAGTGCTACCAAACGTACCTTGCTAAAGACCTTATCTATAGTCAGCCAGTGGCTGCCTGAGCTTTGGTGAGTGTGTTCCATAAGCAAAATAACTCCTGCCTTTAAATTAGCAAATATATAGAAATTCTAAATACTGTCTCTGCTGCTGGGTAGAGATATAGGCAGCTTGTAGCCCTCACAGTCAAATCAGCCCTTCACAAAGTGCCAAACAAAAGAAAAGTGTATTACTTAGTGAAGCCCACACCCCTACACTGCCCCCAAACACACACACGCTCTGCTCATGTGCTAGCTCTGACCCCACTCACATGCTCAAGCTGCCAGCAGAAGCAAAGTCTGTGCCAAGATCTATAACTCTGCCCCCCTCCTACCCCTGAGACCAGACACAGCCAGAGCTCACATAGGACAGAGGTTTGCACTACACAGCATTCTTCCCTCAAACGCAGGAAAGTTAAAATAACAAAATCCTGCAAAATTACACACCAGATTTTTGGTTTTCTCAAGACTGCCAACAGAGTTCCCAGGCCCAAGAGCGTATCTGCTTCTCAAGACTGTTTTTTTCTGTTTAATGGAAACTTTCTGATTCCTAAAACAGAAATTCTTTTTTCTTCCCTCTCTACCAATAATCGCCTGTATGTTCACAAATATAAGAAATTAACCTCATTACTACAGACTTACTTTTAGGGAAGGTAGGGAGAGGGAATTTTTTCCAGCCATGAATTAAAGAGGATCCTTAAAAAGAACAGAAGTTCATTGTGCAAGTAAGAGCTTGGAAACTCAAGTCTCCCAGGATCAGTCCTCATTCACTTGTGGTGTTATTCACTTATGCAGTCCTTATTCACTTATGCAGAAAACTGAAAGCATAATTCCTGATGTTTCACTGTACTTGCGGGTCTAAAATGTTTGCCCTCTGAATACGCCAACACTGCAAATAACTGGGTAAGAAGCTAATCACTCTCTGGGTTTTATGATCATTTATAGATAACCAAAGCACATCACTGGTACATCCACACAGCAGTACAAATTGGTCTGTTTGTAAATGGTTTCATCTACCTGCCAGCAGAGAGATGAAAAAGAATATTGATAGCATAACTGGGCAGTTATGTAAATTGGACAACTAAAATTACTCCAAATAATCTCTAAGTCTTTCCTATCCCCACAATAAAATTCATTAATCCTCTTTTTTACACAACCTTTGGCAGCAATGCAAACTTTTTTGCAGTTGCCACTAGAAAAGTAGTCAAAGGGAAGAAAATAGATTTTGAAACTTGGCACTCATTCTGTGTAATTGGTTTTTTTCTGATTACAAACGGTAGAACCAGAACACTAAAAATTTTTGATGCTACTGTTTTAAAGGTATTTGTTACGCATAGATATGATATTTGTTTCTAACATACTGGTTGTAATTTTCTAATTATTTCTGGCTTCTCATGTTTTTGTTAGCATAAAAAATAGTAACACTGAACTTTTCTCCATAGCGATAATTAGGAATTTACAACCTCACATAGATATCCTGTCAACACAAACTGGATGTAAGCAAGTTTTAAAGTGAGTGGTAATAAGCTTTTTAAGAAAAAACATTTAAAAAGCTATCATACACATAAAAAGCTATCAAAGTTTCATATGCAGAAATAGTTTTATCCAAGAACTAGACTGCATAATTAAGCAATTCAAACCTTAGTTATAAACTAATTTTAATTAAAGGTAATCTGACTAATTTCAACTAAGTAAAAATTTAAGTCAGACAACATATTTGTATCCATTTTCTAAAATACCCATCTCTTCTCCACAGTGGCTGATCAAACTTGCCAGTGAAAAACATTTTGAGTAGGCAACTTGTAATACAGCTATGGTTTATTTCTGTCAGAGGCTGACTGCTGAAGTGTGAAAGAAACTCATTAAAAGCTTCTCACTGTGATTCTGCATTATAAGGAAAAAAAGAAAGAAAATACTTAATGAAGGGTACACTTAGCCTGAAGACACATTCATATTCTGCTTTTAATTTTACACTATTTCAGTAAGCAATTAAAAGACAGCAATTAGTCACAGAAACACTATTCATACTGGTCATACTGGGAGATTATACACTTCAGCACTGATTTTATGTTAATATTATGAGAGTAATGAGGGAGATCAAGATAATACAGCTAAATAAATAGAAGAATTTTTTACCTTAATCTTAAGACAAGATTCACCGCACATGGAACTTCACTGTATTCCTCACTAACAGCAGGCTGAGACTATTAGAGAAAAAAGCAAAAAGTCTTATAAAGGATGCCAAAGGGAAAAAAAAAACACAAAAAACTTTCCATGCTAACAGTTTGAAGTTAGCACGGAATATTTAACACATTCTCTAACTTTAAACACTTGCAGTACACAGCCTATAATATAGCTGATACCAGTAAAATTCCCATATTTCAATTACAGAGAAACAAGTAATAAATAAGGCCTGCATTAAACCACTGAGTGTAGGAGCTTATAATCCACCTTGCACCAAAGCAACAATTACCTATTGAATAATATGCACACAGTAAGAATTCCAAACTGCTACTCACATTATTTTTGTGTAACAGTTTTGGTTGTTAAGGAAGTCTTACATCTACCCATATGCAAGGAACTAGCAGCACATCAAAGCAGATATCAAGCTCAGAGGATGTCTTTAGCAGAGAAAAATCAGTAACACTGATATCTTTCACCTTATCACTCCTCCCTCACACTGTGATATCCTCCCAGCTCTCAACTAAAATCTCAATGAAGTCTCAACCAAAAGTGTATCCTACATACAGAATGCACCAGGCTCCTCTACCCTACTATGATTTCATACCCACCTTGGCATATTTTCACCAGTCACAGAACAGTCTGTGCAGAAGTCACAAAGGGTTCAGAAGCCCTCCCAAAATAAAGATTTGCATCACAAATTTCATTTGACTTTTTTTAAACAGTTTTCCATATCAAAGCCACTTTAAAAAAAAACTACACAAGATCTGTATTTTATTATCTGTGTATTTTCAGCAAACATTGTTGAATTTTTGGAAAATTCTTTTTCACAATCACTAAAATGAGAGCAGGGTTTTTTCTGCTTCAGTTAAACTCCTTCCATTCATCTAAGCTACTATTATTTCTGTGTCTTCAACAGACATGTTATGCCAATATAGAGGAATGTGGATCCCAAAGACCCCAGAGGCACACACCAACAGTGACAACATGCACTAGTCTTAGTTCCAAGTCATCTTCTAGAGCATTTCAGGAAACAAAAATCAACAGAAGACTTCAAGCAGAGGGTTTTTTTCTCTTTCATAAACTAAGCAACTTTTTTAAATTATGAGTTACCTGAATAAACCAGGTCACAAGTAGTAGAACTCTCAACATTTAAGACAGTAAGACTGTGTGGTGAAAATCCTACTTTTGTACCCTGCTTACATAAAGTATCTGAGATGCTGAAGAGCTGTGTAAATTAGGTCTGCAATGGAGACACTGGGGTCATCACATGAGCTAACAGGACTAAATCTGACAGGAAGTTGCTAGGCTTTCAGAAGATTTCTCTGACACCAGTGAAAATCAGAGAATCTAAAATAGCAGGTGAAGTGGCAAGGGTCACCCACCCAAGGAACAGCTACGTTTAAAGACCATTTAGTCTGTAAGCCATAATTCTATTAAACAATTGATTATAGCAGTGATGCTTCCCACACTTAGCACAGGGCCATGAAATTCTATATGGTATTTTATTCTTCTGAGTTAATCTAATATGCTTCAGTACTGAACTATTTTATTGTCTATGGAAGGAAATATTTTAATTATAAGCTACATGTCATGATATAGAAACTAAGAAGAAAAAATATTTGGAAATGTTCTAGCTACTCCAATGCAGCCTTCATTACCCGTACAGACAGCAATTAGTGTCGTCTAGTTACAAAGATTCATTAAAAAAAGCCAAATTACCTATCTTCATGAAGTCTCCTGGGCACAAACATAACATGACTTTTAAAGTCCTATCCATCTTATCCACTGTGTGCTGAAGTTCATTGTTACAGGCACAATGGCATAACAGCTCTATCCTCACAAGCACTTGCCATACAAGGCAGCAGAACAATATTCCCATCTCAATTCACATTTTTAACAGCAGACATGAAAAAGAAATCTCTTTACTCAAATGCTTGGAAGAAAAATAAATTGATCAAGACATTTTTACCTCTGCATTCTCCTCCTCCTTCAGTCTTCGTGACTGGAAAACAAATGCAGTGAGACATGAGCTATGCAGCTTTATGCAACAAAGATCCAGAAATACTAACAATTAACATAAAGACAGAATGTCTTTTAGAGTATAAGTGTCTTGGCACAAACACAAGATACCTTTTCCTGAGAAATAGCAGCTTTGCCTTCCTCACTCTTCTCATCCATTTCATCATCACTCCATTCCCAGTCCCCATCTTCTGTTTTATGGAGGTGACCACTGGAACCTGGCACTCGTCTGACCTACCAAAATATTGTTTACTATTACACAAACATCTTTCTTGGTGTTCTGGTTAATCAACAATTATTTGCAATTTTTATTCTGTGTGCTCTCATTAATTTGCTGCAGGAACCACTAACATATTCTAATAATATCTGACCTCCTTAAGCCAGTGGTGTTTCAATGCTTTGCATCAAATGAGCAGTGATCAACTTGCTTCTACATTCTGTTGGTTGGTGGCAGTGATGGAAAACACAAAAGAGGGGAAAAAAACTAAATATAAAAATCTGACTAGAAAAATTATGGTGCTTTTCAGCATAATGAAACTTAAAAGACTAAACTGGTATTAACCCTGCTCTAAACCCCTATGGTTTGCTGCAAACCATAATGTGCAGAGAGATGCAGCATGGGACAAATTCCAGCTGCTTCTAAATCCCATCAGGAACCATAAACAGCAAGATGCATAATATGAAAATAGTTTAGACCACTTCAAGTCTGAGACCGTGAGCCTCCAAGGAAACTGTGATTCAGGCATTAATACAATTTTTCCAAAGCAGATTTTCATAGAGAGCTGGGCACTTATGCTATTCCTGTACTGGGTTTAGGCCAAGCACAATTTGGAGCTGGCTGGCCAGACACCACAAGAGCATGAGTGATCAGAGTCTTCTTCCAAAACATTGTTCATACACAAACAGGTATCTTGATGTCTGTCTGGACTCTTCCCCTCTTCACTTCCCAAACACCCACCTGCTCCTCTCCCTTCCCTTTTGCATACATAAGACTAAACCAGAGAAGAGAGTGAAGACCTCACCTCACTTCTGCATTTCCTTCAGTCCTTATGATATTCCTCCCTTACATTTATTCCCTGTACAACTGAATTAGAGTGCCCTACTCAGTTTCTCCATACTTTTTTCTCATTTTTAACTAAGAAGGAGGGAAACCTATGGAGGACACTGAGGGAATACCCTATGCCATCTCTTGATGGACAAATTCTGCACAATTTTCCCTATTTCCCATACCAAGTTCCTATTGGACCAATTTTAGCCTAGTCACCTCCAAGCTTGGTAGAAGCAGCTCATTTGTGTTTGGGAGGGAGGAGCAGGCAGACACCAAAGCAAGCAGTAGCACAGCAATTCTTTCCCCAGCTGCAATCAGCCCAGGCACAATCAGTGGGCTCTTACACTCTACAGCATCAGGGATCAGCACAGTCACAAGGTAATCTAGCAGGCAATTTGCCTGCTGCTTGTGGATGTAATTTATTATTCTTCAAGGAGACTGAGCTAGGCTTTTGTTTAACAGCACAGGCATCTTCCAAATGGCTCTACACGAACCTAGCAGAGGACATCATCCACAACTAAAACCATGCTTTTCCAGCACAGTAGGATATATTGGTTTACAGACATTCAAACACTGCATCGTGCACTAAGCAGTATCTTCTCCTACTACTTCCATTTTCAGCTGTTTTGGAGACTTATTCTAAACAGAATTATTTTAGTGGGGCTTAATGATGCTTGCATCATTTGCAGAGAGGAGCTCATTTCAAGTTTTTAAATAGACTGTCTTTTAATAAAAAATAAACAAATGGCCCAAGTACAAAGCAAAATACCATGTTAAATTAAATTATTTTCTTGAGAGGTTTCTGAAAGCAGGAAAACAAGTTTAGTGGTACTCTGTTTCAATTAGACTGATTCCCACCAACAAACATGTTCACAAGAAAGAAATTATAATTTCAGCAAAGTACCCAACCTTTTCAACTTTCAGAAATGTGAAATTGTTATCCAGAACATTTTTTTAACTGGTGCGTGTGCTTAACATTTGCAACGCTTGGCGAACTAATTTGCACAATTTTTAGACTAACAAGCCTGGCTTTGATCATTCAGTTCTAGTTAAAGCCACAAAGAATCAGTCACATATGGAGGGCATGTACCCTACCTAGGTGAAGGAAAGAGCACAAGGGGCACACTATGCCTGCAAATAAATGGTCTCTTTGTTCATCGTAAACATCTCACTCTAGTATCAGATGTTGGATGGAAATATACATAATTTATATAACATATTAAATTTCTGTTCTGGCTATCATTTGAGATACTAGTAGCAGACTGATACCACAGGCAGCATGCTTGCATTTCACTCCAATAATAACAGCATTAATGCAGTTGAGAATATTCTATATATTTCTCCTGATACCCTGCTACAGGTCTTCCATTTTACAGAGAGAAATAAAGAAGCAAACAAAGGAAGCTATTTATATACAAGGGCACAAAGCAAATCCAGGACAGAATATGGAACCTAAACAAACTTCCTGTGTATCTACAGAAATAAGTAGTCAGTTGGTTACATTGCATGCAATAGCCATACAAATGTAATTTCCCTATCAGCTTCAGTCAAAATAGACAAAATCAGTAATTCCTTATGCTAGAATTGTATATCTTTCAGGAAGTATTTCAGAGAGAAAGGAAAACAAATTAAAACATGCTCAATCCTAATTTGGATTTTATTGATTAAAAATGTAAACAATCCTTTCAATTAGGAACTAAACTGAACCATAACTTTTGCTAATCAAGAAAACAATGAAAGTTCAGTTTTATGAGACAAATTAACACATATTAGAAAACATATTTCGCATAAGTCGGAAGACAGAATAAAAAATTACTTTGAATGACTGGCAGTTAAACTATAGCCAATACAAAAGCAGTTCAGAACATTGTAATGTACAACCAAAAGCTGTTTCTAGGAGGAAAAGCTTTATAAGTGACTGCCAACATTACCACAGCTGTGGAAGAAAAACATTATGAACATCAGTTAAAGCAGAGAATGTTGAACAAATCAGTGAGTGAAAAAACCATGACCACCACAGAATATTAAGCCTTATATTAGTAGTAGTATTGTTGTATATGTTGTTCTTGGTTAAAGCTTATTGCAGAATTCAACACAGTCATAAAGATTTAAGTTTAAATTAAAGTGCTGACATAAGTCTTTGTCCCCATCTTTTTAATGTAGGATACAGATAATTTAACATTCCCTGCCAATTACACCATGCACTAGGAGAATGCGTGTTAACAGATGAACAGGGCAACTGTAAATCCCACCCAGGGAAGGTCAGGCCTAATCAGCCTGACAGAGAGAGAACTTCATCAGCAGAATGCAGAAGCTGCCACATTTCCCAAGACTTGATGAATAGAAGGCAACAATGTAGAGAAGCAAAACATAAATTGTTTTTTTCAAGGCACGATGTGCTCACTATATGTAGATGTTAGAGACTAGGGAAAGAAGAATCTATTATTCATTACTGATTCTTTAGCTGCTGCAATCTCTTTGCAAGTTTATTTTTGCAAAGTGACAGCAAAGGGAATGAACACTTTTTGAACACTAAGAATTTGCTACATCCTTATTCACAACTGCTCAAAACTGAAAAGAATTGGGCCCACTTATAGATTATTTTATTTCAGTGTCTATAAGTTAATAAAGAAAGATATAAAAAGCATACACTGTGGGATACCAGTGCATACACATAAAGCATTACTGCATTTCATACATGGTAGAACACATGATCTTAGACTACATTACAAATCCAGTCTGTCAGTAAGAGCAATATTATGCATCTACTTTATTTTTCCTCCTTCTGCAGGAAGATGACTGAACTACTAACACTGACTTTCCCACTATCTGAAATATTTAAGGTATTCCTATTGAAGCTCTGGCAACCGAATATTTGCAATGGGGTCCTGGAGAGATTTAAACCAGCATTTTTAAACTTTGTTCCACAGAAAGACTATGGTGACCTGAAAGCATGGGAAGTAAGATGCATTTGTGTAAGTAAAACTGATGGCATTAATAAGCATTAGCATTGAGTATCATGGAAGGTGCCTTGCTACCCTCCATATAGAGGTAACAGAGAGCCCAAATTTAATTTGTTCCTGAATTCCTGGAGAGTAGCAGATGTGTAGATTCCACACATTTAAAGCACATCCACAAAAGTCTTTGTGGAACCCTGACACTGCTTCCTATTAATTTCTAACTAGAGAACAGTCAGTGCTGTTGTCCAGTTTTTGCATTTGCATATCTCTACAGAGGGCAAGCTATACTTTTGTGTTTTTCATTTTTAAACATATATCCTTCCAGAAATACTGCAGCTGGAGATAAAAGTGTCTTTTATTTTACCACAGCTACGTATTCTAGTACAGTAGTCGAGATATACTAAATCCCACATACCCCAGAGAGCAGTAATGACAAGGTGATTATTTAAAAACTTCACCTTTTTCATTTTCTGCAGTCTGTCCTCATAAAAGCCTAATTTTGATTTTCAGGCAGAAAAAAAGAAAGACCAGTCAACTGATGCTGTATACCTTCATGTCACACTGGTTCTTACAGGAGACTGGACTCCCACTGCTACACAGCTCCCAGAAGATCCTATAGAAAACATATGCTCTTCCAAGTATGAATATTTACTTGGTAATTGATAAGGAGAGGGTTTTTGCATAGCCATTGCTCCCCTCCTTTTTTTTTTTCTCTAATCTCAAGTTTCAAGAGCTTTACTTCTCATACGAAGTTCTCTTCATGAGAAGTATTTATAAAACCAGTTCCATGCTAGTCATTTTATGGAAAGAACAGTGATGAGGAATAGGACATAACTGAATAGTTTTGGGTTTAGTACCACACTTTGCTCAGTGTATTTTTCTCTCAAAAGAAATCCCTAGACCAGTTCCTTCCATACACAGCTTAAGCTTATAGAGCAAACAGATTTTATAACTTTTACCTTTCACCATCTTGCAAACCTTTCCTGAATGCTTCCAAAGACAAAAAAATCAAATTTTCATCTCCACCCCATGCATGTATTTTTTATTTCAATGCAACAAAGAAAATCAGCCTATCATTGTGTATTCAATTACGGTGCAAGTGTTTTGCTTAAAACAGTTACAGCTTTAATCACAGCTTAGCTCCTGAGGTTAATGGCAACAAGTCACTTTCTACAGTATATATTAAAGTCAAAGAACACTGTTCTCTTTGCATAAGAACACCTACAGTGTAATCACATTTTTGCAAAAAAAAACCAAAAACACAAACTACAAAAACCCTAAGGTCCAAGACAGCACATGAATTCCCACATGTTCACATCATCCTTTGTTGAAGAGTTGAAGCAGTACCTCAGGAGAAGTGAGTCCCCATGCAACCCAGTCTCACAGATCACGTGAGCATCCTAACTCCTTCACTGCTGGCCATTCTTAAACTCCTCTGAATTCATTCTATTGTGAAGTCTTATTTTTATTCTGATGGAAACCACAAAACTTCTGCAAGCCTGAATGCGCTTTATGCAATTCAAACCCTTTGTTTTTCTCACAACAATTTATGCAGGCTATCGTTATTAATGGGATGTACCACTACCTTTGTAAAAAACAACTCTGGCCATCTGCTTGGTAGAACTCAAAAAGTGCTACGATATCACAGTAATTTGGTGTTAATGTCCTGTCTTCTTAAACCAGTCTGAATGCTGCAAATATCATCATGGAAAAAACCTTAGTCTTATGGTTTTCTCCTACTAGGGAAAAAAGTTAGAATTTGCAGTGTTTCATAGTCATACGCAGAAACTATTGGAATACTCCCTCCCAGAGAAATCAATTACACTGGCAGCTTAAAGTCAAGAAATACAAGGATCATTATATCTTTCTTCATGAAAGAATACTAAATACAGGAGACTGATAATTCTGCATCGAATGGGATTTCTTCAGCTTTCTACTGGATCTGGAAGAGCACCCTTTTTAAAGGGATAACACAGCAAAAGTCAACAAAAACCAGATCTCTGTTTTTAAAAAAAAAAGACCACTTACTTGAAATATTTATGGAACTGGTTTGTTTTTATAAGCCAAACAGTATCATGGTTACATGATGACAAGTGTGACACCCAAGGGCATGGCCATCAGTTCAGAAGACTGCCATGAAATCTTACCTAGGCTCCCAATTTAGAAATGGAATGCAGTGCAGCTGTCAGTGAGAGGAAAACAAAGCCATTACTAGCTGAAGAGAGACAGGATGAGGGAGCACATTCCTGAACCTCTAGAGGAAATGATGAGAAAAGTACCAGTGAATCAGTGTACAAGTCCTCCCCCGCTCTGGGGCATTCTTTGCCCAACACCCTCCTCTTTTCCACTCTTCACCAATTCTTCTATTGCTTAGAGACAGCAAAATGTAGTGGCTCAAAGTAAGACACTATTTTGTTATCAAAATATCTTGTTTACAAGTGCAGGTATTCCCTGATCTCTTAATTCTGCTTTCCTCAAACATGAGGTTTTACCTAAATACTGTAACATACTTATTATCTCTGCTTTCAGCCTGAGTCCAAAATTGGAATCTGATTTTGCTTTGAGAAATTGCAGTTTTGCTGAAATTCCAGTCACATGGAAAACGTGAAATTTAGTAACTCAGTATGATTATTGCTTTTCAGACATTATTTCTCCATTTGTTAGTTCAATTACGTAAAGTTCATTCCTGAATGTTATTAGCTGCAAGTAATTCTTTCACTCACATTTTAACAATAGTCCTTTCAGGCACGAACTGTACTTGTGCTCAGGAGGATGTTTTCAATTAATTGTGCAGAGGAGATACATTGTTCCACAAAAGGGTCACTCTGCCTCCAACACAAGGAATCCCAAATGGCTGACAGGCATGACCCGATGGCAAATTCACACATGCAGAGTGAAGCTCTTTTCTATCCTCTTTCTTTTCCCTGCCTACTTCCCTTCCACCCTTCCAATCTAATTAAGGTGCCAAGGCCAAGGGTACCTGGCAAGAATCAAAGAAAGCAAATCAAAGATACAGCAAATTGGTGAAGTAGCTTAGTACTCTGAAAGATGATGAAGACAGATCCAGATCTTCAGAGTTTTCTTTCCTGGCTGCTCAGATGAATGCACATCATGATGGTGAATCACTGCTAGAAGACATTCCACTAGAGGGATCAGTAGAGCCACCTTGATAATCATAATTTTCCAATTCCACCATGCTTTTCTATCATCCAAGCAGTGTACTTTCTTAAAATAACCAGAGGTGAAAAGAAAGAAAAATACAGCCTTATGTAGAGCTTTCATTATTCAGTAAAAAACTCATTATAAGGTGGGTTTCACTGACAGCATTAGAGACACAGTAAAGAATATTTAGGAAAACAGTATATTACTGTAGAATTCAAATAAGAAATTACTATGACTTTCAATTACTTTCAAACTCAGAGGCTTGAAAGTACCATTTCAAGGTGAAACTTTAATTTTTACCTTTTTCTATTTTCTCCAAGGTTTCCAATTGCTTATGTACATAAGAGAAATTACTGTAATACACATTCTGCATCTCACACAGATTTTAAAGAGACCTGAATTTATTCAAGGTCTCTCTCAAATATTAAGGTGATCAAACTTAAACTTGAGTGTAGTTCTTAAAAAAAAGTCATAAATTAACATGAAAATAATTAACATAGTTCTGCAATTTTTATAAAATCCAATTTTCTAAAACCCCAGTGTTTCTGTTTCAGTCAGATATCAGGAAGCAGCATGCATTCTACCAGCCTACTGCATTTAAAATCGCAGAGCTGGAGGGAGACTCGCAGCCTGTGATGCAGACTCAGCTCAGGCAGGATGGGTCCCGCCGGCTGCACGGCACTGGATGTGGCTGCCCTCTGCTGCCAGTAAATCCCACACTGCCGGCATGCGCATCCCTGACTCTCCCTTTCTCTTCCCATACTGACTTTACCTTTAGCTGCAGCTGCGCTGTTTGAATAACCTTCTCGAGGAGCTGTTTTTCAGAGCTAAACAGAACTATTACTGTTCCAGACCTTCTTTCTGCTCTGCTGGCCTTAATCTACTTGTTCTGGTTAAAACCTTGAAGTTTTCAGCTCCAGACATAATTTTAACTCCTTGAGACAAGAGCACTTTTCAGCTAAATTAAGTCCCCTATAGTATTACTGGGTAACACCATCTCAAGGATGTCTTTGTCACCTGTACTTCCCTTGCAGCTCACCCCAGGAACTTCCAAAAATACCACCGGTATCAAGCACAAGTGCAGGGGGGAAAGGAGTGTCAAAACAAATGACACACACAATTATTTTTGCTACTATACTTGTAAAAGCTTTACAGGGTCTAACCAGGAAAACATATTTACACTTTCTTCAGATGCTTGAGCCTGAGCTCTTTTTCTTTTTGATTTCCCCCTCTTTTTTTTTTCTTTTTAAACTACGAGGGCTAAATATTTAATTTCTCCATATAAAAGCAAAAATTCTCACATACCTACTCCATCAGTCTTTAAGCAAATGGTAACAGGTGGGAATGCTGCTTCTGAGCCACCTGGCTTTTAGAGAATCCTCTTTGTACCTGCATGACTTCCCTGACAAACTTCCCAAAAATATACAAAATCACAAGTATTACACACTTCCACATCCTGCCAAAACTCCTTGTTACCTTTATGAACAAAGACAGGCAGAAAGGCTGCGTCTTCCAGAAAAGAAATCCCATGACAGTAAGCTGATGCTGCCTGCATTGACACAACATTGATTTGGCCTATAAACTGGGAAATTTATTAAATAAAAACTAAGTCCATTGAGACACTTTTACTTAGGGAGCCATTCCAAATCCAAGAGAAGCAATCTGGTATTGGATGTCATGCAAGTGAAATGTTTGAGGTTTAATTTCTCAGAGGGTAAACAGGTAAAACCAGCACCTTGCTGCACATTTTCAGTGACAGAAAACCAAATCCTTACAAAACAGGGTAATAAAATAGGATTATCTTCTGCTTATTTACAAGGCTTAATCCCTGATCAAAGACTACCACCAGCATCATACACACCTAGACTTCCTTTATCCTGTCTTGATTCTTTAATCATGACTCCTTCAGCAGCACTTACAAGAAAATCCTCCTCCAGTTCTGCAAGTTTCAACAGCTTCGATAAATGCCAAATACTTAGAGCTACTGCTCTAAGCAGAAGAGCTTCCAATACACACCAACCCCCTGTCAGTCCATGTTCAAGATGTTTTTGAACAAGTCAACAGGTCATGAACACAACATTAGCTGAGGAGCAGATCAATTCAGTCACACAAGAGACAGGGACTCGCTGCAAAAATGAATTCTGAAGTGGAACCATGATGGCCCATGGACTGGAACACACCTTCCAGTCGGGAACAGGGCTACTTTTCAACAACTAAGATGAATCATGTACAAGCTTTTAAACTCTGCCTTAATAAGTAATCCAAGTTATTTTAGATATGCATATGGCTATTTGAAGTACAAAGGCACTCAACTAAGCCATACTTTGTTTCAAAGCTCACTTCTTTAGGTAACAATTAGATCCATTTGAAAAGGCACAAAACCCATCCTCACAAACAACCACACAGATAGTATAAGCACCCTATGAAATAAAAGATGGACAAACTCATATAGTGCATCAAGTTCCTTGCATCTAATGGCACAAGCACAGCATGGCAAAAACACTAAGTTGTCTTCTTCCTTACACGAAATGTTAAAACAAAGCTGATGCAACTACATGTGTCTGCCCCTTCCAATTCTACTACTCACTAATGCAGGCACTGCCTTCTCATTATTTGAATTGCTGGCAAATTTACATTTGGACACTTGGAAGAAGTGTTTTTATTAAATTTCCCTTCCAACAACTACTTGAAAATAAAAAAATTACTAGACATAGTGTGAGTGGCAATTTCTCCTTTTTTTTTAAGTGATATTCAACCATATAAACACAGTTCCACTATTTTTTTTTTAATTTGTAGCAGTGTTCTGGATAACCTGGACAATTAATCCTCTGCAATGGAAGGCTCTCCCTCACACAAAGCCTTGCCAAACACAGTTATAGTTCAGCGACTGCCTTTCAGAAAAAGTGTTCCAGTATAACCCATGTCCCTTCCTTTTATATGTCAATATTATTTAAATAAGCTTTTCTTATACTGTAAAGAAAAGTTAATATACCACTATATTAACAATCTGATTTCAGGTTCATGTTGCTCTCTGCTTTGCAATTCAGCTGGAGTCCAGCTGTACTAACAAACATCACAGGTGAGATGTACCTATCAGATTAAATCCATTCCTGAAGCAAGGAAGGACTGCACATGTATGTCTTGCTGAGGTGCAATCATGATGTTATAGCTGTCCAAGAAATCTGGGATATAATATTTTTCTCATTAAATGCAGGGGATTGATGATATCTTATGTAATGAAATATGACCATTACCTTAAAATAGCTGTACTGAGAGGCTAGAATTAAAACCCATCCATAAGAGCATTTCTAGTGAAGTATAATAAAAACTGGTATCACTCACACTAATCATCTCTACATGCTGTCAACAGGTTTTTCCCACTAACACAAAACTCTCAGCTCTAAAAAAACTTTCTATTTCAAGCAACTATTATAAGTTTTCTGTTACAAGTTTCTGTTACAAGCACAATGCAATTCCATCATTCCAAAAATAGAATTCAAGCCCAATTATTGCTCAGATTTTTTTTTATTAGCAGCACTTCAGACAGCAATAAAATGAAATGCAGATACATGTTTTTCCCTGTTCGCTTTGGAGAAGTGGCAGTCATGCAGGAGATTTGAAAAATAAAAAAATAGGATTATAAAACCAAAAAATTGACCCAGGGCCTTTAGGCATACAGAGTACTTAGAGTTATAATTAATTTTTTAGTGTGACAAGATTTGAAAACTGACTGTGGAACTCTAAAAGCTGTTTCAAATTGCTCTCTTCCAATACAGCAATCCTAATCACAAATGAAACAACTTAGCATTCAGTTCAAAATTAACACTACTTCAGCACATGCTAATAAGTAGTATATGCAAACTCTTATATGGTGGGTTGTTTTATGGCAGCAGTGCACATGGCCCTCATCCAAGCAGGACAGGGCAGGCTGCTCTACCATCACACCATCTAACCAGGCAGAGGCACGGAGTGCCAGGGCTCCTACATTGATATCAATAACAAAAGTGTGGCTTCAGAGCATGTCCCTGCTTACCCAACCATACTGAGCTCAGACCATTCCTCATAGCCTTTCCTTCAGCTCTTGTTGATAGCAGCAAATAGCAGCGATGCTCTCACAGGTGAGCAGGCCCATTAGTGAAACCCAGAATTGCCAGTAAGAAGTTGCAGGGTGTAACACTCATTCCTGTGGATCAGTACCAATACGTATCGAACCAGGTCCTGCACAGGAAGAGGCAGGACACGCTCCTCCTAGGTAAGTGGCTCAGCATTATCCTTAATTACTAGGCTAGGGCAAGGAAGGACATCATTTAAAATTCAGCAGAATTAAAAGCAAATAAAACAATGGAACAGGGGAAATGTGCATAAATACATAGCTTACAATTCTAATGTTACACAGTATTTTAAACACACAGTGAAGATGTTGCTCAATTATTAAATTGGGGTTTAAAGCGGGACACATCTTTATAGCACCAAATGTTCTCCTCACCCATACAAGACCTGCGTATTTGCTTTCAGGATTTCACAAAGAGACCTGAACTCATATTTAGAAAAAAACAGATGCCAAGAATAAGCTATAAAGGCAGAAGCAAACACTATGTGGGAACACTATGTCAAGAGAGAAGAATTTCAAGTTAAAACTAAACTGAGACTGGAGTGCTGGGCAACAAGGCAAAGCAATTATACATGTGGTAAATGGAAGAAAAATTAGATTACCAGAGGGCAGATCTGACATCTGTACTAGCAGTGGTGCTACAGATCATTAGTCATAGGCATTTCACAGCAAGTGCCACAGAAGATAATTTAAGCAGTGATGACACCAGCTCCTTCCTATCTATTGCTCTAGTAATATTAGTTTTTCAATTACAGGTGTTACTTCTTCCAAGAGAAACCTCTTAGACATTTTACATGTAAATGTTTAAGCAACCAAACTCAACTTACACAAGCTTTTTAAACAAAACCCCAGAGTTTTATTATTAAAGTACATTTATATTTTATGGTGTCTTAAAACAGCAGCTACATGCACAGTTCTAACAAGTAAATTAAACTTTAAATCCCCAATGAATTTTAATATTGTGTCCTTTTAAAATATAAATAATTTAGCATTTTCAGTAACTAAAATCAAAATATATTCCCCATTTATGATGTAATTAAAGACATATTAATTTGTATCCACCACTGTATAGCTTTGATTTCAGAAGATTCACACCTCCTACAAATTAGAAATAATTGTCAAAGAAGCAATTCAGAAAATTATTTCTGGTGGTGTAGGGCAGGCTATCCTGCATTCCCCTCGCAGCTCCAAGTGCTCTGTTATCTAAAGGAGTATAAAGTACTACGTGCGTGCATGCATGCGCTAACCGGCAGCGTCTAAAGCTGACCCGGGATGCAGCGTGCAGGAGGCCCAGCTCTGTCAGGAGCCTGGCTGCTACCAGCACGTGTCTGGATCCCTCCTGCGCTCCCGGGGTGCAAACCCCGAAACACAGGGCGGGTTTTCTCCGGCTGGATCTTGGTTTGTGTGGGCATTGCTGCCACCGCACGGCCAAACCCTGAACACTCCTCCTCCCCCTTCGCAGGCTCCAAACTGCTCAGCACGACACTCCTGCCACAAACTCTCTCAGCAGCCCCTCCTACTCAAGCCTCCCAGGGCCCACCACCGAGTTCCCAAAATTACTTCCATACGAAGAAGATTCGAAGGAACTTGAAGCACGCAGATCTTGCTGACAGTCTCTTTCAAATGTGAGCCACCAGCTGTGAGAACATGTCAGTGTTGTAGAACTACACTAAACCAACAGTCCCAAAGACAAGAGAAAATCGTGCAGGTGTTGGTCAGGGTAGCTGCAGCCCAACTGACATGCCAACAAAGGCTGAAACAGCTCCTTTTCTAAAATAGGTTCCTCCAGATATCCCCCCAGCAAAGCCTGCTTTTAGAAGGCTGGACTCAGCACACCACTGTGTCTGTCACCTGCAGAGGCTCAGCAGGCTCTGAGCAGGCACATCATACTGAAGAGACATGGTGAGTTAAGTCACAACAGAAAGGGAAAAGGAAGTTCAGTAATTCTTCACACACAAGAGTCTACATTCATTCCTGTTTCTTAGCTCTTATGAACAGCAGTTTGCTTCATATTGAAAGATTTTACAATACTTACCTATTAGGAGTCAAAATTTTTTTTTAATTCTGCTGCCCATGACTTGGTAAGCTCATTTATACATGTGCCAAAGGCACCACAGAAATACAAACACAGCTGTGGGTTTAACTCTGTCACCTGTGGAATAATGCTCCACTGGTCTGAAAAACTCAGCAGCACTCTTGCAGAGTTTTAACCTTTTTGGGAATAACATTTGAAATAATCCAAAGAACCAGGCTGTTTTCAATAAATACCATTTAAAGTATCTTCACCCTTTCCTTAGGTGATCAATGAAGATATGAACTGTGCAGTTTATGAACCTATATGTTTGCAGGTCACCTTTTTTCCTCACAACTACTTCACCTGTAGCTTTCTAAGAGGAAGTGAGAAAAATCCTATCAAGTATGACAAACATCATCTATCATTTTGACAAGGTCAGAAAGGAAGTAAAAATGCTTCAGGGCTTCCTAGAGAAAACAAAGCTACAGAAAACATTCATTCAACACTCACTATCTTTGATGGACTGAATTAAAATGGCTCAGTTAGTCAACTAAAAATATAAGGCAACTGAGGAGTCTCTGCTTTATCTTCCACACTAGATGGAAAAATATGTGAATGCACTCACCTTTTTTGCTCTTTGTGCTATATTAGGTGTTCTAGTGAGCAGCTTTTCAATCAGGTATTCTCTATTCTGCAAAACCAACATTTGTTAAGTTAAAAATCAATAAAAGGAAAGAAGACATTTCACATAGATTTTAAGGCAGAGCAAAATTTACTCATAGGGTTAAACGTTTTACCTTGGCTTTCTGGAAAAATTTGCATTTTAAAAGTTCTGCTGCTGTGGGCCTGAAAGATCAATAATAAATTAGAACAGAAAACAAAGACCCCTCCCAGTGAATACAGTACAGACGTTAGTTAAATGGTACGTCTCTAATACTTTGAATTAGTACTGTATGAATGGGGAATGAATGATCATAGCTACTGAATTAATTCACACAAACTCACTTACCACACATGAAAAAAATTAAGCCTCTCTATGGCAAAAATACCAAAAAAGAGAGAAAAAAAATCAGTCTCTTAAGCTGCCATTTCCCACCCTTTTTTGTTCAACACAAATGCATTTAACCTTTTAAAAAAACAAATAAGACAAAAAAAAAAAAACACAAAAAAGGCAGGTATTGCTTTCTTCCCCAAATGACTATGAATACAACTAAAACTTTGCTCCACAGCAATAAAAGCATAGTTACATTTTCCATACAGCAGCATCGGTACCTCCTATTGGCATCCTTTTACCTCATTGATGTCAACAGATATTCTCAAGAGCTATACTGACACTATTTACATGGTGCATAAACCAAAGAGTCATCAGGATAATCTTCCAATCAAACAGACAAATACAAACCAAAACAACAGCTGTAAGGTAAAAACTGACACTTCATTTTTACTTGCAGCTCTGTTTAAGTCTGTTTCAGCATTTCCAAGAGATAACCACAATCTCACAGCTATCAAAGTGATTCCAACAGCAGGTTTTGTCTCCCTAGATTCAGGGATCTAAAAAGACACTTATCTAGCCAAAGCCAGACTCTGGTACTGAAGCAGACTCTGAAGAGAAAGTGAAGCATCTCTTGGGATGAGATAAAATCGTTTCCATTAGGAGCCCATACAGGACTAATTTTGACACAGCTAAATTTAGGGAAGTCAAAATCTTCAAGACCCATAATTTCTAAATAAACAGAAGAAACATCTGCTCTAGTTTCCCATTTGAATTCCAGCAAGAGATTGAATATAGAACAAACTAGGTAAAACACTTAGAAAGCTTCCATTTGGAAAATCTCAATCTCAAAAAACCCCCAAAAATCTGACCTAATTTATTTCTTTGAGGACAGATCAGTAAAGTTAGTGAGCAAAAGAGTAGTAGTAAATAGTCTGTATGTATATATCAGTTCATACTTGCAAGGAATAATGAAACAACTTGACATTAACAAAACATTCAATTTAGACAGACAACAGGTTCCATAGAGCACAGTTTTCTTCACCTCCAAAACACCAAGTTCTACAATAAAGGAGTTTCAATCACTGGTCCTGTGGAGACCACCAGACTTGGTAGTAATTCATAAATGTATCTTGGATGAGCAAAAAGGAACGGAAAACTATTTAAAAGAAAAAATAGCTTCTGTGCCAAAATTTTAGAGTTCTCAAAGTACAGTGCTATCACATCTTACAACAGCGTTATGCACAGTTAAAAGCTACATTTTAGTAAAGTTTCATCCAAACTAGTGTTGTCCATTCCTCTACCATTAATTATGCCAGAAGCTTCTGAACTGGCCTGGACATGTTTTCTGGCCCTGTTTTCCACACAAGCTGCAGCAATGAATTGCAGCTGTGGACTGTGAGCAGCATCCTTGGCACTGTGGAGAGAGAAACACCCAGAGAGATCCCCAAAAGAAAAACATCATAGTCTGAGACAGCAGCAGTGCAATGCCAGTCCTAGAATTTGCCACAAAGAGCAAGGACTTCTCCCACAGCTGACATCATGGCTGCTGGAGGGATCTCCATGCAAAATTACATCCTGGATTCCAAGAAATATGATGACCCCCCCAGTATAAAAAAAATTGCTCTATAGCCATTTCTATCTGAACATCTATTTGCTGGTCTAATTGTTCCATTCAAGGCAATCCTGAGTATGAAGTTATTGCATGTGGTTTAATAAATCTATAAATTTAAATAAGTACCTTAAACACCAAAGCCTTTACTACATGTCAGGTAACTCAACATTATGTATTCAAGGAGACAAGGAAAACTCATTTTATTTACTTCTCATTCATTTATACCACTTTAATCTTGCCTGAAAATTGCTAGATACAGGAAACTAAAAGAAGCTTGATTATCAAGAGCTTGATTATCCATTATTATTATTATTATACCTATCTGTAAGCAGCCAAACTGCAGCACTAAGCTTAAAACATCAGGACTTGCTACTAAGACCAACAAGGGTAAGGGGTTTGAGAAGCTGAAAGCAGTACACAAATGAACATTGAGTGAAAAAAAATTTCAAGTATTTCAAGAATAAAGATGTGGCCACAATCTTTGTTGTTAATTGTACCTGTTCTCTAGTATTCCTGCTGTCACCTTTTCAATGTGACTCCCTACAACCATATCCTGCACTTGGGCTAACATTACATTAGGAAGTACACACCACAAATGACACACACGATCAGGATTGCTTTCTCAGAAAAATCTTTCCACAAAAAATAGTATCTCTGAAACTCTAGAAAACAGTGATATACTAAACACTTTAGGAAATAAAGCTAATTACAATATGCTTCCTACAATTCTTCAACAGAAAAACGCCTGCAAAAATGAGTGTGCATAAAAATGAATAAATAAATTAATCATTCAGGGAACTTGGGATACCAACAATGGTTTTGAAATAAATATTTAATACTTTCATCACCTTGATTTAAAAAACACAGCAAGAAAGAGCAAATAAAGACACTATGACATGCAGTTCCCTACATAAACATGAGGAAAATTCAACAAACTTGGAGCCCCTAACTTTGCAGTAAAAAAGAAAAAAAAACATTTTAGCAAGTCATTTTCTCTGGAAATATCCCAGTTAAAAACAGCAAGTTTATGCCACAAAATGAGAAAAATCAACATAAAATTATTCATTTTTAATTTCTTTTAAAGGCCAAGAGAATGATATATTTGGTTACCAACTGTTCTGCTGCTCAATCTGAACACTCTTCTTAGACTTGTGCACAGTATCAAGATTTATATCTTCCTTCAGATGAGAAATTAAGATGTAGAGCAAGAACTTTTATTTGAGCCACGTTTAATTCAATACTATGTTTAAGTATAAATACATTAGGTTAACAATCAGAAAAGTAGTAAACTTAGGGAACAGTAAAAAGGCAATTTCTTCTCCCCAGATGGATGTGACTGAAGGCTGCTATTTCCAAAAGTCAAACCATACACTTAAAGATTCTATCACTGGAACTTAAAGTAGTCTATATTTTCAAAAATAATGCTATTTTACATAGCAATGGTGACCTACCTTTTGGAAGGATCTTTTTGAAGGCATAATGAGATTAGTTTCCTAAAGGATTTGCCATACTTTTTCATCATCTCCTTGTCCTCTACACCTGTCTCTAAAGTGGGAGGGTCATTTTGAAGAGTTAGCATTAACACCTAAAATAAACCCAAAAATGAGGTGTCATAAGCAAAACCATTTGAAATGTAGAAATTAAAAGAAAAAAAATACTCCACAGATAATAAATGTTTTTTACATTTATTTAGATACCCTGAGTTGCTATTGAAAATGAAGTAGTACTAACTATCTAGCAGCATTAGTAATACAGCTAACAGCATTAACAATTACAAAGTGATTGTTACTTTCATAGGAGGGTATTTGTGATAAGGTGCTGCTCCTGTTGCTAACTCAATGGCTGTTATCCCAAAACTCCACATATCGGCCTTGAAGTCATAACCTCGCACCTGAAACAGAACCAGAATAGAAAACAAAGGTGGTGATGGTCTCAAGTTCCAAAATAAAAAGATAAAATGTTTTAAATTTTTGATTAGCATTAGAAATACCTGCTCCATTACTTCAGGGGCCATCCAACAGGGAGTACCAACAAATGTTTTCCTTACTTTGTTACGAGTAACATCACCGCCAGTTGCTAAAAATGCACTAACACCAAAATCTGGGAAAGAGGAGAAAAGTTGAAATCTGTTAAACTGCCAACAACAAAGCAAAAGTTTCACATTTTAGAAATAACATCAGTTCCTGCAGGAAGGCTTATAAAAACTCTCCATTGCAAAGCTGACCTTTGCTCCACGATACACTGTTCATGAAATGCTATAGAATAGAAGGTACAGTTTTATCAGGGAAATCCACACTAAAACATCCTCAGGTTTAACCTCACAGTATGTGTCTTCCTGGATAAAGTTGCAAAGGACTCCAATACATCTGTCACCTAGGGTTTTCAAATATTCACTTTGTGCCAAGGTTTGCATCTGATATTGTTCAAAGACAAGGTGCTTCTTCTGCATAGCAACTAAACATGAATCTGATTTGAACAAGAGACAATACTTGATGTAATTTCAATTCTTATGAGAATTGGACAAACCAAAGGCAATCAGAAAAGTCATCACTAATATTCAATTAATAATAGATCAGGACATGAATAACTTTTTCCAAATTCTGAAATAGAATAAGAAAAAACCCAAAAGGCTCAGTGTTCCGTTAATCTGTTATTACTTCAAGGACAGCTGTATGATGTAGTAACATCATAGAGGGAGAAGTAGGCGTGTAAGTGGAAGAAAGAGCAGGTTCCCACTGTATGTAGAAATACTGTCAATTTTTAATAGAGCTGTATGAAGAGTATTTTCGACTGTACTAGTTACAATGCAGTTATACTGAAACAGAGTGTTTCACTATAGACTTCAATTTATTCCCTAATGCTTTCCTGTTATTACCTGATTTTAAGGTTGAAAAGAAAACACCTCCAGTAATTACAGAAAAATGTAGATTTATCATTATTAGACACTGGCATATTAAAGCCCTTAAAACAGATGTTTACGTGGTACTTTGAAAGCATAATTTATATAAAAATGACAACTTCTGTCTATAGCCATTTTTATTACTGAGGGCTCTCAGTGCTCAGTCACCCTCTTTAGACTGTGGGAGGCCTGGCAGTGTGCTGGGGAAAGGGGCAGGTATCACCACCTGCTCCCATTGTTTTCCAGATAATCTGATACCAGTCTGAGAGATGGGATATGAGCCTTGCTCTTACGAGACTAAATAATTCAATTCTTACAGATTACAGCTCAAGAAGCACATCAATGCACTCAGAGGACACTCAAGATGCTAAACTGTATCCAACAGATACCACAGACAAATGGCAGATATGCCAAAAATAATTCTCAGTGAGATATATCTCTTACAGCTCAGTAACTAGTAAACTTATAGTCCAAGTCCTTATGATGGACAGTACACACAGATTGTTGGATCTCCAAGAACTATTACAATTACTTGCAGAAAAAAATGAAATTAACAGAAATATCAGCTTCTACCATTTGCAAGCTGTTTAAGGTGCATGGGTGAATAAAATGGAAACATTAAAAGGACATTAGAAAACTTGCCTTAAATATTTGATGTGACACAGAGAAATATTGAATAATTTGAGTCAAGTATCATTAATCAAGAATCCTGAAATCTGAAACTGGATAACTTGTGGCTACAAAACCCCAAAAGGAAGCGTTAAAAGCCAATAGAAAAACTTCCCCCCTTGATACCAGTTGCCCTGATCCAGCTGCAGTTACCTTTTGCTTTTATTTATTCATTACTCTACCACCACCATTACCTGCTATTTGTACAGAGCCATCCTCACCCAGTAGAATGTTGCCAGCTTTCAAATCCCTAGAATGTACAAACAGAGGTTAGCATGAAAGCACATACTGTGCATTTTATGCAAACAAATAAATATTGCACACTGAATAGTTTCACAATAGAGCATTTTCAAATTTAAAACCAAGAGAGGAGGCTGATGTGTAAAATGTAACTGAATGACATTAAAACAGAGCGCAGAACTCAAACTCTAACAAATTTTCACACATAAAAAGAACAGAATTCAGCTCAAGCATAAAGGAGCAAAATTCAGGAATAGATTTTAAGAAGGTAGATATTTAGGTTCAAAGTCTGGTTTACCATCTTTTATAAATACAGTCTCACAAACTAAAGCTTTCAACAAGCTACAGTCAATTTTGAAAATGCTTTTCATTATGTATATGCTCCTACCTGTGAATTTGCCCATTCCTGTGTAGATAGTCTAAGCCCTCCAAAACTTCTTTAAGAATTGTTGCTATTATGGGTTCTTCAAGCACACCATTTTTGTGCTCTCCTCTGTTGACAATATACTTTATTATATCAAGCATTGAACCTGCATTACAGATCCAGGAGAGGAAAAAAGCATATACAAAGCATTATCATATCAGATTCCTTAGAAAGCTGTATTTCTTCATTCTTTCTATGCTACTGCAATTTAAATTTTTGCATGTATGTGTAAATGCTCCATGTAACTAGCTCTTAGAATAAAGCACACCACTAACCCATTCAAACAAGATATAGAGCACTGCTTTTTGTCAAAAATACTATAATACTTAATGCTCCATTAGAAAGATCTGCTAACACTTGCAAAGCAACCACTAATTAAAAATTCAGGAGTACCCCATATTTAAGCAGACATGTACTGCAAAGATCTTGGATTATTATCCAGTTTAGATCATGCTTCATGTATTCACAATGTAAACACACAGCTGCAAGATTGGAAGGAGACAAATACAAACAAATGATAACATTCCCAGTGACACACAGTTTGACATAGAACCTCAGTTATTATACACTTCAAGGCTTTTAATGGAAACTTTTTTTTATCCAAGTACTATTCAACAGCTCACAGTAAACTCCTGTCATGAATCACTTGTTTCTCTCATGGTCTATGCCTGCTTCTGCTTGAACTGACCAATTCAACCAAATGTGACACAACAAGTGCTATGAGCACTTCCCCTCCTTGTTTTCCAGCATCATGGTGAAGCAGCCTGCTGCCATCAAGACTAATCTTGAACAACATCAGGTAACAACCGGGACCAGAACAACCATTTTCTTCTGGGGCCTCTCTTTTCTGAACTACAAGCACATTAAGTTCAGCCTCCTTTTTCCTCTTTCAGAACTAAATAAGAATTTCATACCAGTAGCTATTATCATAAAAAAATGCAATGAGTGTTTGGTTAGCTTAAGCAATAAAAAAGGATGCAATATGCGTAATACTTGGCCTAGGATGGATCTTGCTTGAATAAGGAATGAGTAATACTCATTATGAAATCAGATATATATGCATTCTTATAAAAATACAGAGGATTCTAGAGAAACTCCATAAAACATCACACTGAGAGGATTGAATTAATTCCAATCAGTTTTCCCTACACAGCCTTAATAGAGAAGTTTCATAAATTGGTTCAGAATGAAAATTAAATTCTGTTTATATAACTACTGTATTTCAGTAATTCTGAGCCCATCCTATGAATACAGATATACAAACTTTGTAAGCTTGCACATTGCTCCTTAACATGCCTACATCTCGAGGTTCATCCTATGCAGTGTCTACCCCTTTCTCATTAGTTTAGCTCAATGAACTCACAGGTGGTACATTAGGGAAAAAAAAATCCTACAACTGCCTTGCAGCTAAACAAGTAAAACCAGTAACTTACCCCCACTTAATAGCTTCATAACCAGCCACAGTTCATCCTTCACCACAAAAGATGTGTAATAGGTCACCACATTAGGGTGATTGCACTGACTCATTGCTTGAATTTCTTTCTGCAAGAAATACAAAGCCCAAAACAACAGAGCCAGCTATCAGTTTTGCTAGTATAAAGTTTAATTTCCAAAGTGAAATACTATAACAGAACTAAAGTATGTACAGAGTATGCATCAAGGCATTAAAACATTTCAATTTACCTAAAGATCTGCATGCAGGAAAAAACATTATTGCTAAGAACATGAGGGAAGTTTGGCCATAACATACAGGCATAGCTACATCACTTTTCTCCTGAGAACAGTAAAGAAATTACTGTTAAAAACTCAAATTCACAGTAAGCAATGAAGAATGAGTAGTCTCCAAGAGCTGAAGGTGTGGGTAGAGGCTGGACAACAAAATGCAAGGAAAGGTCAAAATCTACTGCATTTTCTGTTCAAAAGTGATATGAAGAGAAGAATGGGAACAGGTAGGAAAGGAGGAAGGAAGCCGTCGAACAAAGGACAAGCACCACTGGCTCAGCTGCTGTGGGACAGACAGGTAGACACCAGAGCCACACAAGTAAACAGAAATAGAGAAAAAGCAATATTAAAGGCTAAAAGTCATAGGAAACAATTGACTAGAGGAACACAGAGTCACTAACAGATGCACAACGTGGCACTACCAAGTAACAGCTTCTATGACACGCCACAGCTGTACACATTAAGAATGACTGTCTTGTATCTGTTCATTCAAGCAGAGTTCTTTTTCTATTCACTCTTTCACATAATTGTTCTGTAACACCTTTCTGGCACTCTCATTCTTCTGCCAATCTTTACACAGGAGCATGAGGCCTCTTCTGTACCACAGGGTTTGAACTCACACCAATTTAAGATGTCCCAACCCTACTTCTCCCTCTTTACTTCCAGCCACAGAGCCCAAATCCACCCCTGGTGCTAGAGGACATGCCCCTGGAGGGTGAGCTAGTCTGGAAGCCAATCCAGCTAAAAAGGTCTTCCTCCTCTCCTCTATCCCTGAAAAGCAACTGTTTGAGGGGAACCGTTTCTCTTTGACTCAACAGCACTTGTGCAAGTTACACACTAAGCAGGTCCCACTTAGGTTGATTCAAGCTGCCAGAAATGCCATTTTCAACTTTAAACTTCATTTTAGCAATTGTTTGAAAGAGGTTCTTTGTTATTTGCAATGTATTCAAAATCACAGCTGGTTTCTAACAAAAAGTTAATTACATGTATTAAAGACTGGGATTTAATCTCATGGTGCTTGTAGGAAACTATTAAAGTCAGGCTGTAGTTTGACACACATTTCAGCTTGTTCTGCTGTCCATAGTCCTCCTCCTTAGACAATTTGTGAACCCTGAAACACAGGGTGAAGGAAGAATGCCTGGATAATGAATCAATGAGCCAGAATAATAAGAGCAATTTGCAAGATAGCTCCCTGTCATCCCCCAGAAGACAGTAGGTGAAAGACAGAAGACAGACATGTAGAGTACATTTCCCTTTCCCAGAAGACATGTCATCTTAAACACAAGTCAAATTACTGCCTCATGTTCTTAATTCAGCTACCCATTCCAAACCTTAACTGTAACTCCCCCAGTCCTGGTTACTATTTCATTTCTTACACTGTTACATTGTTTTCCTATGCTGGTAATACAACAGTGACTCAAAAAGTCCAGCTGACACCACTGGGCAAAAATGCATCTCATCTATTTTTCTTAGACATTAACAACGCAGAAATGTGACTAATTGACTGAGATAAGCTTCACTATCTTTAACTGAAAAGTGTTTTGAATATTTTACCTCCCTGCATCAACTCATGGGCAACAATTGAGCTACCACAGTAACCATTGCCAAAGGCACCTTGCATCTCAGCTTTCGTGACTTTTTTTTCAAAGAGTCTTTACAAAACAAAAATAAACAAACAGCCCCTCATGAGAGACAAGGGATGAAATTTTAGTCAAGAAAGAAATCACTTCAGACTTGTGGTTCTAGAAAACTCCTATCACAAACAAAATAGTAAGCCTCCACAGACTTCATCTATTTGGCTATGGCCCACGATATGCACAGGTGAGAAAGAAAAGAATTCATTTAAAATACACTGCCAGGGAAACAGCTTGCAGCAGAACATTCAGGAGAAAACACTGGAGCTTTCTCCACATTTATGCCACCTCAGACATTCAACAGCAGCAAAGAAGTAACAGCAATTTAAGTCTCTCCCTCATGCCTCTCTTCCCCCTGCCTTGCACTAGTATAGGCATTTGTGTGCTTCACCAGGCAATATGCCCAGGTTAAACGCTAACCTCTTTCAGCCAGGTTACTCCTGATCCAGTTTCACGGAGCAGCTGCATAAAAATGTCTTTCAGCCTAAGGGCAGGTGGGTGACACAGTTAATAAGCAACTGCGAGACAGCTCCTTTCCGTGCTGGGCTGCAGCAGCAGCGGGCCGGGCCCTGAGCAGGCCGGGCCCTGAGCGGGCCGGTGCCGCCGCCCCGCGGGCCCGGCTCCCGCGGCCTCCTCACACAGCCGGGGCTCCTGTACGCCTCCTGCCCCCGGGGTAAACACCGCAGAACGGCCAACAGCCTGGAAAATCCCTTCAAGCAAATTCTACACAACGTCCTAGCCTTTGTGGACTTGAGGGTTTGATTGTTTTAAAAACCTGGAGGTAAAAGAACAGGGAGGACACCCAGTCAGGACAGTGCTAAGGACAGGACTTTTCCCTTGGCTTAGGGGGTAAAGGTACACTTAGGTTGCAATAGTGAGAACACGGGACATTGCAGGAAACAGAGTATCGAATTTCAGGAGTTTGGCAGTTTGTGTAACCTCAGTAATATTTAAACTCCCTCCCACACTGCCTTTCTATTTTAATTGACACTGGCCCAAATCCTGTCTGCTTCTATGGGTTGATGCATTTCCACTTCTCTCAAGGCCACACAGCTGAGAATTTGTGAAGGGTGCCTGTGCACAGTATTCATAAGCACTCTGCACCATCATTTTAAAAAACAGCGTGTTCAGAGAACAGACAGTTTTAGAACATCCCTGTGCCAACAAAAACTGTTTCATCAGAAAAATGATTGAAAACTGATTAAGCTCAAAATTTTTATACTCAAATTCTGCCAAAAACACAAGAACACTTTAAGTACTATCAACTGAAATGAAAATGTTACTACAGTTGTAACAAGAGTTTTGAAGGTCAATTATGCCTTTTTCCAGAAAAGTCTCTATTTTTCAAAAAAAATTTTAAAGTTTCTCTAATAGAACTGAGTCATAGGTATACTGAAGAAAAAAGCTAATTATGTATGTGTACGCATGCACATATGTGTACACACTTCTATAGCTCTCCTAACCAGGATCCAGGAAAATCCCAATTCATGTTCAGACCAAAACAGCTCAACAAATTAAAGAAACAAAAAATCTGAGCACAGAAAAGCAGAAATTGACTTATGCTATAAAATAAAACAGATGGTATGGACGGTTGTCTTTGTACCAAAAGAAAGCAATATAGTACCAAAAATTCAAGACCTACTGCCTCATTTGACAGACAGCGGAGACATGTCAACAGTAAAGACACTCAAGCATTTGGCAAGGTAACTTTTGACAAGCTTGTAACTAACTGCAATCGTTTCTCCAGACCACAACAATTTCCCTTGCAGATTTCTGGCAGTTTTGTCTGGTTTTGCTTGTTTGCTTGTGACATTTTAATTCTTAATTCCCAGTATTAGTTCAAATTCTAACCAAAAATTTCCAATTCTGACCAATTTATCTTACAGTTATTAGTATTTATTTTTTAATAGGAATGTTCTTTGGGGACTGTAGCTGTTAATACATCATGCACAGCATCTCACCTTGGGCTTAAAGACAGTTCAGAATTTATCTTTTGAGTTTTCAGTTGACAGAATTCTCACTGCCTCAGAAGCAACTTCCACTACCACAATCCTCGTAAAAAGCACAACAAAGTCGCATACAAGCGGTCACATAAACTCAAGGCAAATGCCATCAATCACCAGGGGAAGAGCATTTTGGGTCCTCCACTGTAAAAAAGCCATTTTATCTGAAGAAACTGGACGGACCATACCCTCTGTATCAAATTCAAGATATCTTTTGCACTGGCAATTCCCTGCTGAGGAGATCATTTCCTTCAGAGGCAGGAATTTCTGCATTAGAAAAAGCCCACAGTCTCTAGGCTGTAGTATAACCTGTGGAACAGAAGAGAGTGTTCTCACTTTTAGAATGGTTCTGTGTCCTTCAAATCTTCTTATGCTGCCTATACATAAACACACATAAGTCTTACAAGCACCTATCTAGGAGCATTAGAAAGCAATAGGTTTTGTGTTTCAATAGTTCTTTGAGAATTTTCTGGATTGCCATAACCAGTGCAGAGGAAAAACTCTCGCAGTTCCTTTACAAATGTCTTCTTACAGGTCCCTTTCTTCTCTGACCAGTGGCCCAAACAAATAATATTCTTCAAACATTCTTGTTACGCCTATCTGATAAACGTGTGTTACTAGCTTTAACAAGAGTTTCCTTGTTAGATGGCTGTGCAGCCATTCCTCCTTTTCTCCTTAAAAGTTATCATTATGAAATGATCCAACATGTTTTAGTGCTTCAGACATTTTAAGGAGACTTACTAAATTTTTTCTGCATATTTTTAATCAGTGTTTAACCAAAGGAAAATGTATCTTTCCTCAGTATTAAAAAACAGACATCTAGACAGTAATAGCTTAAAAACTGAGCTTCCAGAAAACAAGAGTTTAGGGTCTAGCCACAGTAATCCCAGGTTGATTATCTCAATATTAAAGTTTGCATATGTCGTTTTTGTGACATGAAAAAATATGCATTAAAAAATTATCTTTAGGGAATGGTGTAAGTCTTTAAGATTATTTTCAAATCCTTCTCTCATATCCTGCATAAAATTCTACCTCACTCTTGGACCAAGCAAGAAAAAAATCAAAACAGAAGGTAAGTCTCCATGTAACATGCTGCCCCTTTATTTACTTACAAGTAATTCATCCATACTGGTTTGGCATTTTTCTAAGTTGATCCTCTTTATTGCTACACGTTCTTGCCTGGGTTTGCAGAGTGCTGCCTGGACAACTGCTGTAGCACCGCTACCTGAAAAAGGGCAGGAAAGGAACAGTCAGAGATCAGAGATTCACAGATGAGGTAAACCAGGGACCAGCATGAGAAGCCCATACTGACAAAGAACTTCAAAGCTGCTGTTTATCCTTTTTCAGTGCTTTCTCCACATGCATACCTTTCCACTAGCAAGACACCTTTCACACATCTCAGATGGAAAAGAAAAACCTGAAAGTTTCTTTTCCATATACCACAAAAAATTACAAAGCCAATGATTTCAAATGACATACTCATTTATCAAGACATAACCACTACCTCAATGCATTTTGTAGTTCATTACACTTCTGTCTTTGGATACAACTGTTTTAATCAAGAACATGACCTGCACAGTTGATACATGGAGGGGTGGGTACTATGCTTTATCAATTGTTCTTTTTTTCTGTACTTTTAAGCCAGTCCCTATTTAACCAGGTTTTTTGCTCCCCTATCCAATGAACAGAAAAAAACCCCAGTAAACTGTACATGCCAAATCTTCTACAGTTCCACCAGTGTTCATGCTCATTCATCACGACTGGAGTAACACCCTACAAGGAGCATGCTGATCCTTGTGAAGAGCACAGGAGGCACAAGTACCACACCAACAGTGACAAGATGCACGTTACTGAATGGCCCAGCAGAGAAAGTCACTCATGTTTACTTGGCATGCAAATCACATATGGCCACACAACTATGCTGATAACAAAGCCCAGGGGAATTGAACAAACATGGGGGGAAGAAATAGAATGATTTTCTCTAGAATGCTTTATTAGTGAACCACAGGAGTAAAAGGCATTGTTGCTTCTTTTATCAGGCACCCGCTGGCATTGACCCAGTCAGTATTGTCTCACTAAATTAATGAAATGATTGCCAGTAATATTCAGAAGGAGTTTTGCTCAAGTTGCACATCTTGTTGCCACATCAAATATAACAATGTGTTCTTCCTCAAATAATTACATTGTGCTCATGCATGCAGAAATCTAAAAGCTCCCAACAAGTTTCTACCCGTAATTCTAAATATTTCAATATAAATTATGGATTTCTGGTAAGTCATTTGAGCAACATGTTATATTGGCCTGCTTATAAACTATATTCTATTTATTTGGCATGTCCTAGATGAATACAAATTGTGAACAAAAAGCCTTTTGTTGTCAAGCTCTACAAACGTGGATTCAGTTACCAGCCGACTTAAGAACAATTGAGAGCTTTTCCCTCTGCACATCTGAAAACAGCACCAACAATACTTCATGACTGAAAGTTATTGTACATGTTTTAATTGCTATTTGCTTAGCTATTTTCATGTATTGATGGTTCACATGATGTTTTCACTAAAATCACAAAACTTTTTAACTGCATATGAATTTTGTGTCAAAATTCTGAGCTCATCTTTAAAAAGAAAAGTCTCTTTAGAAAATCTCTCAACGGGACTAACTAGTCATGTTTCTGCAGGATGTGGTCACAGACAAATATTGACATGTCCTGTTCTGTCTGCTTACAGAATAAAGCCTTTAAAAATTCCAATAATGTAGGTAATAAAAGAATTAAGAGATTTTAAAAATTAAATCAGACATCCCAAGGAAGAAACCACCAAGTCAGCACAATTCAGCTAAGGTAAGACTCATATACATCACTTTAATAAATTCGTCTTGCAGTAGACATCAAGACACAAATCCTCTCATTACTCTGACTACACAAATATACATTGAAACAGGAGAAAGTATTTTTAACTGTTAAGAACACAGGAAAAAAAGACCAAGATTTTCCTTATGTATCTTTTTCATCTATGCCTTTAGTTTTATCTACTTGTAGAAAACAACCAAGATCTTTGCTTTTAACATAGATTTGTATACAAAAGCCTCTAAAAAGACAAACAGAATAAGCATACAGAGAATTTATTCACCCAATGCCATGAAAAAAGCTTAACTTTTCCTCAAGTTAAATGACAGCAAGTAACACTTCAAAACACTTTGGAAAAATAAACTACCAAAAAAAGTATACTTTTCTGTGTTTTCTTCTCAGACAAAGGTGACTTACAATGGGACGTTCTTCACCACATGACTAAGAGGTGCTGACAATGCAAAAAGCTTTTTAGGTTTAGAGTAAAGCCAATATACCAAGTTTCTTCTTTCTCCAGCTTTTCTAATTCTCTACACAAAACACTAGTTTGAGAGTAAAGTCAAGTTATGCAGTCTTCTCGGGTTGACTTAGGTACATATCAAACCTGCTTGAAAAAGCAGTTTCACACACTGAAGCAGGAGCCAGACACTGAGTAGCTATATGCCTCCCTCCCCCTAAAAATGTTCTCTCTTTCTCTGGCTCACAAAGTGAACAGCCAGGGATAGAGATAAGGAAAACCTGCAGCTTTCACATCTGGTCAAAAGAGTCCTTTTGTCTCACCTACTAAACAAGGAGAAGTGTGAAGTGTTCCATAGGAGCAGCTATTAGAGACCAGACTACCTAAATAAGCATTTCAGTTGAAAGGTAACAGAATGCAGAACTAATGAACCTATCAACATACAGTGAAACTAAATTGTCACAAGCAACCATTTAGCATAACAAATTAGGATCACAAAAAATGATTGCATAGAATAGATTACAGTCAACTATTCCTTGTCAGAAGGTAGGGCTTCTTCAGATATTGAGCCTTGCAAGTCTTCCAAAACCCTCAAAGCAGAGAATACTAACTACAACATAGCCAAAACAGACTGGTTTAACACCCAGTCTCTGTTTAGGAAACTGATACAGTATAATGAAATCTCAGGTTGCATAAAACCATGAAGCCTTTACAGCCAGTTGTCTCCTGCAGAACAAAACAATTACCCATGGTAATAATTAAAAAAAAACAAACAGCTTTGTAAGAACAATGGGCTTTTCCACTGCTGGAAAAGTCATTCTGCTACAGACATGTTCTCTTTGCCAATTTCAAAAGTTAGCAGTGAAACAATGCAATTTCAGACCACATCAAGATGCCTACTACTCCCATTTCACAACAGACAACAGGTCAGAGTTTCATCTTGCTCTGGTGTTTTTGCTGCCATCCTCTCTAGTGTGAGCATGCCCTCACAGCCAACCTGTCCCTTCATGCTACAGGCCATGCACTCCCTACCAGTCCCATCCTCAATGCAACAGAGCCATTAGAATTGCTTTTAACCATCTGGGTTCACACAATAGAAACCTTCACAAGAGCTACTTCATATGGCCACACCGCACCTCTTCTGAAAGGATGTAACCTAAAAGCAGTTTTCTGCATTCCACTTTGCACATACTCCACAGAGAGCATATAAAAACGCCACAAATAGTCATCTGGGATTGAAGCTTACCCAAACAAGTTCCTTCCAGTTGTTCTAAACTTGACAGAAAGGTATTTTTTCCTCTCTCTTTTTAAAACATGAATTTAACCCTTGCAGATCCTGACTTGACAAAGAGAAGGATATTTGACATTAACCTTTTAGTTTTAACTGCTCTCCACTAGTCAAGTCTCAAAAATACAGTGGGGTGAGATGGTTGGACCATATCATTGGCATATTGTACGTGCCCACATCCTTCATACAAGGATGTGACACTTCATTTATTCCATTATTGCTAAAGGTCTGATACTTTCCACTTATCATGGCACAGTAACTTTATTCAAAATAGACCACAAACATGTCTTTTCAATTTTGTTCTTCTCCTTAAAAACAAAAGCCCATTAGCCCATAATGATTCATCCAGTTTCTCTTTTAGTGGCTCAGTGTTAGTCTCTATAGTATTTCAGCACAAACCTCTTTTAAACATCTCTGCAGTTTAGGTCACTAACAAAAGAGACCTTCCCCAATACTACACTGGTTCTTACTTTGGAAGAGGAGGATGAAACTTGTTCAGAATGGTAAGTTTTCTTGTTAACTAGGTATCTGAAGGGCTAGAGAACAGTTGCAATTGGAGAAGACTAAATATCTTATCTCAGAATCTATACAGTACCAACCTATGCCACCTGCATTTTTGTACACTTCTGCTCCCCCAACCTACAGAAACCTCCTAATAATACTTAATCTCCCATGACATCCTAGTTTTGAAGAACCACCCCCCTAGGTAATACTTAAATGTAACTCCTATACAGTGTAACTGCAGGATTCCTTTTGCATGGAGCAGAATGCATTTGTGCACAAATCTAGATTAGGTTTCTACTTGTGAATACATGTGGAGTTTTTAATGTAATATACAAAGTACCTGTACTTATATATAGGCTTGGAAAGGTATGTTGTATGTGCTGTATGTTGCACACAATATTGTGCAGCATATTTCCAGCATTGCTAAATGTCTTATGAACCAATCAGCCCTTCAAAATATTCCACAGCAGCCCTGGGCTGAACCTGGCTGGTCTCTTCAATTTGGAAAGAATTAATTCTGTTGGTAGCAAAGCAATACTTTTGGTTAACAGAGAACAAAGAATATTTAACTCCTTTCGGTTGCTACATTTTACCCCACAATACTCTAGACAACTTTCAGTATTACTCACTTTCTTTCATATTACTTCCACTGATTAAAATAAGTTATAAATCAGCCAGGTAAAGCTCATTTACACCTCCATACTGAACTCTAAATCTTTTGGAAACTTAGCTTCTTCACAGAAAACGAGCCATTATTTCCCTTTACATCTTCACATGACAAATACTTGAGTTTTTAAGAAGCTCAGAATAATCATTCCCGCCCTAACAATTCCTGCCCACTTTGTGTTCTGAATTCATGCTAGGATCAAATCTCTCTCCTTATAGCTCACTTGGATACTACTTTGCTTATCCTAGTAGTTATGATATAATTCAGTTAAATACACTAAGTGTTACATGAAATCAATGCCCACACCTAGAACTGCTACTTCTGCATTTTTGACATTCAAAGATTGATCTCTTTAATTCCTCAATGAATTTGTTTTGCAGTTGGACATTTAAAAACATTGCTATTATGGCTAGAGAACCACTGGGTTACTCAATTGTTGTACTTACCTTTTTGTGGGAAATTAGCTTACACAAAATCAGAGATCTAGCTGAGATCCCATACTACTTTTTAAAAGCCCATTGTATAAACAATCCAGAAAAACCTTTCCAAATATGCTATACAGATATTTCAGTGATTGTAGAGAAGTCATAAATAGCTTAAATGTTGATGTCAAAATGATTATGCATCATAGAAAAGTTCTATACAAGTGTTAAGACAACCTGTGCTAAAGCTAAGATAAAGCAAGCTTCAGCATTAACCAGATACGATATTCTCCATTCAGAAGGAAAAAAGCAGGGGAATTCACAAACAACAATAAACCCCCACATGCATGAAAAACAGCCACAGGAGGAAATGACCTAGCTTTCTGAGATATTCTCTTTATTATCCCACTAAAATAGTAAAATAATTGGTTATAATAGATGTTTTGCCTACATAAATTACAGGAAATATTTTAAGATTTACTGTGATATAGCTCCATGTCAAATCTTTAGAACAGAATAAAATTTTATGCCAAAAGCACGTGAAATAGAACTATTTTCTTGAACACACAGGGTACTAGCATCAGAGTACAGCAAATACATGTCAATCACAAACTAATTATTCAGGAAATATGACAAATTGGAACTGTACAAGAAAGTTGAGAAGCTCTACCAATGATCTGGAAAATATAAATCTTACTTCCCTCCATCAGAGAGCTCAGACACACTATATTGCAGGATTTCTTCTGAAACATCTTTCTCATCTGAAGAATAATCAGCTATCAACACCAGCCATGGGTAAAAGAATTTTACGTGTTCTACTGTCACTGACAAAGGTATTTAAGAAATCTGTAGCTAGAAAGTGAAACCAGATATATTTAGATCTGACATAAGTTTTTTTAATAGTGACTGTGTTCAGCTTTAAAATGTAGTATCAGCCTAAGTGATGGCTTTTTGCTTTCAGACACTTTCTTGTTAAGGAGATTTCTGCCTAGAGCCATACAGAGCTCAGCACTTGTCAGCTTGATACAATGCCATCAACACACTAAGATTAGACTGAAAAGTCCAAGGATGACCATTAACTACGTTTGGGGCATTCAAGTAAACCTTTCATGGAAATGTCAGCATAACAGCTGGTAAGGAAAACCTAAACAAAAGCAGTTCACTTTCAGTAGGTGTTATTTTCTCCCTGACTCGTCCTTTAAAATAGGTGAGTCATCTAAATAAAGTTGAAAGGAAACTGTCTAGGGAAACCCCCTATTATAAACATTACTCAAGATGAAATTCCTTTTGCTCTGCTCCACATCTCAATTAACTTCTTAAGAAGTTTTATTTATAGGTGAGAAATGTCTACATTAAAAAATCCACAATCTCACTGTTTGAGACATCAGAGTTATCAGAACTGGAATTTGCCTTGTGGAAATGTCAGGATAAAACTGGTGTGACCCACAGGCCCTGCTCCTGACCCCTTGTAAAGCAAGTGGCATAACTAACACCACTTGATAAGGCAACAGGAATTCCCTGTGACTGAATGAGTGATGTATTCATTCCTTTCCCCCTTAGGCACTGAAGGTCCTGTCAACCAAGTAGACAAATCAAACAGATTTCTCCTTCCCCTCCTGCAGTCTCATCCCACTACACCCTCCCTCCCAGCTTCAAGATTCCTGGGAATCATGGTGATCACTCCCTCTTGTACAGCACTGAACATCCCAGATCCCAGTGCTGGTGATGAACCCATCACTAGGAAGTACAACAGCATAGGGAATACTACAACTGCCTGTAACATCAAGCACTTACAAGTCCTGAGTAAGGAACTTGGACTCAAGCTGCTGGTGGACTCTGAGGCACTTGTGGCCAGAGATGCTTTCATCATCATCTGCTACCTCTGAGGACTGACTCGTATCTTCCATATCATCTTCCAGTCCAGATTATGATTGTTATATTGACACTTCAGACAATGCATTGGGTTTTGACCTGATCTGCAGAGGGTTCCAGTCATTGGAAACAGTAAGCTAAGTTGTATTAAAAATTCTATGATACTATGCTGGGGCTGCCATGGGATAAGGACAAATGTGGATGTACAGTACTCCACATTAATATATCCAACAAATCCATATTCATTCTGCATTTTTCCAACAAAAAGCATGAAAAAGAGTGAAGGATACAACTTGATTAAGAATTTATGGATTTTATCTGCCATGTTATTATCCATTCATCCTCACTTGAAAAGAGCATGGATTCTGATCATTTCATTCTCCCTGTTGTTTCATCATCAATATAGAAACCATTATTCAATATGCATACAACTCTAAAAATCTGGGAGGCAAAACCCATGCTGAAAATTTCTCTGTATAACTATGTGAGAACCTGGTATCTGATATTCACTGTGGAACCAAAAGTTACCTTACCAGGGTACCATCAGAACTCCACAGAACCCCCTTATAAAAATAGAACAAATTGAAGATTTGCTATGCTGAGTCAGATCTCCTGCCTAGAAAGAAGCTGTTAAAAAAGAACTACTATTCATTTCTGAAGTAGCACTATAAACAAATTGTGGTGTTGATTTAGTCAGCATATTTTATTGTTTCTCATTTGGTTTGAAAGTAAACACTTGGAACAATTCTAATATGATGAATGCAGTATTTTCCAAGTATTCCGGATGTCACCACATAGTGCATCATTCTCTTCCGAGAAGGAAAAACAGCAATCCACCAAAACAAAGGCATTATTGCTACTGTAGTGTCATAAAGATCTCGAATTAATCCAGCAGTGTTGAGCTACAAATCTTCAGCTAGTTCACCCTAACAAAATGTGCCTCCTAGAATTTAAGTCTACTGTGACCACACATTACAAGCAGAAAACTTACCTATTTCCCATATATTGCTTCTCATGAAACAGTGGCAAAGTTGGAGCAATATGAATACTATCATATCATTAAGTTTTCATTAGGCAATTCTAATCCAATTCTAATGAGGTTCCTATTATTAGTCTGAAGTGGCTTAGAGTCTGGAAGCACAAGACACTAAGAGGAATAAATTATAAGCTTAAATTCAGTGCCTGTAATAAAATGTCTTCAAAGCAAGAAAGTGAGAAGGAAAAAGCAACTTTATAATTACATGGCCATGCTTCTGAGTCCAAATTGTTACTTCTCAGAAGTCTAAAGCAACAGCTTAAGTTTATGCTCTTGTTCATATTACTCCTAAAAGACAGAAACCACAATTAACAAACACAGTATTTTCCTGGTCAGTTAAATTAACTATTTTTGTACCACTACCCTGAACCAAGTATACTTGGCACATAGACATTCAAAATGGATCTTGACTTTCAAGACCTTTAAGCAGACAATTCTTCTGAAAGGATGATTAGGAGCACAAAAAAGCTCCAAATTTTCAGTCTGCTTCCAATTCTAATTTTTCTAAGTGCAGAAGCATAGCTCAAAAGCTATGTAATGATTATGTTACATCAGCCTATAGGACACTCTCAAGTTTCATCTATATTTAACTTACAATCAAAATACCTCAGAGGCATTTAGACATTCACAGGAATAATTAGGCTAATAAAATAATTCAGAAATTGTTATTTGTAAAGATAAAGGATTAATGGAGACAGCTAATTGATCATACTGAAGTTTCACTTATAAGGAAAAATTAACATTTTAGAGAGAATTCTTTCCTCAAGACTTGTATACCATACCAGTCTCACCTCATTCTGCCTGATAATGTTCTTACATTTCTGCTGCATGATAATGTTCTTAAACTCACAAGCTTCAACCACACAACCCTTGTGCACATCCTAAGACCTTCAAACTTAGCAAGAAACAGTCAAATCTAGTGGAGCTGTAAGGATTTTAAGCTGGAAGGGCTGTGCTGTAGAAGGCAGAAAGGCAGAAAAATCCACTCACTCAACACAGCTCATTCTTTATTTACACAGGTAAGAAATATCAACATATACTATGTATGATTTTTTGGGGGATGAAGGGAAATTTACTTTTAATTTTGGGCACCAGAAAATGTCCTAGTGACATATTTGTTTTCTAAGTGCTACAAGTACTACAAGGTACTCCTCTGCTCAGCAGTATCCCAGTGACTCCAGCAAACCCAAGAAGTTAACAAGAGTAGCTAACTTAATTTGATTTTTAGGGCCTATTCATTAAACATCAAGAATTACTATTATTACTGAAAGCAAAAAAAAAAAAGCCTCTATCAACTGTTGCCTTACAGTTCCAATTTATTTTGGAAGGTCAAATGGACAAAGAGAAAGAGAGAACCAAGGCAGTGCACACAAGAATTAAATATGACCTAGACAAGTAGCCACTATACGAGCCACCCAGATCTCCTTTGCATGGAGAGCTCACTGTGTTTTCCCTTCAAGCCAATCAGAACAGATGTGGTTTTGTTTCCAGTTAACAAAGAGAAGCTCCATTTGACAAACAGATTCTGGAAAAAAAAACAACTGGTCTAGGACCTAAGAGAAAGTGATTCTTGACTAAAAGAAAAAAAAAAAGTAAAGCAGTTCTTAAGTTGTTTCAGAACAACATCTGACCCAATCTAAAATAGCTCTGCCAAGTCTGAACTTGGCCCCTGCTATCAAAGCACAGTGCTGGTTACAAGAAGTAGCTCTACTCTGAAGATGCAAAGCCTTGCTGGTGTAACACTTAGCAAGGGGCAAAATCATGTAATCCCTCCAAATTTCTACATGCTCAGCAGTAGAGTGGCTCCTCTTCCAACACTCAAGCAAATCCTGCAGAGCCAGGACTTGGCAGGTATTGGGCCTTAACTGTAAGTAGAACCTGGATAGAAGGGAAAGAAAAAGCATAGGGAGAAGAGAGCAACCAATAGGGAAGTAGGCAGATCAGAAGAGCAGGAAAGCATATTTTCTCTAAATTGTCATTACACAGCACCAGCCAACTGCCTGATGTGTTGATATATATATTACAGTAAACAAGGTAACTTTAAAACAAGCTTAATATCCTCATTACTTCCAAACAGAAGAAACCCAAAGGAAGCTCTTTTTTTTTCTTTTTTACAATTTACATTAATTTTGTTTTAAAATTCACTAGATTATAAAAAGAAGTTTGAACATTGAATCAATTAAAGTTTTACTTCGATTGAACCAATAAAAACTACAGCTATGTACAACCATGTCTCCAATCAGGGTATTTCTAACACACTTCCATTGAAAAAGAAAGCATCAAGACAAGTCCCTTCCCCAACACTACCATGTGGAGACAAAGCAAATAATTAACAACTTCAAGCTCTGCAAGCCTCATTAGCAGCACAGCACTGTGAATGTTCCACAAGGTGTTTTTCAATTGTACCATGACCACCTTTATGCTGGCAAATGAATTAAAAGCCACTCCTTATTAAAATACTAAATGGGGATTTAATATTTCCACAGTTTCTACAGATGGTTATTAGCAGACAGAAAATCTCAACCAATTATTTCCCAAAACGTAAAATTTAATTTACAAAATTAAACTCTTCCTGCCAAGCTGAAATTGTATTCAGTTAAAATTAATATTACAAAGGCTGCATTTAATATGTGCATGTAAAATATGCTTAGGCTGCTGTAGTAACTTTTAAGATTTATTGTTAAGGAATAGAATTTACTTTGGAGCAGAATTAAGGCAGACACTTCTCTTTTTACCAAAACTTTTTGTAAAAAGACATTAGGTAGCATTAAGTGTTGCTTATTAAATTATGCAGAATTATGGAGGTTTTGCAAGAGCAAATACAAAATTTTACCATAGCTTTAGTTGTTAGTGTGGTATTTCATTCAGTACAGTGTGATTTACTTTACAGCACATACATAAAAACTACTGCAAAAGAAATACCTTCAAATGTTAAAAAAATCCTGATTCAGCACAGGGATAAGAAATTTTGGAAAATGTGAATGAGACATGAGCATCTGATTAACAGAACAAAGAACTGTAATTTCACCTTTAACTGTAGAGGCTTTTTAAAACAGTGTACAGCACTGCCAACATGAACATGGGTTCCTGAGGCTCATAAACATTGACAGTCAAAATCTCTGATCGAAACAAATATAGGAAAGTCTATTCTCTGTCAGACAAAGAGCCATTAGCAACACATGCAGCAGGGGAGGAAAAAAAGTCAATCACATACCCTGGAAGCACCACTAAAGACCTCAGAGCTATTAACCAAGAGTGATTCTCAGGCTGCTTATAATAAGAACCATAAAATCACAACAGGCTCACATACTACCTTGTTCTACTCAAAATCCCAACACACTTGACTTAGCAACACTGCACCCTATGAGGCAAGAAACCACAAGATAATTTTAAGCTCAAAGTTAGAAAAAAAAAATAGACAAACACAGCAGTTCAACTAAGGTAACTTTTTAATGATTTGCAGCCAATACAGATAATCCATTTCATAAAAGTAACCTTTTATTTCAATATAATTCTGGTCATTTCCCAGCCAGAATAATTTTCCAAGTCAGTTGAAGCAGGAGAGAAAAATATAATTTTATAATGGAAACTAGTACCCAAGCTAATCACAAGATAATCCACTGCTTCTCCATAACAGAATCCACCTTCCATCAGAGCAGGATGACAATAAGTTACATCTGGTAGAGAAGCATCAACTCCAAAGTAGTTTTCCAAAATAAAGTCGAAGCTACTTGATCATACCTAGACAAAAAAATAAAATAAAAAAACCACCACCCAAAATAAAACAAAAAAACCAACCAATATTTTATGCTGCTCTGTCTCATCCACATGATGTAGGGCTCATTACAATTTGAAAGGTTGAAAGACTATTTTAAAAAAACTGAAAACTGAATCAAGTGTTAATGTTGATTACCATTTAAATGCTTTGTCTTTGAATATTGATATTGCTTCTGAGGGAAAAAACCTCATATGTACATGACAAATTCAAAGAAATTCTAATTTCAGTTATTTTATTCTGAACACTTGGTTATAAACCCAAACTGCTTAAGAACACCTCTCACAGTACTGCTTTTATTAGCTGCTATTTTTTTAATCCAAGTCATATTCATCTTAAAAAAAAAAGACAAAAAACAACAAAATCCCCTCTACACATACTAAAATCCACTGAGCATTTTAATGCATTTAAATCTTAGAGATCTCCCAGGTCTTCACTAATTTAAATCTGGCTCTACCTTAATAGCAATTACAGTTCTTATTTGTGTAACTACTGCCAGAAGGTTGGATCCTCCTTTCCTAACAATTAGGAATCCCCTTCTAACATGCTTTTATATATGGACAGCCTATATTACTCTGAATTCATGTAAAAGTTTCCTCTTTACGCTATACGCTTACAGAGAGCCATCAGTGTTTTTCTCCCACTCCAGAAAATACAAGCATCTAGGCATTAATTGGAAGAGCCTCTTCCTTGCACCAAACCTGCCAATCACAAAGCCATGCAGCAAGTCGAACAGGGAATCTGATCCAGCAGGAAACTGACCCGGCAGAAGAACTAGTTCACTGTCAGATCAATGTGATCCTTTCAGCAGCTGCCTGTTAGAGCAGATTAAATGTATCATGAAACTGCACACAAAGAGTTTACAGAGAACTGGCCAGCCTCCTGAAAAATAAAGCAGACTTGGAATAACATCTCATAAGAAGCACTCCTTAAAGCTAGCATTTTCTCCTCAGCAGACACTTGAATCTCCCGGCCATCCTGAAGGATACAACAGACAGGAAATGAAAAAAAAAATAGCTTTATCATTGGAAATCCATATCATGTGGCCTTGGTTTTCAACATAGCATGTGGCTAGACACAGATGAGCACTAAGAAGTGTTCATGCTCTCATGGAGAAGAATAGAACTTCTCCAACTGCTAAATCCAAGGGATGGAGATGACCCACAAGATTAACAATTATTTTCATTTCATAATCCCAAACAAAACTTTTAAAAATTCCTAAAACAGCTATTCCTGCATTTCTGCTTTAATTACCAAAGAATCCAAAGTCTATTCTGTCAGAAAGCATGGTGATAAACCATTATGGTGTATCTTTCCTCCTGCAAAGCCCAAAATGGTGCTTCACTGCATTGTTATTTTTTTCTCACTTAACTGGGAAAGGGCTGTTGTAACTGAACTCAGCTGGCACTACACAGCTCCTCAGAGAGAACTATGTGGTGCTTTCCAGAGGTGATCAGCTGTTTCAGCAAGAGCTAACTACTCCTGTTCACAACGTAATTAACCCTGGCATAGCGCATGCAAAGGGTTGCTGCTGAGCTAAGTTCAGACTGTGTCATTCTCTCCTCCCTCAGATATAAAAAAATATTCTTTAAGAGTCCCTTACCATGTTCATTAAAACCAACAATATTCATCCTACAGCTCCAAAATTATGTTAGCATGTGGTCAAACACATGGAATTTACAGGGGCCTTGGTTTGGCTGGGCTTTTTTTTTTTTTTTTAGAAAGTGGCGTGGGGTGTGTTCAGTTAGGTTTTTTTACTATTTTAATAATATCCAGACTAAATTTAATCTCATAGTGAGTCTCCTGTAAATTAAGAAGGTGTTAATGAAAAGACATGTTTGTCTAAGCACAAGAGTTTTTTAGTCAAGTAGTACAAAATAAATCTCAGCAACTTTCAAAGAAAGTCATGGAATACACCTAAGCTTCGTGAAATCACAGCAGGCAAGTTCAGTGTGTCCAAGAAGCTGATTCAATATATCCTTACCTCAATTTACTCCCTAGGTATTCAGTTAAATAACATCAATATTTAGGAGCACTCATAGGTAACTAGCAAAGAAGTTTCTCTACAGATCAGTGTCTGCAAGTCCAACAAACATCCACTCATTCAATGGATGTATACAAATATATATTAGCTGTTAGGATTACAGTTTAAAAGCTTGTATCTTTTGATATGTAAACAGAAAGAATAAAGTGGAAAGGAGGTTTTAAAGGAAATTCTCACACAGGCATTCTACAGGTACTGTAACGAAAAACAACTACTATTTAAGTAACTCATAACCCATATTACACCCTAGACAAGGATTAATCCAACACCTTTGAGGCCTTTTTCACCTTAGAAGAGAGATCTTCTCCTCAGCAGATACACCTCTATGCTAGTAGAATCACTTCCACTTGGCTAACTTTGACCTATTCCCCAGACTGAGGAAGACAATCCTCTGTCCAGTAAACCCATACTTTTGGGGGGGCCTCCATAGGTAACATCTGCTCAATACTGAACATAGTCAGCCACCTCCAGGGACCTGAACACCTGAACCCTCATCAGTCCCTATTGACAGCCTGGAAGTACAAACAGAAACACAAAGGGACCACCTGGGTCAACAAGAAGCCATCCCATTTTAAGGAAGAAGTACTTTTCTCAACTATTTTGTTTCTGCCTGTGGAAAATAAAGCTTAATGACAAAGCTGAATATATACAACTTCCAGATTGATAACGTGAAGTTCTGGTGGTCATCGGCCTGACAACAATTAGCAATTAGTGTAATACTGAAGAGAATCAACAGCATCAGCAAGAAGGTCACCTGGACATTTCTCACTTAAGTGGCCTTATTTGTAAGAAACAGCAATCAGAGCTAGTCTTTGTCATCTGCAGTGTTTGCTAGAAGTTTAAAACGTCACATACAAATAAAAGCTATTTTTCCCAAAGTAGATCTTTAGCAACAAGCAGTATCTAGGGCAAGAGATGAAAAACTTTCCATCGCACATACTTTCAACAACAGTTAACATTTCACAAAGTAAAATTCAAAATAACCTCATCCAAATAAAGGGAATGGAGACTGAACACATCTGATCTGCATTAGCTGGATACGTGAACAAAGTGCTGAACCAAGAAAGCCCCCTTCCTTGGGAGGGGGCCAGCAGACGGGTTAAACTTCACATGGCAAACCGGGTCAAAAGCAGGTTGACTAGGGTGAAAGCGAAGCTGTAATCCCCCGCTGGCCTTATGTGCACTGGCAGACATAGGGCCGAGGGGCATAAGGAGATGCGAACAAGATGAAACGGTGAGGGAGAAGAGGAAATATTTTAAATAGGTATAGACGTGTATATATATACACACTGATTAAGAGAGAGTCGTCACGTGAGCAGCAGATCTACGGGTGAGATTTACCTCCCCCATGAAAGCACCGGAAAAATGCAGAGTAATCTAAGCGGATGCACGCACATGTGCGCATCCACGGACACACACAGCGTAGACACACCAAGCACACAGAGCGCATCTGCGGAGTTGCCGGGGTCCCAGCGCAGACCGGCAGGTCAAGGCTGGAGTGACGATGCACCGCAGGACAGCGGCGCCTCCGCCGAGCCGCACCGGGCGGGGCACGGCGGGTTCTGGCAGGAGCCGCCGCCCCCCGGGGCCGCCCGCTGCCGGGCGGATAAAGTTTGCAGCAGCCGCCGCTGCAGTGCCGGGTGCGTCCGCCGCAGTGAGCGAGCCCTGCCTGCGGGAGAGCGAGCGCCGGTAGGCCCGGAGCCGGCCGCGGCATCCCTGCCTTCCTTCCCCACCTCCGCCCCGCCGCGCCCCCGCTCCACTGACCGATCACCTCCTGCAGCTCGTAGGCGTCCCTGCAGATGGGCCAGCCGGCGGCCGGGGCGGCGGGTGCGGGCGCCGGCTGGGGCTGCTGGACGTGGACCGGCGACTCGCCCTGCTCCGCCATGATGCTGCCGGAGCGCCCAGGCACCCGGCGACCTTCTCCAAACTTCCCCTCCAGCAACACCTTTCAGCCGCGCTCTGCCTCCCGCCCGCCCTGCCCGAGCAGCCGGCCGCCCGCCCGGCGGAGGGAGGAGGCAGGGCACCGAGGGGGAGGAGGCAGAGGCGGGCGTCGCCGCCGGCCCCGGCCGCTCGCCCAGCGCCGCTGCGGAGAGACGGAGCCGAGCGCGGAGCCGGGGCCCCGGGCGGTGTCGGTGCGGAGCGAGGCGGTGCCCCCTGACGCGCCCCCGCCCCAGGGACAAGCGCGGGCGCTCTCCCAGGTGCGGCCCGCGGGAGCGGCCCCGCACAGCCCGGGGCTCGCCGCCTGCCGCGGCGCCTCGTAACCCACCTGCCTGCCTGCCGCTCCGGCCATCGCCCGCTCATCCCGCGGCTCCCTGGCATGCTCTGTGCGTCGGGAAGCACCGCGAGGTCCTGCCCAGGGCGGCGGGCAGAGTGTGTGCAGGCCATGGCCCTGCCGGCGGAGTGCCGGACCCCGCCAGGGCCGGGCAGCACCGGAGGGAGGCAGGGAGGGAAGCCACTGCGCGGGGCGGATGCTGAAGCACCTGTTAGGCCGATAGCATGAGCACACAGGCTGCTCTGGAGCACAGCTCACTAAAAGTGTCACTGCTGAGTGCGCTGCTGCTGCTCAAGATGACTTGTATTCGAATTTGAGGAACGTGAAGAAAGCATTTTCTTTCATCGGTGATCGTGCTGCAGTCCTGCAAAGTGTTCAAATACCATATGACGAGTGGCCCTCTCCAGGATGAGTAGGACAGCTGCACTGTGTCACTTCAGTGCAGACACTGCCTCAGTTCATGACACCGAGAAGGACTAAGGACAGTTGAAAATGCTCCCCTCGGCTAACCAGTACCAAGTGATTTAAACAAATAAGAATCATGCTTAAACATCTCTAGCGCTTCCCATTATACAGTGCAAGGTTAAAAAAAAACAACCGGGGGTTAAACAAAACTCTACTCTTAATAATAGTATGGATTTTTTCTTTTACACTCTTAGTAGTGTCAAGTGTTCAATATCATCAGGATTTTACTTAACTATGAAGTAATTTAGAAAATAGTAATTTGTGTAGTCTATAGTCTCCTACTTTGAATGCTTTGCATTTTAAGACTTACAGAGCTCTGAGAAGAGTGGTAACATAAGATTTCCATATAGTTAAAAATCTTACTTCCTGCTACAGAATGAGCTTAAGGTAATTAGAACTAATACCGGATGCAAGCAGGAAGGCTATAGCACTATCAAAAAGAACATAACCTCATAAATTGCTAGGAAGTATGATGAAGTGTGACTTAGAGTTAAGAAAAGATACACGTAACAACTAACACCTGTTAGCTACTTGGTTCTTTTTGGGATAATGCCCTTTGACTAGCTAATTTTGTGTGTGTGTGGTTAATTCAGTGAGGACTCAGTTAATTGAAGGTTATTTCAAAAAGGAAAGCAAGTTACTTCTAGTTTGTTGTTGCTGAGAAAGCTGAAGGAAGTCCTAGCCACTGCTTAATGATTCCTCAGGTGTATCAGCAACTTGCAAATATTTCTGCACTGCATTTCCATTTTCTCCGAAGCAAAAGTTTAGTTTAGTATAGAGACTTCTAGCAGTAGAATAAAAATATCGCACTTTTTTTGCTAAACTAATGATTCCTCTCAATCTCATTTTTAAAAGCTACATGATTGGAGTATTTTCCTATATACAAATTAGAAATCATTTGCCACAAAACTGAAGGTCAGCAAGACTTGGAAGAGGAAGTATTAAATTGTCATTCGGCATTAAATTTAATGCCAAGACCTTTCTGCCAGGAATAGCATAAAAAAATAGTAAAAGAGCAACAGCACAGGCCAAATCAATCAGCAGAGAAAATGGGTTACTCACTATTGATGGAAAACAGCCAACTTCTCCATCTGTACTCAGTAGTTGTTGGGGGGGGGGAGGAGGTTGGAGGTGGTTCGTTTCTGAGCCATGAATTTCTGTGATGCTACTGCCATATCTCTTTAAATTGCTGGTTAACATCTGACAACATTATGGTTATTTTTGTCCTGGTTATTGCCCAATTTGCCCATCTAACCCTCCTACAATTTTGGGGATTTCTAGAGTGCACCTGCACTCTGTAATTCGTTGAAATTACCATCTTCCCCGGGAGGACCCTTCCCGGATAGCAGTTTTATGAGCAGTGGGAAGTGTTGCGTACGCTCAAGGACAAGGTCTGGCCGCAGCTCGGGGCCGGGGCCGCTCGCCCCCTGCTGCAGGCGGCGGGGAAAGGGCCCCGCAGCCCCGGGCTCGGCCGCGCCCTTCTCCGCGCACTGGAAAGAACAGCAACCTGCCGGTTTAGAAGGTTCCAGAGAAACTGATAGGACTCATGTACAAATCACTGCTCTCCCAACTGATGACCGTTCAGAATGGTCCCATCTGAATGTGATTTGGTCTTTCTGAGTGCCTGAAGACATAGGATTCCATGAGATTGTCTGGGTCACTGAGTTCAGTCACCAAATGATTGATTCCAAAGTTAATAAAGGCTTTATATAGCCAGGTTACAATCAAAACCAGTGAAATATAAAACCACATAGGCCACTATGGCAGGAGAGTTAAAGCCACGCTCAGACCTTTTTAAAGTTCCTCGCAGTACCCTCTGCAGATTGATTTATTTTGCTCTGAACATGTTTTTGTCCTGACTCCTTTTCAGGGCTTGCAGAATTCGGCAAGATAACATTAGTACTTACAACAACATTGCAGACCAACTAATTAATTTCAAACACAAGCATACCTATATAAAAAATGACAGACAAGCATAAGGACTGGGGTCCATAAGCAATGGTATGTATGCTAGTAGCATAGACAAGGGACAGCATCCACCCAAACTATTTTTTTTAATAGAAAGGCAGCAGATGCAACCAAAACAGCAATATAACCTACCACAGACTAACCCAGAGCAAGAAGGAACTCTTCTCTTTACTGTCACTTAGTCTACCTCAGAGAAATGAGTGAAGTAAAACCACCCTCTCTTCCATAAATGGCCTAAAAATGCAGTTATGACTATAACACACAGCAGCACAGCTCTCTCCAATTAGGTAGGTAAGGTCTGAAAGCCTCTAATTTGGTAGCACTGAGGGGTGGCTATGCTTTAAACAATGAGATATGAAGGCTGACGTGACAGCAGCTGGTGCTGATGGGAGCAGACTAAGTGATTTCAGCCTCCCTTTCTCCTCTAGTGAATGCACAGTTAAATAGGCACCATGCCCATTATTGTTACTAGGATGCTTCCTTTTATCAAAGCTTACAGCTTAGCTTGGTTTCTGCTCACAGAGAGCACATGAGTATCTTCTTGGCAATTCACATTACAAAACACATTGTACTTAATACAGAATCATTTGGGTTAGAGGTTAGAAGAGACCTCTTGAGATCATCCAAGCCCAACCCTGCCCCAGCCAAGGCAGGGTCACCTTGAGCAAATTACACAGGAATGTGTCCAGGTGGGTTTCAAATGTCTTCAGAGACAACTTCACCACCTCCCTGGGCAGTGTGTTCCAGTGCTCTACGATACTTAATGTAAAGAAGTTCTTCCTCATGTTGAGATGGAAACACTGGAGCATTTACACTGAAAACCCTTCACTGGAACTGGACACAAAGTTCCCCTGAAGTTAATATGCATCAAAGTATAGTGATGCTTTACAAAATAAGCCATTTCTATTTTTTCCCTAGGTTGAAGGCCTCTATGCCTTCATTTCTTTTCTTCTCCCTTCCCCCCCTTTGTAAACCTTTGCAAGTTGTTCCACTCAGCAGATTAGTCCTTTTAAGAACCTAGGTAAAGCTGTGTTTGGGATATTAATGATTATTAATTATGAGCCAATTAAGATCAAGCTAAATTTTGTTGCTATATAGTGAAATGGGTATTTGAATTATTTACTTATGTGTCACACCCCAAGCTGTTACTCATCCTGGCAAAAAAAAAAAAAAAAAATTAAGTATTTTTTGTTAACCAAAGCCTGTGGTTTTCAGGCCACAGGTAGTGGAAATGCTCACATCTTTGTCTCAAGCCCTTGAAAGTGAGAAGCCCTGACAGGAATATTGAAGACATAGAAAGAATAACAGAGCCTGGGTGAGCCTCTCTGCAGAGCAGATGCAGCCTGTGTGTTATCAGAGCTGGTTCCTCAGTGTCACAGCTGGGAGCCCCTGTTACAGCAGCTAAGCCCCCACATCTGCCCACCCAGCTTTTCAAACCAGGCCATGGGAACACATTGGGCAGTTAACTTGCTCTTGCTGCCAAACCCCCCAAAACTTTAAAATCACCAGCTAAATTAATTACTATGAGCCCCAGTGGATAATTAACTAAATCATGATGGCACATCAATCACTATACATTTCAAACATTCAAAATCCAGAATTTTGTATGCATTTAGAATATTTATATGCTAGCCATTCATGTATTAGGAACCATAGCCTTTTTGGAACCTGCAGGAATCACAATCTGAGCTATGATTATTTGAATCAATTTAGGATACAGTCACCATAAAAATGACAGTGAACTAAATGTTATTGTTGCTTCTGAACTACAGTTTAATATAATTAAGATGATGTGGAGGTGTCCAACTTATTGAAGCTTTTAGCAGGAATAAACTCCCCATAGCTGTGAATGAATAAAATTCAAATTTATAAAATATTTGATCTAGGAACTCCTATGGCTTTCATCACTGTAGGATATGAACATCTCATGCATATTAATAAATTAATCTTCACATACAAAAAGACTGGGGAATATAATTACCTCAGTTCACAAGTGGAAAGAGAAAAAGCTTAAGGGATTTGCTAAAGGTCATGAAAGAACTCTGTAGCAAAACTGGGAGCATAATACATATTTTCTGAGGATGAGATTTCACACAGCCTCATAGGACCAGGGATTGAACCTGGCTGACAGCTAGTTCCTGGTTTGGGTCATCTGAAAACATTGAATAGTTACTGGTTAGCCAAACAAGCCACACACAGGATAAACAAGGGACACTTGAAAAAAATGCAGCTAATACTGGGGAATACAAAATGCCACCACTTAAGCAGAAGCACAGCTTTAGCTTTGTTAGATGATCATGGAATGACTAAAACAATACATTAATTCAAAAAGGCCACTCATCATTTGAGTAAATGACTCTAGCCCTCCTTCATTTTCTTTTTATAGTATCAGGGAAGAAACATGCTGCCATCTTATTGCAGGGGTTCCATACTGTTGTCTCCTTATTATAAAAGTTTCATACCTTCTTGATGTTTTTCATGGGTAGCTCCTCCAAGCACTAACTCGTTCTTTCCCACAAAGCAGCCACCTGACTGCAGTTCCCTTCTCAACACCCACCCCACTCTTTTAGAGCACTCTTCTTCTCATTGGTTACAGCTGTGGCCTGGTAAAGTCAGGCCTGTTCCTAAGCTTTGATAATTGCCCAGCTGCAACTCCTTAGGGGTAAGATTACTTTCTACACTATCTTGATTTTCTTATATTCTATTCCCCTACAGAAACAGTCCATATTTTACTGGAAATCTACAAGCATCAATGCAGCAACGTTTATAATGTGCTTGAGCTCTTGGGGTTTAAAAATTTCTAAAAGTTTTCCTTTTAGTTTTGGGGATGAAAGCTGAAATAATTTTGTAATCTAAATGCTGTAAGTGTGCCTGTATATGAAACTCAACAATTGAACAAAAAACTGTGATTACATTTAGATGTTCTTTTTTTTCTTCTGACTGTTTTTTGGGGGGTTTTTTTTGTTTGTTTTGTTGGTTTTTTGGGGTTTTTTTGGTTGGTTGGTTTGGTTTGGTTTGGGGGTTTTTCTTTTGATTTTTTGGGTGGGTTTTTTTGGTGTTTTTTTGGGTTTTTTGTTTGTTTGTTTGTTTTTTGGGTTTTTTGGTGGGTTGGTTGGTTGGGGTTTTTTTTGTTTGGTTGGGGTTTTTTTGTTTTGGGTTATTTTGGTGGTTTTTGGGGGTTTTTTTTGTCCTGGAATATTTGGGGTCTGATGAGCAATGCTTCCTGGGAAATCAAAACAGCACTTAAAATCAAAATAAGCCTCACATTTTATAATTTCTCTCTAACATTATGATTTACAAATGAGAAATTAGATTGTCCAATGCTGCTGAATAAATTTCCCTTCAAGTAAGTCAACAAGATTCCCAGTCAAACTTGAGCATTATAACAACCTCAGGCTCCCATCTCTCAGAGCAGCTTGCTTGGCTTTTATGGGACTGGCAGAGCTCCTCAGTCCAGGCCACCCTTGAGGAAGAAAGGATGAAAAGCTTCTGTCTGAGTAAGCCATGTCAGCAGCAGCAAGGGCTGGGCTGCCTGGGAGGGCAGGTGAGCCAGGAGCCACACGTACCAGCAAGGCAGCAGGGCCAGTGGCCACACCAAGCAGGGGACATCCTGCCAGGAGCCCAGACAGAGCCAGGGGCAGCAGCCAGAGCCAGCTGACAGTGCAGGGACTGCCAGGTGACTCCAGGGACAGGCAGGTCCAAGCTGCAGCCAGAGAGCTCCGTCAGCAGGCAAGGCCAGGATCATGGGTGTGCAGGACTGGGCTCCGCTGCTGTGTAAGGCAAGGACCAAGCACAGGCACAGCATTGCTCAGGCAAGAACCACAGGCAAAGGTCTGAGCCTGAACACAGCAGAGGACCCAGACAAGACTTCTCATACTTCTTTCTTGCAACTTGGCTGTTTTCACAGCACCTTGATCTGAGGTTACAGAGCAGCACCATGTCTGAGCTGGCCTTGGGTACAGACAGTAAAACCCTAGGTGTAGGGAAAGAGGTAGCAGAACTAGTTGGTGTGCTCAGAGCCCTGCAACATGTGCTTAGCATCAAGATCTCGAGTGTTTCTCTTGTTAGGAGTGTTTGCCATACCCACCATTAATTTCCAGAGTCACATGACAGATCAAAAGTACTGTCAGTGTAGGTTCAGAGTTTAATTCAGAAAATTGCCTATTGCTCTAATTCTCTATACTCTAATAAAGTGCTGAAACACTGCAGGAAACTACCCAAAGGGGAGAGTATGGAAGTTACCATCCTTTCCTGTGTATCAGCTAAATCTCATAAAGCTTCCTGGATTAAGACAAGCTATGGAATAATGTCTGAAACAAAACCCCAGCAACACGGAGTAAATCCAGCAAATGAGTAGCCTCTACTCTAGGAAGATTAAAATACCAGTTAAGGCATTAAAAATAGAACTCAAACTAAAGGAAAATTTTCCTCAAAACAGTGAGGTGCTTTAAAATTCCTAAACACTTCTTTCTTTCCTCTCTGTATCTCCTAGGATATTCACAGTATTGAAAAAACCCAAACATTTGTTGACTCAAAAATTTAGGTGTTAGTTTTCTTTTAAAGACCTTTACCAATTGCTTTGGATCTTGCATAATTTGTGTAATTCAGAAAAGGAATTTAAATGTAGACTTAAAAATAACTTTTTTTTTTTCTGACACATATTGTTATTATGATTTCTTTAAAAATCTAATTTATCCAAGAGTAACAGTAACCTAAACTAATCAACATTGTGTTTTTAATAATTGAGAAACAGAAATTAAGCAGGTTAGGCACATTTTTATAGTTGTACTGGCATATCATCAAAATATACAAAGTACACTCAACAGACATCATTATTCACAGATGATGTACTCACAAAAGCCTTACTTTTAGTAATACTAGGCACAACATGCCAAGACAGAGCTCTTAATTTTGTTTCCTGCTTTACCAATAGTAGAATCAACTGTGCAAAAATATCACTACTCTAGTTTAAGCAGGCTTTGCTGTTACATCCTGTAATGCATCCCCTGCAGATACAGCAAAGTCCTCACTCTGACCTGGCATTCTGGCCAGTACAATTGCACCTACAAAACTAGGTACAGCTGCAGAAGCCACACGTTGACTAGTTCTGTTTGTTGTGCTTATGTAAGGGTGCTTATTGTATTGATATAAAAGCCTGATTTTGCCAATGTCATACTAGGAAATGGTGCCAGTAAAATGCAAATTATCTCTGTTGGTAAACAAGTCCTAGCATAGGCATGGCTTTTTTTTTTTTTTTACCAGTGATTACACCACCAACACGTGGCTTAGTGCTGGTATGAAAGTACTCACTGATCTAGGTCACACCACCGAGCCAGAGCATCACTGGAGAGGAGAGGTGTAGTTCTGGGATGTGATCTCTGAGTGGCACCAGAGAGAGCTGTATGGGAAGAGGATGCTGCAAGCCAGGGCAGCAGGCACAGCTTGCTCTGCGATGTGTAAGGTCCAGAGAAAATACTGAGGGGTAACAACCCAAAAGCAAGAATGGTATTTCATGGGAAGAATGGAGTATCTGGAAGCTCTGGTACAATTGAATATCTAGATAGTGATCTTCAGAGGTCCCTTCAAACCCTAACAATTCTGTGGTTCTCTGATTCTGTGATCCAGCAGTACAAATGACAAGAGGAAGATATTTAAACAGAACTTTCATCTGAATCTGTACTATTAGTGTGAAAAAAAAAAACCACAACAAACTAAAAAACTCTTGGGGTGTCAGCTCATTTCCTACAGTAGCACCTCAGACATGGTTTACTTAGAATAAGTTTACTATGAATTTTTATTACAAAGATGAGCAGTGTATTCCACATATATCTGAAATGTACATGTGTGATATCTTTTAACCAAAGGAAAGAAAAACTTCAAGGAAATATGCAACCTGTCTAAGCTGTGTGCCTTTATCTACTTATCCTGGTTTTTTACAGTTGACTGGGTTGTGGATGGAAATATGAACAGAAACATCATTCCCAGTCTTTCAATAGTCCAGAGTCTTGGTTGGCCTGCTGGCATGCTGAGACAACTCAGGTTATCCACTCTAGGAAGAAATCTGCAGAGGGTGGAAAAAATGGGACTGAGAACTAGCACAGCCTCGAGGGAGGAAAGGTGGCAGAGCTTTAAATCCAGGTGGCAGAGTTCTAAATCCAGGAAGACTACTAACAGTACTACTGACAGTAGCACTAAACATCATGAAAGTCCTGAAAGCCTTTGCCTCCATGAGTGAAAAAAAGTAAAAGGCAGGCAGATAAATAATGATTAAATTAAAAAAAAAAAGAAAACAAAACAAAAAAAAGAAAAAAAAGAAAAAAGAAAAACCACCAAAACCAACCAACCAACCAAAAAAAAAAAAAAAAACAAAGAAAAAAACCAAACTAGACTTGAACAAAATGTGGGCTGTGATTGTCAAAAATAATATTCTTAAGGGCACACCTTACAAACCTAAAGCCATTAGCACAAATGGGGACAGGAGGTGTCCAGCTCCACTTAACAATTCTGGAGCAAGATCTTACTGATATGCTAATTTTAATTTTTGTATAAGACAGCCGAAGTCTGATCTTTAAGATCAAAATGTAGGTTATATGTGGATTTCAAAAGCAAACAAGATATGTCACAACACAAGTTCAGTGGAGAAAAAATAGTGTTTCCTGAAGACAAAAAAAGGGAAAAAAGGCATGGGTAAAGTCTTTCATAGACCTGTGTATGTCAATGGCAAAAATACACAATTTAATATTCTCAATATTCTGGAATATATATGCTAAAGGAGTATCTCAGCTAAGCAGCTGATTGGCGAAGTCAATCTTTTTTAGCTACATAAATATTCTAAGCTGAAGTTTGTGTGGCACAAGTTTGGGCAGATCACAGTAAAGTTGATTGTCTTTATCCCTTAATTTAGTAGATTGCTGAAAGTTCCTTGCCAGTAACACGATCCCCATTGAAAAGGATTATAGAGAAACAGTGTCAGATTCAGTTTCATTGATGCCATATCCTGTTACTTAACAGCACAAAGTATAATTTGACAGGCCTAGCAATGAATCATTGGTGGTAACCTGCAGATATTTTTGATAGAAAATTCCCAACTAGAATACTTATAATGGAGGAAGCTGGATGCAGAAGAGGAGATGGGAACAGGTATCAGAGATGACAAGTAAGTCTGATCTCCTGCCAGAGACAGGCAAAGGAAAAAGGAACACATGGCACTTTACCCAGCTCCCAGAAAGGTGTGAGACCAAACACATACAAAATGAAATGTAGGAATAATGGCTCGCTGCAGAATTGAGGCAAGACCACCAAATCTCCTGATATAAAACAAGCGGAACAAATGGATTTTCTACATCAGTAGTGGCAGTGGTATTTCAGCTGAGAATCACTGTCATTTCAAAGTCGTTAGACATCTAAGTAGACTCCATTTTTAACATGAAAATTTTAAAATATTCATATATTTTTAAAATCTGCCCACAAAGAAATTTGAAGCATTAAAAACAGCAAAGGACTTCCCTATGGTCATTTACAGCACCCCAACTGAAGGCCAGAGACTCCTTTCTCTGCCACAAGCTTTTTAGCAAGCAGATGTTTGAATGTATTCCAAGAATGTATTAATACCGTGGTTAAGGAAGCTCAGTGGGGTTTGTATTTGCTTTAAATAGGATAGTTTTTCTCTAAGAGGAAGAAATGTGGTAGCCTTTAATAATGGCAAAAGAAATTAATATTTCCTTTGCTGCCTTGTCAAGCAAAGAATAAAATATGAGTTTGGTTTTATTAATGCTTCCAAGTCTCCCAGCAAGTGACAATACATAAAGGGCTTTTTGTTGTCTCCCACTTAAAGGGACAAGTTTATGTTGTCTCTTTGATGCACTTTTGTTATATATTAATATATTTCACTGCTTGAAACAGTACAATATGTAAACTCAAAATATGCAGGAGTTATTTGCAAGAATTCTCTATTCTGCTCCAGTAAAATGGTACTATTTTTAATAAAATAAACAAACAGCACAAAAGCTTTCTTTTAATACAAATTGTGTGCATATTTATTGATATTCCCTGGCAGATTATGCAGTACAAATGCTATATTGAACAATTAGAAGAAGAGCATGTTGAGAAAATATGTTTAATTTTAGATTCAGATCTTGTCCTCCAAATGTCTTAAACCAAATAATAAAGATTTACACTTTTAATTAGTGCCTTAGATTATGGGCTGTAAAGTAAAAAATATAATAAAAAAATTTATTGCTCTGGGCTTATGCAAGACTTTCCTGCAATATGCATAAAATAGTTTTGTTATGTTTGCTTGAATTAACATTTGAACTGTACAAAATACTAGTCCTCTTCAAAGCTGCCTAGAGACTCTGGTAAAGTCTTTATCCAACTATGTAACTTCTGTGAAACATTGATGTATGAGTCAAAAATCAGGAGGAAAGTCTTAAATCAGTTTAAGTATTTTTTATCCCAAACCTACCAATAATACAGATTGAAAAAAAAAAAAAAAAAGAAATGGAAAAAAGAATTTGCCAGCTATATTTGCAGGGAATGTAAAGGTGACTCATGAGAGATGCAGGACTCAGTCCTGCTGTCTAAGGCACACTGGGCACAGTACAAGTGATGAATGAATGATGAACCCTTCAGGAAACCCTCCCTGCTGACCATGATGACCCCGAGCTGGAAATGGTGCTGCTCATTCACCATCATCACTAGGACTTTTCTTAGGGCACACATCCAAACACGTTTAAAAACCTGTGTACTTCAATGACAATATGAAATCTCTCAACAAGCCTCAAAACTCACTGTTACTTTTAAATGAAAATCTTTTATTCTGCAGAGCTGGGCATGGATTCAAGTACTAGACAAATATATTAGGCAGGCTGCCTTCAGCCATGGGAATTGCAACCTGGCACACATTATGAATCAGGAAAGTAACTTGTATTGATTTGTATTAGTGCTGATCTTATATTCCTCAGCAAGTTTCAGGCGACATTTCCTCTGTCTTGATGAATTATAAGTTAATATTGCTTGTAGAGACAAGTCAGACAAACACAAAGAACTATCACTTTCAAATGAGAGGTTTCAAAACAGAGAGAGCTAATGTTTTCTCAGGTTTTGAAGCATTTTAACCTTGTGGCCCAAAAGCTGCCAAGCTGGCTAGCCTGGATGCTAGAACCACTTACTTAATGGAGGAGGAGTAATACTGCAAGGCAGGCAGACAGGCTTCCTATGGTTGCAGAATCAACACAGTTCCAGGCTCCACCAGCCCATCAATCTTCAAGGTCTCTGCAGAGACTGCCACACAGCATCATTTAGTAGTGCCCCCAAACTGCAAGGAGAGAACAAACTGATTTCTCTCAGCCAGGTGACAGGGCCAGGGACACTCTGTAATCAGAGGCAAATAGACCTACCTCTCTTGCAGACTTCAGTTTCTAGGTTTGAAGGCTGATCAATTCTCTATAAAAGATGTAATCTCTCATATTTGTCCCACCATAGCTTTACAATACCATTCCTTACTCTTCCATAAACCTTGATTATTCTTACCCATGGGCTTATTCCTGGAACTTATCACAGACCATGGGGTGAGCACACACCATTTAGGTGCATACAAGGGAGAATATATTTTCTGGTTTTGTTTAGCATTGGCTGTATTCCCAGACTTGAAGCTTTCTGGAAGGTGACTGTGTACATCTGCATCAGTCAGAGAGCAGCAAGGACAAGGCAGTCTGGGCGCTCTGGGTGCCAGCAGGGCCGGTGGCAGGGGCAGTCTGGCATCACCCCAGCCTGGGAGGAGGGCAGGTCTCACAGCTGTCACAGCAGGCTGGCCCAGCTCACCAGGCCATGCTGTGGCACAGTGGGCAGAGCAACCCCTGAAAGCTAACATTGCATGGTGAGGGACTCAAGGCCTGAACAGTCATGGCTTTGTTTTAGCTCAGGTCTGTCCATTGAGAGTTGAGGTTTGCAAAGGACAGGGCCTGCTGGTGGGACCTATAGTCAAAGAAGAAGCAATGCTCCTTGACTTGGGTCCATCAGGTCTAACAGAGCTATAAAGTTTAAGATCTCACAAGTGCAGTAATGTTGAAGAGAAGCTGATGCAGGTTAACATTCTGTACTAGTTATATTGTGCTTAATGGTAATCAAAGCAAAAAATTCAGTGGCCATCTGTGTAACTACAGTAAAATTTTCAGAATTTTATTAATGCATGGGGATCCAGAAAGTTCACAGCTGTGCCTGGCTCTTTCTAGCACTCCCTAACACTGGTCAGAAAATGTGTCAATGTGTTTCTCCCAATGTATATCAGTTCACTGCTGTTTTATTTATTTAATAATACTCTTTATCCTATTCTCATCATGTCACCTGATTTCTAAGCAATCTTTCCTTGTCTCTTCCCTATCTTTTCCTTGTCTTTAGGAAGAAAAAAAGTTATAAATTAACAGCAGAATTTGAATGCTGAGAACTACCATCTAAAATACTTTCCTTTAATCAGAAAGGACATCTACATTGACATGCCTGAAACAAGTCTTATAAAAGTCCATATTGGAATAATAGAGGGAGAAAGAATTGCTGCAGGTTTACTTGTTCAAGAAAGTTTTCAGTGTATTTTCAGCAGCTTTATTCCCTGGTGTATATGTGCATGCATAAGGAACATGCAACATAATTTTATTGGTATCCAGTGCAGTTAAAAAAGCTCTTTGTAAAAGAGCTACAAAAACAGATGGATGTGAGGGTACTCAGAGAAGTTGTAAGCTACTAGAATTACCCTACCACCTTCTGTTCCTAACATTCTCCTTGGAGGGTTAAATGGTTGTTTTGCAAAGCTCTTTGGAAGCGTGTAAAAATCCATCCCACCATCATGCCAGCATATCAAAAAGATAAATCTTTACACAGTTTACCATACTTCAAATACAGTATTTGGCATTAAATGCTTTTTTTAACCTACTTCTAATGCTTTGATTTTTTTCCTTCAAAAAATACCCCAGTCTAGAGCTTACTATTGGACTTCAAACACTCCCCAGAGTCCAGAGGGATGGGAGAACAGAGACACCAGGTTCTCCCAGAAAAGCCCAGTCCTTCTGCCTCTGTGGGGAAGGGGTAAGATTAGACACAGGCAAATGAGACAAATCTCAAACAGATTCACAAAAAGCCAAGCCCTTCCATTACCACCGTCCTGTGGTATGCTTGCTGAGATGTGCCAGTGGCTGTGGGAGTTGCTGCTCAGGGCAAGAGGGAGCTGCATTTTGCTTCCCAGAGGATCTTGTTCCATCTCCTTGGGTCAGAGCATCTGCCCTGCACCAGGCACAGCTGAGAGCTGAGAGGACTTCCAGCCTGGCACTGTGGAACAGAGCAGGGCTGTGTTTTTCTCTGATTGTATTAAATTAAATTGGGATTATGGAGCTGAAATTTATATCTATTTCATTCTTGATTTAATAAAATCTTCTATCAGAAAGCAGAAATCATTGCCCATGCAACACTTAAACTGATTAATTACTTAAATAGCAGCTGAGAAGGAAGAAGCAACTTTTAGTTAATTACCAACTCTGAAAATTCTGTCCCCAGTTTTTGTTGTGTATGTTTTAAATCTGTTTACAGCTTCTCTGCCTAGACAGAATTCTCATGTGCCACAAATCTTAGAGTCAACCAGGCAATCTCTCTTTAGTGTCATTATGGCAACTTAAGTGACTGTTACAAAATTTAAAAGTAAAAACACTTTCCTTTATGTTCCAATCATCATTATTATGACTCAAGTGTTGGAGAGAGAAAATGGAGATCACTTTCCAAAATCATAGTTAATGATTCATAGTTAATCATAGTTGGACTCCATGATCTTAAAGGCCCTTTTCACCCTTAACAATTGTATGATTCTAAGGCATGTATTTATTTTAATCAACATTACTGTAATTTGGGCCAAGGTTTTTTAAAACCTGTCTCTTGCCATTTGTCTGCATTTTGGTTTTGGAATACAGTCTTTTGGGGTGGCACAGACTGACCAGAATAAATGCTTCTGGGGGCACATGGGGCTTTATTTGAACAGATTTCACTTGGGGCAATGGTGCTGCCAACAAGTATCCTGGGGGGGCTCAGCTCTCCATGATCAAGGGATCTGGTGTGACTGAGGGTTAGAACTGGGTAACAAATTACCATGGGCAGTTACTATTTCAGGAGGCAGAGTCTATCAAGCAGTGTGCCAGTCAGTGAAACACTTCCAAGGGCCATACAGGCAGGTCCCAGGGATAGTTTAAGAACACTGAAGAGCTGAGCCAGATCCCGCCTCCACTGAAAATGCAAGAGATCGAGCTAGAAATGGTGCCTGAATTCTGCACAGACCAAGAAGATTTGGATGCACAACAGATCCAAATTTCAGGATGAATTACCAAGAGTCCTAGTGGACTTTAGGACTCTGCCAGTAATATCATACACTACCACACTACCTATTTACTGTGGAAATTACATTTTTTCCTGTTCTGCAGACTAAAATTATCCCTGTTTGACAGCTGGAGAGGAAGCAGAACTACAGTGATATGAAGCAATTTGTCTAAGGTCATGTTGTGTTCCTTTCACAGACATAAAAACATGAATTCATGTTCCTTGGCTCGCAAGCTAGTTCTGGTTCCTATTCTTATTCTTACATCTTAATCAAGTGATCCTTTTTTTAATGGTTTTTACAGATTTCTCCTCCTGACACAATGATAAATGGTTGTGAGCATTTAAGTAGCTTGCTAACCTGTTTTAAGACAGCAGTGGAATGTACTTGACATAAAGGCCAGAATCAATTTTTGAAAGCTGAAATTAAGATACAAAAGGAGCTCACTCACCTGATAGAAGTACTTTTGTGGCCAGTCGTTAGGCAGCTCTGCTAAACTGGTTTCACAAAAGTATTTCATAGTGTACTCATGATGAGAAGTGCTGCTGAACAGTTCATTTTGTGTAGAGCAAAGCACTTAATTCTCAGCTTCAAGGAAATCTTTGATCAGATTGTTCACGCAAGTGTCATTGAAGGCTTGTCATGGCTGATATGGCCAGAAAGTATCAAACAAGGAGGGTAAGCACACATGCTCTGGTATCACTGAAGCTATCAGAATTTTCCCAGGAATATAATAATAAAACAGCACCATTATGCTAAATTTAGGTAACTAATAAGAAGTTATTTGCCATATTTTTTTAAAAGGCTAAAAAAAAAGCATGTTTCATTAATTGAATACACTTGACTAAGTGGGGTTCCTAAACACATTTTTAAGTAAGGTTTAAAAAATCTTACAGCAAACAGGCTTGTTTCATAATTGCCAAAAATTATCAGTATTAGTATTAAAATAGCTTTAAAAACTTACCCTACAATTCCCCCAAACTCATAATTTCCTTGCACGTCTAATATTGTGAAATTGTAATATAAAGGTAAATATAGAGGTATTTTTAAAAATTATGTTTTATTTTTGTCACCCCAGTTTACTTCCACAACAGAAAAGAAGATGAAATTATCTAGGAGGTCATCACGTAGGAAATTATCTAGGAGAAAGCATAGCTCATGAAAAGAGAGTGGAATATTTTAAAACAGTCTTTCTGAAGTTTGTCAGATGAGACAGAAAAGATTTTTCAGTGCTGAAACATGCAATCTATTGTAGATTGGAAGTGAAAAATTAAACTAATCATATGTTTCATAGGAGTCCAAACTAATTTACAACTTAAAATGAAGCAGCATTGCAGGTTTCTCAATGCGCATTGGTGGCCAGAAGAGCAAACAAGTCAGTAAAAGGCAAGAAAAGAATAGCAAATACACTGAGATGGAAAAAAAATCTGTCATTGTTTGTATTAACACTGCAGCATCAGCTGCATAGTCTTCATAACTACATTTCAAATGGATATCACAAAGGGAGTTAGAGTGGTTTCAGAAAAAAAGGTAAATCAAAAAAAGATGGGAATGGAATCAAGGGAATGGAAAAACTCTCACATGGAGTCCAGTTAAAAATACAAGATATGTTTGCTTTAATGTGAAGATAAATAAGAATATAGTAGGTAAAAATTATATGATGAACTTACTTGAAGCTTTCTGTCTGCAGTACTTTTACAGGAAAGAACAAGACAGCATTCAATTACACTGAAGAACGGGCATACAAAATGAGGCTCTACACTGGGCAGCTAATATAATCTTTGTATTCCTCCAGCATGAGGAAAGTGATGAAGACTGACAAGTGATAGTCAGAGTTTCTCTAAATAACAAATAGCCAGAGTTTTAACTATGGTCAGAGCTCTCGGAAAGGTTTTTTTAGGTATTTAAAAATCTCTATTAGATCAGGAAGAAACCAAAAGCATGTGCAGGGTGAGAATAGAAGACACAATGTTTCCCTCATACACTGGCTGCATATATTCTTCTGAAACACCTTGTACTGACTGCTGGCAGACAAAAAGAGTCCTTGGTCTGATTCAGCTGCCAAGTTCTTGATTTGTTCTGGGACACATCAAAATATTAAGTTTTTGACCTTACCTTTCAGAAATATATTAATTGCTTTAACTGCACTGACAATCAATCATGATGATACTAAATACTAGCATGTGCCTGATGATGAATTTCAGACACTAATTTAGAAGGCTGGAATGCCCCTTTGAGTCTGTTTGCAATGGCCTGCACTATGTGTCAGAAGAGCTGCAGAGCCCTGTCCCAGACCACCTGCAAAGGCTGTATCTGCCCTGAACCCTCTGGGCTGCATTCTCACCACGGGGCTCTCTCTGACATGATGTGTTTTTCTTCAGCCTCCTGCAGTCATAAGCTCCAGAGCCTCTGCTCTGTCCTCCTGCAGGCCTCCTAGTAGAGCAGGCCAAAGGATTATGAGAGGTTCTCCCAGCAAAGCAAGGTTTCTTGTGCAGTAGGTATCTTAAAGCCTCAAACAGGAGAGGTCTCTGTAAAACTGTGCCGAAAGGAAGTGTCCTCTGGCTGTAGCTGCTTGAATTTTTGAGGTATCTTTGCTCTTTTTCTGCAGGGATATTGCTTTGTATTTGGGACAAGGGCAGGGTGCTGGGACAGTATTCCTTTAAGGGAGGAGCAGGCTAGGTGTGGGTAGAAGGAAGTAATTTGAAACTACTTGTGTTTCAGAGGTCTCCAATTAAAACACATCAGAATACAAATTGCTCAGCTTATATTAATATTTCCAAACAAAGCAATTATTGAAAAAGGAATACACTTCATCCAGACATTATTATTCCTAACATAGTATTTAAATGGTGAGCAATCACCCAGTAACTACTTTTGTTCTGGTACAATGAGAATCTGTGGTTTATACACTGTTAGCTTTTCAGGCCAAACCCTAGACCTTATGCTAGGTTTCATTTTAACCAGCTCATGACTGCAAACTTTTCACAGCTTGGTTTACACTAGGATTTGAAAAGGTGTTAATAAACAGTGCATGTTAAACTGAAGCATTCTCCAGCAGAGAGGCAGTAGGGTAAGCATAGCCACAGGGTACATAAGGAGAACAGCTGCCAAGTGAACTGAAGGATTTTTCACGATGGGGTATTCCTTTCTCCCCATTCCCAGCCTGGCAAGATGGATATGATCTTGCTGCCAGCAAATGCCACTGCCCGAAACTCTTGCATGCCAGAAAGCTGACTATTTGCAACACTTGGTTTCCACACAGCATGTGCACAAGGAGGCCAGATTTCCAAACAGCAGAGTTTGCCTTACAGGTGAGGCCACATCACTCAGACTTCCAGGGAGTTACACAATATCCATACCAGCCTCCTACTTTCCTGCCAGAACATGGTCTCCAGACTCCCTAAGGTTGATGGCTTGGCTTTTTTTAATCCTGCCTTCAATTTTGCATCATGCTCTCCTGGACATCTAGCCCTTGGGTTAGCTTTAAGGTATGGTAGATGTAGCACATTCTTCAGTAATTTGTCTGTAGTGTGAAGCCAGGAGGAATGCCCCAGGAGAAGACTGTGTGTTTGCCATGCGAATATATGCAAAGCAATTGGAGTAAAATGACTTCTCCCCTGGGGAAATCTGTCTCAGAAAAGAACTTTGATATGTAATGATACCTACAAGGGTCCACCAAAGTGAATGGGTGTGGGACAGTCCCACTGTGCCTTCCGGAACCCCGGGCATGTGGGCAGCATGTGGGCTGCAGCTGTTGCTCATCCCTGTGGCATGTTTCCCTCCTGGCATGTTCACACAGGTGGCATTGCAGTGTGGAGTTTTCTTGGAAAGCATGTGACTCTACTTGTTTATGTTTAATTAGTGTATTCCTCATTCATCATCAGTTGCAAAAGGGAGTGGACCCCCTGCACCTTGCCCTGCTGGCCCATTAGCATGGGGGGGCAGGAAGGCAGCACCAGTGGGAGCCCAGGGTTAGCTGGGAGGACAGGGCAGCGTGGGCTGTGCTGCACCAAAGCCAGCTGCTCCACCAAGGCCACCCCTGTGGTGGGGCACCAGGCACCCTTGCAGCAGTGATAGAAGTCCATCAAGGAGTCAATCATTTCTGTCCCCCCCAGCTGCCTGATGAGCCACAGCCTGCTCTCCCCCAGGTTATGGCATCTGAAGACAAAAAATTCAAAAGGTCCATTAAACAGATTTTTCTCTGAGTAAATCCCAGTCTAGAAGCCTGAAGCATAATGGAGTGCCAAGTCAATTATTTTTTCTTCCAAGTGTTAATCTTCCTTAGCTTCTGGCTGTCTTTTTGCTGATTCTCAGAAAGGGTGATTTGTAGGTGTTTATTGCTGGAATTTGAAGTGATTTAAAATTAATGATTAAACGTAGTATGTCTTTCAGAACTAAGTTATTAATATATTACTAATTTTCTAAGCAGTTAATACTTTTTAAGGACTCTTGAAATTTACTAGCACACTTCATATATTATAGTTTATGCAGAAATGCCAATTAACCCACACAATGTGCAGTCAAGATAGATGAGGATTAAGTCCCTACAGCCATTGTAATAGAAGAGATGCAATGACCTGAAAATTGTGTCCTTAGTTCCTTTGCCTGTAATTAATATAAATTCACCAGTGAAGTGCCTTTCCTCTTTTTATTAATCCCTTCTCTACAGTCCTGGATCTCTGTTGTTCAAGCAATTAGGACAGATGTCATATGTTTTCTTGATTCTTCAAATCTGACTTCAGACTTGCAAGGGCTGCACAGCCAGGCTTGCTAAGCTGGGGGCTTGGGAACAGGATACAGCCATCCTGGATATGTAAAATAAATTTCCAGCTATGCAGAAAATGCCAAGGTATGTAACCAACCAGCTCTCCAGCTCCTATTTTTTGTGCCTTTGTCTTCCTTGCACATCTGTGAATAAGCATTATGTCTCCTCTTCTTTACTCAGTGTCAGCCCTTCCACATCAAATTTTGTTCATTGCTGTCTGCTAGCTCACAAGTAAAACAATCAGTGCAGAACTATGGAGGATGTTCTATGGGCCTGGAGCAGAAGCTGAGAATGAAGGACTCATGACCTTGTCTGCAGTCACAGAGGCATGGATCAGGATAGGATGACCAAAATATTTTAATAGGGGGGAGAAGTTACTGCTTCCATGCTGTCCCCCATGTTTCCAGAGGCACATGGTGAAAGTAAAATCCTACTGTTCTGACTCCAGTTGCTGTGGATTGCACACATTTTCACACATTGTTTCTGGTTTGCAGTTCAGAGCTACACAGCTGTCACTGGAACCAGGGAAATGAGTAGAGTTGTAGATACATGTGGTTAGCTGAGAGAATATTTGAATATTCAAATAGAATAGAATATTTGAATAGAATATTTGAAACTGCTCAAATCCTGATGTGGCTATCAGGATATCAGAAAAAAAGGCATAACTAACAGAGGCTCTGAGAGACCAGTTGTGGTGAATGCTGTGAGGTAATTCAGATTTCAGGTTGGCAAAGAAGTCATTACAGTATTCCTTTTCCCTCTGTGAAATTAGTTAAGATTTAGCCTCAAAAAAAAAAGAGAGAAATGCAGTCCCTTGTTTGTCCATGAAGACAAAACATGCCGTATACTGTTTCTGCTATTTTACAAATGCATAAATTAAGGTTAAGGGAGGAAGTAGGACTTCACTGAGACAATAGAATTTCAAAAGTAATAGGATGCTTATGCTGTTTAGTGTCACAGGAAGACTAACCAGTGTTTTGGTTTAGAAAGCTTGTCCCATCAGCTGAGTTATTTATAACATTATACTCCCCTATGTCCTTATATATACCTCATTTTTTTTCAGAAGGAGGGGGTCTTAAAATTGATAAAATACTCCTTTAAGAAGATCTGAAATCAAGGAGAACTAGAAACCTACAGCAAAATGAAATTATGGAGAAGGCATGAGTCAATGTGTTGGGAAACAAGCCAAGAGTCATGGTGACAAAAGGATCTCTTAGTCACCACCTCACAATCCTATAGTAGGACCGTGGAAGGAAATGCATCTAGTGACTTAATAGGCAATATTGATATGATTAGACCAGTGCTGAGAAGCAGCTGTAGAGTCATATGTATAAGATGGAATTACATTAAAATTAGAAGGTCAGAGGATTTAAGGATTTGGAATATTAAGCTTAGAAAAATGGTAAACTCAGAAGTCAAAGCTGCTAGACAGTTGGTCTTTGGCACAGTATCAGTTACTGCACCAGGGGAAGAATAGTGGCATTTAATTGGCATAGCTATGTAGTTTGAGCCATGTAAAGAGAGGCACTTGTCCTGCTTGTAAAACCACCAAAGTATCTTCAAGTTATGCATACACTTTTTTAAGGCCTTTAATGCTAGCTGGGAAGGCAAAGATTGTTAAGAGTCTTTTTTTCAGTATCCATCCTGATATGTGTCAACAGTGCAGACAAGATGAGAAGAAACTTGCTATTAATTGCTGGAAAATACCACGGTACTCATGGTGATTTCTGTGATGATAGTGGAACAGTTCACTGTTAACAAAAGGTAGATCTGCTTTCCATTTACAGTACTTCTACACAGGTAACACAGACATCCTGTCAGCTGACCCCCAATATTATGACATGGCCAACCCAAAGAGGGGCACTCAGTGGCTGCTCTGCTAGCAAATCTCATTCATGGGCCAGGGCTCCATAAGGTATTTTTGTAGTGCTTTTAGCTACTAGATTGGGAAATAGCATATGAAGCGTCCCTTAAGGTAAGTGCTGGGTTGTGGACAAGCCACTGGTCTCTACTCCTGCCAGGCAGACAGGAGCCTTCTCACCCTTAAATAATTTATTGTCAGGTGCAGTTCCTTTCATATCTTCTTCACTTGATCCTTGAGTCAATCTGAGTTACCATCAGAGCTCAGGCTTCTGCTACTGCTGCTTCCTGCTCCTCTGAAGTCGTGGCAGCAAAATCCTGCTGCTGGTAGTGTTTCTCATGCACCTTTCAGTCACTCTTTTTCTCTGTTACCTCAGCTTTTTGCAGAATTAACAGCAAATGCTAAGGTAGACAAAGAATGAAAGATGAGGTTTTAAAAAACACAGATCCATTTATCTCCTTGGCAATATGCATTCCTTATAGCTGGTACCTTTTTCCATACTAAAATTGAAAATCTGGTCATGTTGTTTCACATCCAATTGGTATTAGATGCATCCTTACTCGTATTTGCCTTGCTGGCTTAGGGGACGACTAAACATGCTGAAAATGTTTTGGTAAACATGACAACTATTGTCAATATTTCTGGGTGAGTGATTTTAAAAGCATATTTTAGCACCCTCTTAATTCCTATTTAAATCAGCCTCTACCTCTATACTTGGTTCCTAGGATAATCTAGTAATCAAATCAGCATGAAGTAAAACAGAACATCATAATTCTGTGAGTGCACTAATAAACACAGTGAATGTCTCAAATAATACTTCAGTAAAAAGATACATATTTTCATGGCTTAACTTTACTGAACATTGTATTTGAATAATAACTGAGTGGGAAAATGGCCACATACACAGGAAAGAACAGAAGAGAGGCAGGTAAGTGAGAAAGAAAAAATGGCATAGAAGCTAATAAAAAGTCTGCAGAAAGAAAGCATTAAGAAATTGTTGATGCAGAAAGTCAAGGAAATAAATAGCAATTACAGATTTAAATACATAATTAATGTTATCTTGTTACAAAAGAACACCTGCAAAGCACTGGCAGCTGGTCTTTTTACAGTTACCGATTGGTGGAGTAAAAATAAAAGGAGAAAATTGTCACTGCCAAGTGTTGTTAAAAGGAGTTGACAAATTGACATTAAGTCCTCCCTCACATGGTGACTATCCACACTGTTATTAGCTCAGCCCATCCTTGCAGATGCTTGCACTTTGTTTAGTGCTCAGTGTTATGATCCCTTAATTCCTCCTCAGTTTGTTCTATATCATATATAGATTTGGTGAAACACAATTCAACAGAATAAACTAAATTTACCAAAGGAAAAGCAGGAATGGTTTTCCTATTTTACTATATTTTCTTGATGAATGACTTTTAATTTTAAAAGTAATTAAAACTTAAGTATATGGATACTGACAAAATACTTGTATTTATGAAGTGGGATTTTTCTACATTTTATAATACTACAGAGCCTGAGTCAATATACTGTAGTGTGTAACTCTCATAAGATTTGTTTTGAGGGTTTAATCCCAAGACTTTGTTAGGACCCTCTACTTTCAGAGTGACTTATGGAATATTATTGTAGTGAAATAAAGACATCAAACATGATGTTATGGTACATGGAAAATCCTACACACATACTGGAACAAGCAGAGGATTATAGCAGTTGTATTGTGACTGTACCTGCTGACTAACTTCAAACAGGATGTAAACACTCATGTAGCAGGAAGGCACAGCATATGACCCAAAATAACATGCCAGAGAGTTTTCATTTTGCTTTTCAGTGAAAACTCAAGGTAGAAACGATATTTTCATTAAAATGGTAGAACTGTGCCCATCCTGTCGCCATCATGCAATAGCCTGCCCTCCAAGGCATCCTCTAGAGGACGTGAAAAACATAACACAACATTAGTGTGTTTTAAGGAAGTGGCATTTATTTAAAGACAGGCAAATTGGTGAGGGGGGTGGGGTGGACTGGTTGGTATATTTTGGAATTCAATGCAGCTCTGTGTGTCTGCCTCTGCTTAACCACAGCTCATGTGAAGGGGGTTTGTGTTTGAAATTATATAGCTACAGGATTTTAATGAAATTATATAGCATGTCTTGCTCTATCATTTCCAGGAAAAGTTTGCTATGGTGCAGGCATATCTTATTCCAAAAGTGAGGCAGCAGCTCTATTCCCCATTTGTAAGGGCCACAGCACATCACGAGCAGCATAAATTGAGCTCTGAAAAGGAAGACTGAAGAACCTGAACTGGTTGTGGCAAGACTGGAGAGAGCTGACCTCATTGAAGAGATGTGGGTTCAGCTGTAATAATGTCAGAGTGCTTCTCTTCTCGAGGGCAGAACAAAAGTAACTTGTACTTGGTGATCAAATCCACTGGAAGGTGCAACAGGATAAAGAAAGATAGTATTTAGCTTACTTAAACTATGTCTCTGTAACTTCCTTTCCTACTCCCACTGTCAACACCAAGTCAGCTGCATCTTCATTCTCTGCTGATGTCCTAAGTGCACAGTTAGAAATGAGTGCATTGTGGTTTGCATTATTTCATTTGTTTCTGTGATGAGTTCTTATTTCTAGAAGCAGCATTTTCTTCCTGAGGTTTAATCACTTAGGGTTTTAGTAAATTAAAGTCTCTTTTATTGATAAACAATAGCAAATAATGACAGTGATGAGAATGCTAGTTAAAAGATTATGATTAAAATGAAATTATACCGTTTTCTCCCTATGGAATATCTTTTCCAAGAAAAAGTCATTGTATTGACAGAAACTGCATAGATTTTTTTTTAAAGAAAGTCTGCCAATGTTAATTGATATTATTCAGCTACCTTCATTTGCTTGGCTCAGAGTACTCCTATTTAATTTATCTGCCTTGATATGGACCTCATCCACCAGGGAAACTCCCTTACTTTTGCAGCTGTATTTATTCTTATCTTTTATGAAGTGGGTTAGCTAACAAAAAGTAGTTTTCAATGTACAGTTTATGTTTGCAAAGTACCCAAATTCCAGCCAGGCCCCCTTCATTGTGCAGAAGGAAAGGCTTCCTCAGCACTGCAGCAAAAGCCAAAGTGTAAGGAGGCCACATTAGCATGAGCAGGGTTTTGCAACAGTGCTGATCAGCATGTAGTGTGATGCCTGAATTTGGTTAGTCTGGAATGAGCACCACCAACATCAACAATATCTTTAAAAATCCTCAACGATAACTTTAACTGGGAAATGAATGAAACAGTACAACTGTGCTGCATGTGGCAAAAGGGTGCCCTTCGGCAAAAGGGTGCCCTTCACCAAAATTCTACTTCCAGAAAGTTATTCATTGGTGTACCTGGTTTGTTCAGGTCAGTTTTATAGAAATTCATTAGATGGTACATCTAATCAGTTAAAATAGCCTTCTCCTATTTTTTTGTTTCCGATTTATACAAAGTTTAAATGTACACTAGTTACAGAAAAATAACAAGAGCCTGATGACAGAGAAAATAATAAGCTCAGCCCCTGCCTTTTCTATTAGTCTGGTAATATTCCTTAGAAACCAGAGACAAAACTGCCACTGACTTCAGAAATGGATTGCAAGGAATTTGGCAGCAATTTCAAAAGCCTTCAGCAAGGCTTTCAACACTGCATCTCACAATATTCTCCAGGAAAGGTGGACTGGATGAGTGGACAGTGAGGTGGATTGAAAACTGACTGAATGGCACATCCCAAAGGGTTATAATCAGTGCCATGGGGTCTAGTTGGGGGCTTGTCACTAGTAGTGTTCCCCAAAGGCTCAATAGTGTTTAACTTATTTGTCAGTGATTTGGATGGAGGGGGAGATGCCTACTCAGCAAGTTCACTGAGGACACAAAGCTGTGAGGAGCAGCTGATACCTCAGAGGGCTGCACAGCCCTTCAGGGCCTTTATTGGTTGGAGAGATGGGCAGAAAAGAACTGAAATGCAAAAAAGGCAAATGCAGGATCTCTTAATCCTGCATCTGTGAGATAATAACCCCATACACCAGTACAGATGGGGGACCTGGGGGTCCTGTTGGACAACATGCTGTCCATAAGCCAGCAGTATGTCCTTGTGGCCAAGGTGGCAAAGGTATCCTGACTACGTTGGGAAATGTGCAGAAACTGATGCACAGGAAGTTCCACCTGAATATAAGGAAGAACTTTTTACTGTGTGGGTAACCACACACCAGAACAGATTGCCAAGAAAAGTTGTGGAGTCTCTCCTTCACTGCAGATATTCAAGAACCCTCTAGATGCAATCTTGTGCTCCAGGATGAACCTGCTTGAGCAGGGAGGTTGGACCACATGACCTGCTGTGGTCCCTTCCAACATGACCCATTCTGTGATTGTACACAAATTATATAAAACCACAAAACCACTAATACCTAGGGCTTTTTTTCTTAACGCTACACGCTTTTAAGAACTCTGGCTTCTAGGTCAAAGAGACAAAGACATTAGAGCTTTAGAATCTTTTCTAAAAAAAATCACCTCAACTCTATATACATACATTGTGCTAAAAATAAGTTTCTAATAACCACTTTTAGTCCTGTTTGATAAAATTTTGATATAGTTAAGTATGCAGATTATAAACTTAGAGTTGCATGTCTTTCCAAGTACTTCTTGTTAAGTTCCCTAGGCTGAGTGAGAAATTTTGCAGCCTTCCATACCATTCCATGAGGCTGTCTGTGATGCAGTCAACTTTAGAATCAGCCTCATTTTATGGAGCAGGAGGAGCCTTGATCACACCAGGATTTTCCCCTGCACCTGAGAATAAATTGAAGGAGAGATATATCCCTGAACAGATTCTGCTTCTGTGCCCATGCTGCTGTGCCTGGACACAAAGCAGCTATTAGCCTGGGTTGACCAGTTGATTTGGAGGATGGATAGCAGCTTTGGGTATCAAGAGGGAGACAAAGGCTCTGAAGAATACAAATGGGCTGCAGCCATTAACTGGAGGAGTGTTATCCATAGGAAGAGGTAAAATGATGACACTGGTAAAAGACTAAATACAAAATTTAAATCAAGGTGTAAATAAAATGTTTTGTGTAATAATATAGTACCTATACATATAACCTGGCAGACAAAGGTTTTTGGGCTTTTTGTCTTCATAGGAGGAACAAAAACAACCCCTTTTTCATAGCTGGGATGACAGTACTCTCATTTTTCTGTTGAATAATTATCCCCCCTAAACTTGTAAAAGACAAAGTGTTGTTCTCTGGTTTTGCCTCTCCACAAGTCCAGAGAAAACAGAAATAGAGTATTATACTGGCAATTCAGAAAATGCTTAAAGCCATGCCTAACTAATCTACTGTGTCACTGCCCATAATAGATGTGGCCTGTATCAGAGGGAGGAGATAAGATAGCCAGGTTCCATTTTTGGAGTCAGGACTGTATTTACAGGACACAGTAAGTTGTCACGTTCTCTACAGAGCATAAACAGTGGTAGTTACCCCAGCAGGAAGTATGGCCCATTGAGTTACCACTTCTGCTTTCTGGTATCTTTTCCACTTAACTGATTTCAGTGCAATAATGTGTGACTTATAATCTTGAGAATTTGGACACAGTCAGTAAAGCTAAGGAAATCTTTAATTACTATCGAGAGTTTTAAAGATAAACTTGTAACAAACAATTACTGTGTGTCTGATTTTACCCAGTCCTTTGATTTATATTTTACTTCCAAGTCACATTAAAAAATGAAACAACCTTATTCTTGCAATGTCATTATGAAATTAAAAAAAGGATGTTTCGGTTTAAAAATGTCAGAATATATACATGATAATTGGTGGAAATTAAAATGTTAATTTAATAATTTCAGCATTAATTTAGCAATATTTTCAGCCAACCTGAATGTATATTTGTAAATTCTGTACAGCTGTGACATAAGTATAGTGAAATTCATAAAGAAGATATTTAAAACTGTGATAAGAAAATACAAATTTATTGCTAGCTGTTAACTGTACCCTAGCTCCTAGGAAAATAGTAATTTACATCTAGATGGGGTTTTAAAACCAAATACTAAATAGCATTGTTGATATTCAGATATGAACACAAAGTATTACCAAGTAGCTGCCAGATGACATAGTGACAATGATGTTAAATGAGCTTTGAAGAAAAATCTGGAATGACCAGGTGAACGTTCTTCTGAGCGGAATGTAATTACCTTGGAAGCTGTCTGAAAATGACTAGAGAATAAGAAAATTTAGTTCTGACAGTAATTTCTGGAGTTTTGGGGTTTAATAAGACAGCAAATGACTGCCAGGCTGACAGGATTGGAGCACAGCTTAGAGCCACGGCATGGGAGGTACTGATCTCACAGAAGTTCACACTGACAATGCAAATTCCCTGTAAGTGATATGACAGGTCAGCATTGCAGTAGCTGACTTTTTATGCTAGATTAGAGCTCCCATTGCATGGAGAGCCAGGTATTGTCTGTCCCCTCATAGCTGACACAAAGCTGGCAGAGACTCCAGATTGCATGTTCATTGACAAGTCGGGCACACCAGTGTGGCTGGTCAGAGCCCAGATTTCACTGAGCACTGGAGACAAGGCCTGGCTGCTGAAAGTCTGCAGTCCCATGGAGCATGTCTGGATGCTGGGGAAACAAGATACATTCAGTATACAATAAATTTTGGTGTCATGCAGGTTTGAAAAGTCCCTTTACTAAGTAAATTCTAATGTGACTCTATAGCCCAAACTTAGCCACATGAATGTTTCTGGAGGGCCAGTTGAAGTGTGACACAGTGTATCTAGTTTAAGATAAAACCGGCACTTTTTCCAGCTGCCTGTCTTTGCTGAGTTGTGCAAACCTCATTATAAGGTTTTTTTCCATGATAATTTATTTAAAATTGGTATGGAAGACTCTGACTACTCTTACTGTAGTTTGAGTGGGCCTAGTTCAGTGTGGAATACATTTGGGTAGTTAAGTAACATTGCAATTAAGTGAACTATGATGGTATCATAATTAGGACATACATTTTCACACACTTCCTCTAGAAATCTAGAGCAGGAAGCCAAATCAAAGTGAACAATGAAAACAAATGAAGCATGGAGACATACAGACTCAGGCAATCCCTGCTTTCTACTCTCCTTCTGAACTGTCCTCACAGGGCAGCTCTGCTTCAGCTCAGCACAAAGCAATAACCATCCCAAGGCTTGTAAACTTTTCTTTCAGCTAGAGCTATTTGTCCATGTATCTTCCCATGGCATGTCTTTCCAAGTGACAAAACTTGCTTGTCTGCCAAGATAAAACATTTGGAGGGCTGTGAAGTGATGTAACCTGGGTACACCTCTGTATTGCTGTATTTTCAGTGCTAGTACACAGAGCTGTTAGTGACTTGGATTCAGGGCATGTTGTGTGGGGATTGGGTGAAGCCAGACTGATCTCTTCAGACTAACACAACCCCACAGAGCAGTCAGGACTGATGTGACTGGCCTGGCATAGGTTTTGTAATGAAGACTGCTGTTCTGTTAGTGTGATTTTTAGGTGAAATTATTAGAAAAGCTGGCAAAGCTAGTAGCACAAGAAGCTAGAAGGGAGCACAAAGCTGCTGGGACCAGCAGGTAGAAGACATGTTAGAAGAATGGCAGCTCATTGCCATGACTTGCACTGCCACTTCCCCTGTGCCCATGGTCCTTCATCTTCCCCAGAAGGGCACAGAGCAGTCACACAACACTCGGGCAGTCCTTGGCCATGCTGCTTGGCACATCATTAGCAGTCTAATGACATTGACCTATGGAAATGGGACTGGCACCAATGCTTTTACAAGTACCAACCATAGCCATCTCTTCTGCTTAGGAGCAGTTCAGATTTGGGTAACAAGAAGTCTCAGTGCATCGTGTTATTGGCACCTGTACTACCCAGTTCATTAAAGGGACTGGCCCAGAGTCTTATCACAGCTGCCTATGTGCGAGCCTGATGCTACTCCAGAAATACAGTAGACTAAATGAGATTTTTTTTTTAAATGGCTGATTACTTTCAAATCTTCAGCAAATCTTTAAAATCAAGAGGTTTTTCTGCAGCTTCTCTTCTTTTAGTGGACAAACTCCTCCAGGTGGCCAGCAATATGGCTCAAGGTCTTGAACTAGCAATGTGTAGGCTATCAGTTTTCTTTTTTCCTTTTTGGAATGGTAACATAAGTTCAGTAAATTTTGCAGAATCCATGTATCTGGTTTTGTTTAGTTAGTACTAACTCTTGTTAGTAATTAAAAAGTTCCCAGGCCGGGCTTTTGAGGAAACATTCTTAGTTTCAGCCCTTTACCTTCTTTTAGGACAGCCAGGTTTTAACACTATCTTGGAATAAGTTCCTTCAAGATATGGGACCACGGTTTTTTAAGTTCTACTCGGCTCCATTTTGTGGAGGGCAGGAAAGAAAAACACCGTGGTAATATCTCCCTTCAAAGCACAATATTCAGGCATTCTTGTTCCATAGTCATATCTTGGCTACAGCTACAGTTTGAATTCAATTAAAAGCTTTAAATTGGTCATCCTTCCAAATATTTCCAAACTGTCATTCACTTTCACCTAGAGATCTATTGTCCTAACATAATTTCCGTCTGAGACAGAAGTCAATTACACTAACTGTGCAGCAGGAATTAACCTCTTCTGCATCATCAGATTATTACTGTTGCTAGGTTCATTTTGCAAAGATCTTTCCTTTATTTGTACATAAGTAAAGATAAGCACCAGCGCTTGTGATTCTCAGTACTGACTGGGAAATAATTACCTTATTGGAATGAGAACAGACATGTATATTGAATGTACTTCTAAAACTGATTAGAATATTGAAATAGGCTGCAAAAAGACAGGTCACCTTCAGCTATGGGATAATGACACTGATTCTCTGATCAAAAATAGCTTTGCCATAAACACAATTATTAACAAAGTAAATGGTTATCTGTGTGTTGACAGATAGTAAAACAATATCTAAAGAACTTTTAATCAAAGTTGATACTTCTGAGGTCATTCTGAGGATGTGCCCTTATACCTCCATTTAAAACTCACTTGTGCACGTCCATTGAGAAAATGGAGTGATCTGGAGGATTTGAGAGGCGTATGTGTACGTGCAGGAGCCAGCTCAAGTGTAAGTGAGAATGTGGTGAAAGACAAGCTCCCAGGGGAAATTCTAGGAGTTCTCGGAGTTCTAGGTCAGCTGGAAGAGAGACGAAATATGATTGTGAGGACAAGGCACAGAAGTTGGAAGGAAGAAGGATAGGCAATTTTTTGGTACTGGATAAAAGCACTCTTGATGATCTGAGTGAATAAATGTTTTCTTATGCTCAGAAAATCTTATTTTTATGTGAGGAAAACTTCATTAGGGATGTGGAACTCATGGTCTGCTTTCCCTCTGAACTGAAATTCCAGCAAAGCCCTGGATTTTGACAGGTCATGTCAGAGAAGAATCCTGAGACAAAATGAGGGAAGAGCTGGGACCAGGCAGATCTGGCAGTGGTGCTAGAACTCACACTTTTTTCCAGACAATTTGAAGGAGAGACTGTACTCTCTCCCCCAGAAGCAACCACAAGAACTGAATTGGAATAATAATACAGCCACTTAGGAAATTGTCTCATCAATAAAACAAAAACATTCACTGGCAGCTTTACCTGCATGGCTTGTCAGCCATCCTACCAAAGCATTTCCTGAAACTTCCCTGAAATGTCCTAGATGGAAATTATCTCCATATACAGAAGTTGTTTGCTTCCTTTAAATTGATGCGGCGTTTTCCACAGCATTATGTTTGACTTATGATTTTATTCAGCACAGAAATGAGGAGCTGTGCAATTAATTTTTCAGGAAGGGCAAATAGAGCCAGTGGGGTAAAAAGAGCAAGTTAGCATAAAACATAAAAGTGGGATGATAGAACTCTGAACTATGTGCAGAGGTCTGAGTCTCAGTATTCAATAGCCTGATGGAAAGTGTGATGATACAGTGAAGAAAACAGAAGGCATCTAAAATAAACTGAGGCAGGGCAGAAAAACAATGATGTTACAGGAGCTACTACTTCAAGTAATTTTGTGTGTGCCAGGACCACCATCCATACAGTCCTGTGGCAATAGCTATAGTAAAGCCTGCTGTAAAGTTTAGTCAAATCAATTGTAGTTTTCCTCTTGCAGCATATCTCTAGCAACACATGGCAATGATTTAAGGAATCAGAGGTAAAAATCTACGTAAAACGAAAGAGGTTTTTTTTAGTCAGGAATGCAAAGCTACAGTCCTAACCTCAATCTTGTTGCTGATGAGTCGTGTGCCTTTAGATGTGTTTGGTGTACTCGCGTCCAGAGTAAAGTCACTGCATGTTTGAGAGCCCTTCACCCGGGACAGTCCCGTTCCCGGTTAAACACCTCAGCAGAGAGGGCGGGGAGCAGCGCTCCGGGCAGGAGCCACTCTAAGGGACCGGTCTGCGGAAACCGACCCCGGCCCACCTGGCTACGCAGAATTCATAGAGGGCTCTTCACTGCTGCCACCTGCCCACTCCTGCCGGGCGACAGCCTTTCAGGCTCGCCGGGACCCCGGCTGGGCGGCGAAAGGCCGGGCGGGTGACAGGGCGCGGAGCCGCCAGGCCGGCGGGCCCCGGGCCAGCGCTGAGGCGGAGGCTGCCCCGGTGGGTGCAGCGCTGCTGCTCGGGGCCCCGGCCGCGGGAGTGCCCCTGGGACGGGGTCCCTCTCGCTCGGGCCGCGTCACTCCGGCCTCGGGCTCCGGTGCTGTCTTTAGGCAGGGGAAAGGGGCGGGGGAAGGCGGCTCCGGACCGCCCGGCCGGGGCCCCGAGCAGCGGCGGGAGCCAATGGGTGCCGGCGCGGCCGTGTGACAGGCGGGGCGGCCGCTGCCCCCGCCGGGCGGGGAACCTGCACGGCGGCGCTTGGCAGCATCATCCGCGGCTGCGGGGCTGACACACGCCTCCATCCTCCTCTCTCCCGGCAGCCGCTCACACGCGCCTCGCCGCGGGCGGAGCGGAGCGAGGGGCGCCGCGGCAGACAAAGCAAAGATGGCAGGGATCCTCGCCTGGTTCTGGAACGAGCGGTTCTGGCTGCCGCACAACGTCACCTGGGCGGACCTGCAGAGCACGGAGGAAGCCGCCTTCCCGCAGGCGGAGGACCTCTACCTCGCCTTCCCCCTGGCCTTCTGTATCTTCATGATCCGGCTGCTCTTCGAAAGGTAACGCCGAGCCCCTCGCGTCGCCCCGGGCTTGGTGGGTTGGGCGGGCCCAAGGGCAGCCGCGGAGCTTTGTCAGACCGGCATCTTCCCCGCCGCCGCTGCACTGCCGGCCTTACCGGGCCCTTGCGTTATCCCTGCCCCCTCGGTCGGTCACGTAGCGGGCCCGATGCAGGAAGGTGGAGGGGTTCGAGAGGCAGCCGGCGCGCCGCTCCCGCTGCCTGCAGCGCGGCCCGGCGCGGGCGCTAGGAGGCGAGGTCTGCCCGGGAATGGGCGCAGCCCTCCCGCCACCTGCGCCGGCCGCGGCGGGCGGGGGAGACGGGCCCTCCGGCACCTGTGCGGATCGGGGCGCCTGCCCGCGACCCACGGGCTGCGGCGGGGTCCTGTCCGCCCCCATCACGGAAGCTCCGCCAGAAGAGTGGCGGCCGGCCGCGGTGGGAAGCGGTCCCGGCAGGAGAGTTTGCCCGCGCCCCCGCCGCAGGGCCGCTCTCCGCAGCGGAGCCCGCGCTGGGTCCGGGAGCGGCCGGGAGCTGAGGCCGGCGGCTGTTCCGCTGTCCGGCTGTTCAGCGTGGGGCCTCGGGCGGGAAGGGGCAGTTCTTGGTGAGCTGAGCAGAGCTGTGCGTGGCCAGTGCAGATGGTGTCGGTGAGCGATGCCGAGTGTTGGAGCACTCCTGGGGCTGTCGGAATGTGGAAGCTCAGTGATGAAACGCGCCAGGCGCTGTTCATCTCTGAACCAAACTCACCGTTCATCGAGGCTGCTGAACTCATAAACCACGTTTCACAAATACATAAATACGTATATATGTATATTTAAACATAAGGCGTCCGACTAACGATCGGTCGGCAGGGACGGTGTTTTCTGTGCGTGCTCCCGAGCGGGTGCTGAGCAGGGGCCGCCTGGCACGGGGGGCAGCTGAAGCCAGGTGGGTGCTCGCTTGCGCTCGCTGCTGCGCCGCCTGACAAAGGTGCTGCTCCCTCAGCCGCTGAGAACAAAAGAGCGATTCCTTATGCCAACACCTACGTGTTTTCAGTGTTGTTTTCTTAGGCATGCTGTTAGGGTAGTCAAAGAAGATAAAGAAAGACCGGTAGTTACTACATGCCAGAGAAGGGCTGTAAAGATACTTTAAAAATGATAAAAGAGCTTATCTGCCAGGTACTACTTCAAATTTCCTAAGCATTCTCTCTCCCTGGTTAGAACTTGCCTGTATTCCTAGCTTGGTTGAGAGAACCATATTTGTTTTGAAAAATAAGCTGTCACAGGCTGTTGTTATCTTCTGTGTTGCTTTACAGATTTACTGAACAGCAAAAATTGTCATCTGCCTGAAAACCTGAGGTTGTGAAAAGTTAATCGAAGCAATTGAGTTAAATACTGCAGTATAGTTACAAGTGGAGTAATGAGTGCAATTACAAGTATTTAGATTATGTCAAATAATTAATCTTTTTTTGCAATCTGTATGGTGTGTACTTCTGAGTGTTGAAAGCGGGTGCATGATATTGCATCTCTTGTCATCTGAACTGCAATAAGCATCACAGCAGGACTGCGTTTGATGGATGAACAGCTAGTCAGAGATACAGTTTCAGCCTCAAGTTTAACTCACGTTTCTGCTAATCTTGAGGTGGCTTGATTGTAGAAGCTACTCTGATTATGTAGTAGTTTGTATCCACTTACTCTGGTTAATGTTTAATTTTGCAAAGCGTTATATTTTTAAGTGTTTATTATACATATAGATGAGAATACCAGTATTTTTTAAATTCTCTTGTATTCATTAGGCAGATTTTGAAATTTATATCTAGAAATGTGTTCTGCTAACCTGATTGTAGGTGAGAGACCTCCAAAGATGTTTTATTAACAGTTACTTGGGTATGTGTTTTTTCCTTTTAAAGGTAAAATCAATTTCATAACTCCCCTGTGAGAATAGGATCAGGCTGTTTTGTGTGGGATTAATCCACATGGCATGGTACAACAGTGATTTTTCATGTAGAACATTTTATTACAGCAGGCTGGGCAAAAGCAACGGAGCCTGTTTCCACTGATGAAAGCAGGGGGATTGTGTATGACTTTGAACGATCAAGCTTTATTATTGCTCTTTGTTAATTGGTTTTTTCAGATTTCTGTGCTTTGGTTGTTGGGAGCTACAGAAATCCTTCATGCACATCGTCAATTAAAGATCTGAAATTATGCATGATTTAGAAGGGGGAAGAGAGGAATATCTTTAAAACTGATTTTTTTTTTTCTTCTCTATATTAAAACATGGGGTTTTTTTAAACTCAAGTTGTGGATGACTGATGTATGTGCTGCATCCTGCAACATACTCTTACAGATGTTTAGCAGCTATGGTGATAGCAGCTAAAGAAGAAATAAAATTAGATTCTGTGACACATTTTAGGAACTTGCAGATTTATTTTAGATCTATGACTGTACTGTAATATTTGTAACATCAATGTATTGTCTATTTTGTTTTGTAAGATACCCTAGCTCCAATACAGGTGCTCTTGTAATTCTGTACACTGGTAGGTAAGCAAGGTGTTAAGAATCTGATGATGCGTTTTATATCCATTATTTTCAGACTGCTTCATAGCAGCTGACTGCTATGCTGCTGTAGTAGTATGGTTTATTCCTCTGCTTCATAGAAAGGGTTACTAACTTCATGGATCCTCACAATTGTAACAAATACAGTTTGGGGGAGGTGGACTTTACACGTCTTTGCTTACAAAGTTCTTGACATGTTTGGGGGATGCAACTTGCAATGCTGAAAGTTGATATTATGTTTATATTCTATATACATATGTATTTGTGTGTACATATTTGCAGGTGGTATTGAAATGATAGAACTTGGAAATTTTGTACATATACATGCATTAATTACAGAGTTAATCCTAGGAAGATTGTTGTTGTTGTTGTTTGTTACTGGTTTGGTGAATCAGCTAACCAAGCCAAGAAAATAAGCTAGACACTACTTTTTTTTTTTTTTTTTTTCTCCTTTCAAATGGGTTACTTTTTTATTGATTTCCTTGTCCTGCTATCCCTGACCAGCCCTCTTGAATGAATGGAAAAGAATGATTAGAACATTAATGGTATGCTCAGTCACCTCAGCAAGTGGGTCTGATGATGATGAGTGCTCCCAAAATAAGCTTTGGTCTGAGGTACAACCTCATAGCCATGAGATTTAGTGGTTGTATCTGCTGAGGTTATTGTAGTTATGGTGAGGTGTTAAAATACCTTAAAAGCCTTTTTTCCCTTCCTTCTAGTCCATCTTTCTTTAAACACAAAGTACATTTTAGAAAATTACAATAACTAAGCACAAAGATAGTGTTACCTAGTAGTTTGGAAGATGGCAGAAGTTTAGCAATGCAGTGAGTAATGTGGAACATATTTCCCCTGAGTGTGTGTCCATTTTGTGTGCCTTACTATGTTTTTTAAAGGCATGTAACAATTAAGGATACCCCCTGTACTATACAATGCCTTAAGGTAATGTAAGTCTCAATAGTAAGTCTCTGTCTCCCTGGATCCTTTCCAGTTCTGCTGTGGCAAAGACAGCTTAAAGCTGAATTGAAACTGGTCTTACTAAGAGCAGGGTGTTGTAGTTTTGATTGGCCTAAAAAAGATAAATAAACACCTGTTGTTCTGGGTAAATATAATTTTTCTTCTTTTGTTTATGGGATACCATGGCTCTTCTCCCTCTGTGCTAGACCTCACTGCTCAGAAGCAGCATCCTTTCCTAAACTCCTAAGCATTTCCTCTGTGAGGATTGTGTGCTTATACAGAAACTGTATTCTCTCAGCAGTCAGTGTGCTTGATGGACACAAAGCAAGAGGGTAACACTTCTGTTTTAGAGACTTCTCTCAGAAGAGAAATTGACTGAATTCTCCAAAAGGATTCCTGGCAAAACAGATTTCTGATGCGGTCCAGCAATCTTCTGAGTCAAGCAGCCTGATAGTACTGCTTTCTTTACACTTGGCTCACCTATTGAAGTTACTCATACTTCATCTTTGCACTGTAGTTGCACTTTATTTTATTTCCCTCATCTTGTAAGCAGCAGTTTAGGCTCAGATCTAATGAAGTCACTCAATGAACCAGCAAACCGCTTATACTGCTTATATTGTAATCCAGCCTTGATGGGGAGCAGTTCTCAAAGGTGATGCTGATATCCTGCAGTTGATGGAATGGCTCATAAGGTCAGAGATAGCTTGATTATATATAGCAACAGCCCTCCAGCTGCACTGACTTGAGCTGAGCCAGCCACATCAATTACTACTACTCCAATCAAGATACTGTAGACACTGAGCATATGGAAATTCATGGCTTTTATTCGAAACTGCTTTTGTAATGATAATTCAGTCTCAGAGGTAACCTCAGCTGATTTTCATTTAGTATGACACAGTAGAATACCTAGTGAGTCTGGGTGACATGATACAATGACTGTATGAGCATGTATATATATTTTTTTCCTACCTTTAAAAATTCATTCAGATGACAATACATACAGTCTTATGAGTGTTTCTGGTGTTTAGTGTATATGTACAAATTTTATTTTTTTACTCCATAGGACACCTAGTATCAGTGTTTTTTTACAATAAAAGAGGCTAGACAGGATACAAATTTTGGAAGTGACTGTATTAACTTCCTGTACTTCCAGCGGCCCAGAACCTCATCTGGAGTGGTTGGGTGGGGCACTGATGGCTCTTTCTGTCAAAACCTTTTTCCAGGCTGTAATATTTATAGATTTTTTGCTTACTTCCCTGTGTGTTAGGCAACATCTGATCATTCAGGTGTAATTCATTTGTATGTAATTGGGTGCATGTGTTCTGACAAAAACTTTCTCAGTTCTTTCTTTACCTTTTTTTTATAATTTCTTTTTTTTCATGAGATGACATATAGGGCTTTTTCTTTTTACTTGATTGCTATTTACTAAATGTTTAATTCTGTTGAAATTGAATAGGATATTGAAATTGCTAACTTGTATGAAAAGACAGACCCTGTAAATAAAATAACTAAAAAGCTATTTCTTTTCAAGTTTAAATCAATTTCATTTTAAAAAGTAACAATAGATCCTTACCAGTAAATAGCTTTAAAATGCATTTATAGCTTGCTGATTGTACTATTCATTTCTATGTGTTTAAGTTACTAATTTTCTGTCATTTATCTTTTTCTTTATATAACCAGTTTTTGTTTCCTAGGGTTTCAGGGTTGGGCTTCAGCCACTAATACTTGCAGACGAACACTTCCCAACAAAAGGATTGTTTTACCTGGAGAGCTGCTGTCTGTCTTGGCCTCTTACCAGCTCAGACCAGTGCAGTGCATGCTCATGCACACCGGTGCTACCAGTGCTGGCTGGTACACATCTCTGCTGTGTAATGTGGTTGTGTGCTCACACAGAGGCTTGGAGTGTTCCTTTAAAAGAAGGTGGAGTGGATAAAATGCACACTATTTCAATGTCCTTCATATAAGACCATTTACAGATGTGCGTTAGTGTCGGTCTTAAAATTAGGAGTTAAATGGGAAACGCGTGCTGAGCTACAGAAGAGAATGCCATTAAAAGTGATTCCTAAAATATCCACGTGAGAGAAGTGTGACAGCTAAGCCACAGCTCTGCCAATGGAAAGGTTTCAGTGACAGGTCACTAGTGGGTGCTGGGAGCCTATTAGTGAGGCAGAGCCACAGTTAGTGGGGTTTTGTCTGAGTGCAGGTTCCAGTTACTGGTAGCAACTCCAGTTTGGTTCCAGCCTGGATTCCTGCAATCGCGCAATTGGATCCAAATTACCTGTGTTATGTCTCTTTCTGCTGCCCTACTTCTGCCCCTGTCACTGATTAATAGGTGTTTGCCAAGGATTTATTTTTGGAAAAAGAATAGCTTCTGGTATGCTGCCCCTTTCTAAGCATCTGCAGACCAGTGTCTTATTAGTCCATATGAAATATTTAGTAAATTAACATTTGGGATATTCTGTTCCCTTAAATCTATCTCTGTTCCTGTCAACAGGGTTGATGCCTGAGCTGAACAGCGTTTATTTGACTGTATTTTGGGGGAAGGTCTGTTCTTTTTTCTCAAGTTGTTAAATATCCCATGCCTGCCCTAGGCTGACAGTTTATCAGCATGTGGTGTTTCTGTGCCTGTCTCAAGAGGGTCTTGGAGTTTTGAGAAGAAAGTTAAAATTACAGCATAAAACTATATAACTTTTGTAAGTGATGTAACCTTATATAATATCCAGCTGTATGCTTAAGACTGTGGTTGACACCTGATGGACAGTGAGATGCATATGATGTGTATCAACAGTTCCTTGGAGTTGTTGATCTAACACCTGGATTGCCCAGTGAGTGACTTCCTTCACTCACTGGGCACTTACAGATTTTGTGAGACAGCCAAGGGAAAGGAAGGGTCTCTGACCATGAAACACGTGAATCTCTGATTATTTGGAACAGGAGGAATCACTAATGTCTTGCTTTAAGGCGAGCAAAGTTTCTGACAGTTAGATGGGCTGAGAACTTCTGTCCTCTGGGAGGAAATGTTTTTAGCACATAGTCCTTACAGAAGACCAACTCTACACCCTATGGTGTCCATCAGTTTCTGGTGATGCCTTTCTGGTTATTCTGAACTGGTCAAACTGCAGCCAGGGTGAGAGAACTGGAGTATTTAGCACAGTCAGTTGAAATCTTAGAGATGGTTTTCAGGTGGAACTGTAACACAAAGTTGTGACTTCTGCACATAAAATAGAGAGTAAACTGTACTTTTTTTTCCCCTATGTAGTTAATACCTCTCTTCATAGCAAATTCTGCTGTTGTTAAGCTTTAATGTTTCTGAGCAATTGTATAGCCTCATGTAACTATTATTGATGTAGCACAATCAAATTTTAACTCTCAAGGTAATTGTACAATTAGTAAGAAAATTTAAGAATTGTAAAGGAGCGTAACATCCCGTTAACCATGTCATGTATATTGGCTATTAATCCAAGTTATGTTTTGCACAGGGAGGAATGAAATGCTAAGGGTCTCCAGACTACCTTGTATTAATGAAATAACTTTCAGGTTCACTAACCTAAAACTCATTTTAATATTATAAATGATGCACATTAGTTTGGTCTGAAGTGATGAAAAGCCTTCTCTGTGCTCACAGGTCACACTAGGATAGTTAAAGCAAAATAGCTAAATCACTTGTATTTTTTTGCAGTGCAAGTGCAGTAGAAGCTTCCTTTTAATAATATCTTCACTGTATTGGTTTCTCCTGTATGGATGAGGGCAATAGCCTATAGTACTATATTAAAAGAAATAAATCTAGCTGACATAGTGAATAGTCGTGCACAAACAGAGGTCAGAGTTTGGAATGTGTTCATTGCCATCAAATCTTACGTTCTTGAGGCTATTTGAGTATTTGTGCTCTCAGTAGTGTTTATCATTTGCAAAAGCTAGTAGTTCTATTTTTACCAGTAGTGAAATAACATAACATGTGGTGTCATCAAATCTACTCACTGCCCATTTGCCATCCTCTGAGGTAAACTTAGTATTTTTTAGCTCTGCAAGCAGAAAGAGAAAAAGACTTAATTTTGATTTAATAAAAATGATGCTGAAATCCTCACTTCAGCATTGGGATCTCTTCAGTCCCTTTTCACCTCTGTTCCTGACTGATTTCAGTTTTATATGACATTGAGGAAGTTCAGATACCTGAACTTTAATTGGGACTGCTGTTTACCATGTCTGTGGGACTCCTGTCTTTTCACTGAGAAGACAGTGGAAGTGAAGACTACTCTCAGTTCATACTTTCCTAAGGTTTTTGACAGAACTTTAAACTATGAAAACTGCTTTTGTACCGATACTGTCTACCTTGAAATGGTACAAACGAGCTAAACTGCCTAGACTAATGAGAGATGCTTTCCTTCAGTGGCAGGGAATTGCTTATTTGGAAATAAGACTGTGCTCTATAGCTCAAAGTAAAGAGCTTACTCAAAAGCAGTCCCTGATCACAGAAGTAATGTGAAAGGAAGATCAGAGTGGTGTGTTGTGATATCCCTTGTGCTTGCTCTTCCTCCTGTCTGTTGTGACTGTGTGATGTATGTATTGCTGAGACACAGTTGCCTCCATAGTTATAGACTGCTTGGTGTGCTTTTTTTAAGGGCACTGCTCAAACAAGGTGTGTGCTTAAGGTGCACAGAAATTAGCCTTGATATGGCAACTGCTGAAACACTGTAAGTGGGCAGTGTAAATGTGCAATGCTAGTGTAAACCAGTGGGCATTACAGTGTGACAAAACAGACAAAATTAAATCTACATGAAATGAAAGTGAGCTCAGAAATTTTTGGAGTGGTGGGTGAACTCAGGTAGCACTTCTCAACCAGGAGGAGACCTGTGCAGCTGGGGAGCTGGAGGGCTCCAGTCTCTCATCAGCTGACTATCAGGGCTACAGCTCTCCTGAGCTCTGCTATAGCAGATGAGACCAGTGCTTTGTCAGGACCAGAATCCCCCTTACAACTTGTAAGACCAGTTGTTTCTGTTGAAAACAAAGTTCTAGGAAATGAGTGGGTCATGAATATGTGCTTGATGACAAGCTTTTCTGCATTTATCCATTAGCTTTTCTCAAAGATTTTCTGCATTTGTCCATTACCTTTTTCCACTTCAATACTTGTGGTTGTCCAAAGCATGCTGCTAGCTGATGTGATCAGGTCCAGTTGGGTATAATTAATTCCTGTTATGGGCATCATATTGGAAAGAAACTGTTGAGAAAAAGAAATGCAGATGGTTAGACCACAAGCAGAAACGTGTTGTGTATGTATTGAAGCAATAATTGAGTGGTTGATTCTTATCTGTCAATTTTTCCCACACAGTGGTATGAGAGGAGGGTGAGAACTGATATGATAAGAGAGTAGCCTGAAAATATTTCAGTAGTTCCGGCACCAAACATTTCCCAGTGTTACAACACTTGTACTAAATTAACAGTGATTGCATTGTTATGATGATGACAAATTGAACTGTGGATGGAGTCCTGGGAGTGCTGGTGGACACAGATTCTTCTTAGTGGTGTACAGTGAAAGGACAAGAGGCAATAAGTAATCAATATGCAGGAAATTCTGTTTAAACAAACTTTTTCTTGGGATGGTGGTGAAACACTGTGACAGGTTACCCAGGGAGGCTGTGGAGTCTCCAGTTGTGGAGGTACTTGGAGAACATGGACATAGTCCTGCTCTGATCCAGCAGACTTGGTGATCTCCAGAGGTCTCTTCCAACCTTGGTGATTGTGTGAAATCACAAACCTCACAGAATGGCAGAGGTGCAGGCCTCCAGGGCACTCCTGAGACCTGTGTCTGGATGAAGTTTGTAAACTGTGTTGGAAAACTGAATAGGAGAGGATTAAGTTGAAGTTTACTGGAAGCTTACAGAAGAAAATCAGGGCAGAGCACGTAACATTTGATTGAATGGACATCTGGAGTTCCCATTTTCTGTAGGATGGATCTTTTGATTTTTATGGTAGTCTGGTGTGTGAGCAGACGGGATGTAAATTGATAAATAGATGTGGACCTCCTCTACCTAAGACAGGAATTAACTTATGGGTACCCAGAATGAAGTCTGAGTTGCTTTGAAATAAACACATTCTGTTCCCCTTCAAGGAGGAATGCTTTGAGTCTCCTACAGCACAAAATTTGAATATAATAGGCCATTTTGAGGATAATTATACTTTTGTTCCACTTAAGTTTTTTCTTCTCAACACTGCAATATTTTAAGATGATTTTGGGTTTGAAAAAATTCATGGAAAGAGGTGCTTAGACAACAGAAAACAGAAATCACATGCTTTACTGGAAAAGCTTTTATTCCCTTTGGGTTCAGGATAATAAGAATAGATCAGACTTAGGGAAAAAAAGAGAGAAGGCAGTCTTTAGTCTCATGTTCAGTAATTCTTTATATTGGTAATAAAATGCATAGTTGAAAATATATTTGTATATGTGTGTGACAGAGAGTAATTTATATGCCACAGTGGTGTCATATCACTCTGATGCAATGTGCTTTTTTCTATTTTTTTTTAATATCCTTTAATCAAAAAATAGTTGTAAGGTGTGGATGTAAAATACTGACTGCTCTAGAAAATGAGATATTTCAAAATGTCACTTTTTGGGGTGATAATGAAACAGTGATACTTGACACAAGAAACATATCTTTTCTCCTAATTAGAGGTACTGTCATGTGTGCTAATCTGGAATTGTTATTTTCTAGAGCATTTACAGGAAACATGAAAAATACTTGATTTTCTTCCAGTTTGGAATGAAATGGAAAGTTAGAAATGTCAAAATTTCATCAGGAGCAGATGTCCTGGCTTTCAGCCAACACTGATAAATGGATTTGGTTACAAGACAAGGATGTAGAGATAAAAATGAGATCTCTGTAGCATTACCAGCCTCCAGAATCACACATTCTATTCTCACCAGAGTTAGCCAGTTTGTATCATGCATGATACACAGAAAGTTTCATTGTGTTTTTCTGCTTGTTTGTTTGTTTTGTGTTTTATTGGAGGAAAAAACTACCCCTTAACAGGTACTGTGTAAAATTGCCTCTTAACAGGTTGATTTTTTTGAAAATAGGCTGATGGTTTGTTAGAGATGGCAAGAGTTGGAATCTCTAGCCTGACATTTACCTTCAGTTGCAAAGATGAAGAGTGATGGCAGAAATAGGACACTACTTCATCTTGCTTACTCTTTCACTCAGAGCTGCCTCCGAGGTTTGCAGAGAGCCCAGCTGCTTGCATCCATCGCAGGAGTATTCCCTGTGTTTGGCCTTGTTTCCCCAATAGCTCAGGTGTAACACCTGAGTGGTTTAGAGCTTTAAATACTAACAACAAACCTCTTAAGTAAGTTGCTTCAAAGGAAAGAAAACTTCAAATTTCCCTTGAAGGATCTGCTTTTACACTTATTTTTATGGATTTCAAGGTTTTCAAGTTGATCCTAATTTTATCAAGGATCTTTCTCAGTTTGGTGGAAAAACAATGTGTTGGTCATCCTCAACTGAAAACCCTTCATGTGCTTATCAGGAAGAAACCATAGCTTCTTTGACATTTTCTCTCTGTAAAGTCCTGTATCTATTACAGGAAATATTTTTTTTAAATGGTTTGAAAATAACCCAAGTGCATTGACTAAGAAAATGACATCTGCTAAATAATCTGCCATCCTCTTCCAGCTCTCAGACTGGAGCACAGCACATTGAGAAGCTATAATCAGAGAGGAGGTATCTGTCAAAGCAAGGACGTTGCCAGCTATGTGGTCCATAAAGTGATTCTGGGATTTCAGTCCTCCATATCCAGTGTTTTGTGCACAATATGCACAGGACCTCTGCTTCCCTTGAATACCCATGGCTGACTTGAGACCTTGACCACAATAGGAAGGTGATATTATGGACTTTGTTTGACTTTTTTGTTTATTTGTGGTGGTGGGTTTCTGTCTTGGGGAAGGCTTGTTGGAATGAAGAGCCAAGGCACTAGTATCCAACATTTTACCTTCCTGTTCAAATGTAGAAATTTCAAATAAAAAGCAAGATTAGTTCATCTTCATATATAAAAACAGTCCTTAGAATCCAGATATTACCACTTGCATCTTGTCTTCTTTTTCAGACTTGTATTAACTTCACCTGGGGCTCCTGTGAATCTCTTGCAAAGCTTTAGGCCTGCCTGGTGCACATGGACTGGTAAATCCTAAGTCATACATGAAAAAATAAGGGCCAGGGGTTTTCATGCTCCCATCTCAGTGACTTCATAGAGTTTGCTGTGGAGCATCCTGGATTCCATACATCAGGGTAGTTGTTGGTCTTCCAACATTAGCATTTGTTTTCTTTAATATAAAAAGAGCATTAATTTTGTGAAACTGTATTACATGCATAAAGAGTTTTTTTCACACAGTTTTATCAGGTTATTTGCAAACAGTAAGGTCTGCAGGAGGTGTAAATTACAGTGTCTTTGAGGGTGGTTGAACTGATTTGAGGATCTGCATTACAACTTGAATATAATTTATTTACTCAAATGTCCTGAATCTGATTTTCTGCCAATATAAATTAGAAATCAACTTTTGCTGAGTTTTACCAGCATACAACTTCTGTGAAAGACCAGAAGTTTTATGACATTATGCATGGTCATGTGTATCCATGGAATTTTAGTAATACAGTAATCTAATCTAGTAATTAGGTTGCTGTTTTAGTAATTATGAAGCAAAGCAACTCTATCTCTACCTGTATATATAAATATGTAAAAAAAAATTTTTTTGCACTGCATTTTTCTTTCCTTGACTAAGTGCCAAGTTTTCCCCCCTCTTCCATTTTTTCTGGACTAGTAGTATGTGTGCAGCCAAAAAGTATTAATTTTGTCTGAAAATCCTCACACACGGAAGGTTAGTTAACATTTCATGTCAACTAGAATGACTTGTTCTTTTTTCACAGAGTAAGAAGTGCTCCTGCATTCTGCAGGATGATGGAGCAGTGAAAGGGAGCACACTGAAGACTTGCTACTCCTTCCCTCAGTCCCTTTAACAAGAACAGCTCTAACAGTGACTGAAGCCTGAGCCTGCTGCTCGGTGACAGGCTGCTGGTACACACCTTGTGGGCAGCTTTTCTGTGTCCTGCCTTGGTTCTGCTCTTGCACAAAGCTGCTTTATGGTGGAGAAGAAGGTCTGAAACATCTGTGCAGTGGTTGTAGCTGCCGTCTGCATGTGGTCAGGGTGGCCTGGCAGCAGTATTCAGGTGTTGCCCTAGCAGGCAGTGTGCTGCAACTGCAGTGCTGTCAGTCTGTGTGATAGGCAGTTTAATGTGAACCCAGGCATTCCATGTGTACTGTAGTCACTGCCACAGTAACAATATTAGCAGCTATTGAGAGCTCTGAGTACAAACAGAAAAAGGAAAGTGTCTTCCTTGATGATGACAGTGTTTGTTCCACATGTGATGATTTTGTGATTTAGAGAGTACAACAGGGTAGGTGTACATGTTGATATTAAAATAGGTTGTAATGATGACCTCCATCACTGTCTCAGCAAGTCTGCCACTCTGCTTCACAACAAGGCTTTTTTGCCTTGCCTGCTACTGCTGCAGGTATTTGTTTATACTGAATGACATAAAGAGGCCTCTGAATGAGTACACTTGCATAATGAGCAGTGCATTCATTGGATCCACCCTGTGTTTTCTTCCAGCCTCCATTCACTGAGCTTTCTTCAATTGAAGGCTTGGCAAATGTTCCCTCTCAGCTTTGCCTACAGAAGAGTGGTTACCAACCAGGAAACTTAATCATAGGAGTGAGCCTTGCATCCTTCTGACCCTCCACACTTCTGGCCTGTAGGAGAGTAATGAAAAGTATTTTGGTCTGGTTTTGCTGTTGACATTGAAAGAGTGAGGCTCCTGATCTCAGGAGGTCTAAATTTGAATATTATAGTCAAGTAGAGGACTAAAACTTAGTGTGCTTGTGTTTTCTGATTATTTTGAGTAATCTATCATGGGGCCTGGGATCCTTTTTTTATGATATGGACATAACTTCAGTAACTGATTGTTGATTCTAAAAAATTTTTAGTGAGAACTATCACAGATAGCAAGAAGTTTTTAGAACTTAATGCAGAGTGAGAAGCTCTAAGCTCTAACAGCCACTGAAGAGTTAATCTTTTTTTTGCTTCTTAACACCTTCTTGACTATTGTCTTGCCTGGAAATTTTCTAGCTTATTACTTAAAAGAAAGAAAAGAAACTTCATGGTTGCAAAATGCAAACTGTCAGGTTATCTTAATTTTAATGGTATCACCTTGTTTATCCATTTACAGTGTTCCCAGAAGAGTCATACACATTTTCCTTTCTCATTTCTTACCTCAGAAATTGTATTGAAAGCATAGTAATAATAACAGTAGTAATAGTAGAGTAGATTATTTGCCTGTTTTGAGGGGGTGTTTTCTGATGCAGGTCTATAAAGGGAACTTAATGCACATGAACAGTTGAGAAAGGTCTGAACAATAATACGATGATTGCATCGCTGCCTGTGTCTAATAAGGCTGTGTAAAAGTAAAAAACCAGCAGAAGGAAATGCTGATGCTGTTCTACATTTGGCATGGGATAATGCTTGGCATGAAGACCTGTGAGTGGAGGAGTAGCAGTGCACTACACCAAAGAGATGTGTCCTCTTTATTCGGCTAGAAAGAAATAAATTTTCTAACTCACTAAAAATATGGACTTTAATAATGCTTTTGGACACCTGAATCTTATCTAGGACACAAAAGAAAAAATACTTACAAAGTTTTTCTCTTGTAATTGTTGTAATTTTAATGAAGGACTTTTTACCCTTAGGGTTTATTTATGACAATAGCGCACTAGTGGAGTGTGCTTCAGCTCTGAGTTTGTAGTTCTAGGTTTAGATCTTTCTTCTGCAGCTGGATTATTTATGGTATAAACAAAATAATGATAAAATGTAAGTTCTTTTGGTCCTACTGCAGAACAAGCTGAGCGAATTTGGCATTCCAAAACCTCTTAACAGCATTAAAAGAATGAGTTATAAAACCAGAAGTTGGAATACTTCTGTGCCATCAATAAATATTTGCATCTCAGATGACAGATCATGACAAGTCAACCCCCTCATGAGTGTGAGTAATGTAGATAATTTTTGTGGAGATGCAGTGCAGCAGCCACATGACTTGTGGTGTGACAATCTGCTGCTCTTCAGTATCTTGACACTTCTGTTGCTTACTTGAAATTTAAAGTTTAGAGAACTAATTACTCACCAAACTCTTCCTGTACTTGCTATTTAAAAATGATTAATGAAAGAGGTTGAGGACCAGAGGTAGGGATGGGGCAGAGAAGTAGAACTGGAAGGAGCTCACAGATATCTTATGGAGTGGGAGAGGGGAGTGGGACTAAAGATATGTTGTGTGTGGGGAAAACATGACTGTGATGTAAGTCTGTGCACCTGGGCGGACTGTGGTGTAACCAGGCATGCCTGTTTGTTTGTGTCACCAGAAACAATGTGTTTGCAAGTATTCCCTTCAGATACACTTCTAAATTCAAAGGTATATGAGAACACTTATATCCTAGGCAAGGAGGAGGCTTGATGTATGCATGTCTTGTCTTCCTCAAGTTGCTAGTGAAACATGAAACAGACCTGAAAATTCTTCAGAAGAATCCAAATTTTACCTTTTTTAAATTTTTTTTTTGGCAGTAAGAAAGCCATAGCATTGTATTATTGCGGTCTGGTCCCACGTGGAAAGGTGTAGCATGCCTGGGCCCCACACCCACCTTCTTGCAAAATCATTAATGAAGACAGATGACAACTAAGAGTTGCCAGCTGTGTCAAAATGATTATGGACTGGTATATATTTAGCTCTTCTGATGACATCTAGAAATCTGTTATTTGGGAGGGACAGCACCCTTTCTTCTCTTTCCAAAATAAGTCAATTAATAACCTTCCAGGTTTGTTTGGAAAATGTAGGTACTGTTATTTCTGGAAGATCTTAGTGGTAGATTCAGCAGAACCCTGGATGGTCAGTGAGACCAGGAAGTGGTTTGAAAGGTAACTGAAAGGAAATAAAGGAGATTTATGTAAAGTGTCATTGGGGAAAGTGACTTGCATCTGTAGAGGTTAAAAATAGTGTTAAAATGAGATGATTTCTGATTGATGAGCTGAGAGTTCCAAGAACAGAGGATTTACAGCTGAGGTGACAAACCCCAATATAGCCAAGAACAACGGGAGACCTTGAGTATGGAGCAAGTAGGTGAAATTTGAGTCCGGTGAGCCTTTTGTGAGAAAGAGAAATATTGCTATTGTTACTTGTCTAAAGTGAATTCTGCTTTGTCCATTGCAACTGCCTGACAAACTCTGTTGTTGGCAAACCAGGACTGATAAAAGGATTCTTGATTTTAAGATAAAGAACATTTCCAATCAGCTAGACAAGGCATCCTTCATGTTCTCAAGCTATCACAGTACAAAAGTACTGCTTAAATCATCTGGGGACCCTAATAGCGTGCTACTCCTATAACTTGAATAGGAGGGAAAGTTTCTTTTATGACATTAAGAATAATGCTAAAGAATTGTTCGTGTTTTATGGTGTGCTGTAAGGGGGGATGTGTGCCTGTGTGTGTGAGAAAAATGGTAATGTTCTCTAGTAACCCAGAACAGTTATGATTGCCTGGATCATCTAGAAGCACAAGATGTTTTCAGCAATTAATTTATAGACTGAGCAGATGTTCATTGTGGCAAGAACCCAATAGAGGACTAGAGCTGTTCTCTGAAAGACTCACAGATATTTTCCCAATAACTGAGGCTTAGGGAAAAAAATCTGCAAACTTTATTTGGGGATTTTGAGAAACACCTGTTTCATAAAGGAGATCTTCTGTTAAGTTTGTCTTTAGACTATCAATCATAAGATACATTAATGATCTAACACAAGGAATTTAACAACTGAAAAAAATTGCTTTCTTTAAATAGTTTGAATGGTTTTGAGAGCTATTGTAAATTGTATAAAATATTAGTTTGAGTAGCTTTTTTAATAAATGAAGGAGAAAGTAATTTCCAGCTTAATTTTTGTGATGTCAGCTACTATTTTAGAAGCCAAAATAAACTTGGCATCATAGAGGAAGCAAACCTAGCTGACAGTGTTGATCTGCTAGACATCGTTAAATAACAGCACCAGTTTCTGATTGATTTGTGGGGAAAAAAACCCCATACTAATGCAAATGAAGTTTCACAAGTTATTGTACAATTTATCTATTGAATAGGGTAATGAAAAAACACCTTTTTGAATCTCAGTGTTTTTCATTGTGGGGCAATATTTAAAATGAAAGATAAATGAAGGAAGTATTTAGGTAAATGCAGACATACTATCTCACCACTGTTCAAAGGATTAACACAAAATGAGTTTTGCATTTTTCTAGAAGCAAAAGATCTGTTTTAGACCATCATGCATGAACACAGCTCAAGGAGAAGTACTGAGTGTTAAAGTACAGGCTTCAAAACCGAGTAAATGTGCCAAATGTTGCTACCTGACAACGTAGTGGTTCCAGAATGTTTTTAGTTTGGCAATTCTCTTGCAAATGCTTGTTTTTCCTACTTTACTTTGTCAACTCCTCATATCTACCTCAAGAATTCCATCCTTGCCATTTCTTTGCTCACCCTCTGATCCAGTATACATTCAACCGAGGGTTCAAATTCTGAATGTCTTTCTGGGTTCAGGTCCAAGATGCTTCCCCCTTCTAAATGTTTCACTGTTAAAAACCTGATGAAACAAACATGAACCAATCAGCCCAAAAGAGAGCCCAAATGTTTTCCTCAGGATTTCCATAGTTGTTTATCTAAGGTACTAAGGCAGTAATTGTTTATGGCTTAATGAGTTAAGGGTGAAAAATTATTCAAGACAATGAAAGTACAGCTGTAACTGCTATAAATAAGATACTACTCAGAAACAAAGGCTAAATGGGGCTAGTTTAGATGAGTTATGTGTAGCATAGCCTCAGCTTCAAAGGAATTTAGCCAAAGGCAGGAATCGTAAAAGTGAAAAAAATTATCAAAGACAAAGGTTCCCTGTGCACATTCTAGAGTTTAGGGTGCAGTCTGTGTAGTCTGCTACTCAGCTGTATACTGTGCTCCAAATGGCTTTTCTGGGTGGTCTGGGATAGTCCTGGGTTTGCTGGGGAGAGAGAATGGCTTCAACAGCACGACATAAACTCTGCACAGCACCTCTGTGGAAAGTGAAATGATGATGCTTTCCATTGAATTGAACTAAAAGGGCTCAAGACTGGCTGTGAATTTTGCCGGCCGGCTCTGCATGTGTCACATTGCACGCTGGCCATTCTTTTCCACAAAGGAAATGAACGAGGCACTCCTGCCCAGCAGCAGCACCCTCCCCTCTGCTCCAGCACTTGCTTTCCCACCACTGGAGCCCCTTGGCTGCAGTCCAGTGCCCCTCACATGGAAGGCACCAACAGCAGCAGCACACAAGGCTGCTGGCACCACATGGTTCAGGAGGTGCTTGTCAGTAAGAGTTGGGACTGGTCCACCCCAGCCTTCAACTGCCAGTCAGCAGTCCTGTGGCCCTGTGGCATTCAACCATGTGCAGGCTGTGGTATGAGCCTTGCCAAACCAGTTAGGTTGGCCATCACTGCAGTAAGTCAGGAAGTTGATTTCTTCACCTTCTTGCACAAACTTGTCCGGTAGCACATTGCATCTGGTGGAAATAGGGTTCAAGAGTGATTTGTTTTAGTATTTGCCTGATACAAAATGGCAAATTTTTTATGACCATGAAATAGAGTCTCTTCTGTCTCTGCAACAGAAGGAGAGAAATGAGTAAAAATGAGTAAGCTGCAATTCGACTGCCTTAGTCCCTACATTTTGTGAAGATTGAAAAACCCACTTAATGCCTTTGTGATGGTGAATATATGAATTCCAGTGTGTGAGTCCTTTTTTCCAGACAAGAATTGTTTAAACAATTCTCAGGGTGATGAGTAGATATAAACCTAATAGTATAGTTTCTCTTTGAAATCTAGTGTCAAAATGGAGATATTTATGAGATTTCTAAAACTGTTCACCAGGAAACTGTACAAAATACACTAGCAAGATATCATTAAAAGCAGCAGATGCTATTATGGTTTTGCTGCAAGCACAGCAAAAGTGAAAGCACAGCAATTCCTCTATTTTTTCTTCTTTCTAGCCTATATTTGTCTGTCTCTTGCCCCTTTCCTTCTACATCTATTTTCTGACATGCATCATTTATTTGATTGCTAATGGACCCTAGTATATTGAGTACATGTGCTCTAGGATTAGGATTTGTGAATAGGAAAGACTATAATGATTTAATTTTTTCCCCTTCCATCTGTAGTTGCACAGATGACCCCTCTGATATGTACCAGGCAGAAACAATTTGAGACCTGCATGACAGGTCTGTTAATTGATTCCTTCAATAACTGCTGAAATCTAAAGGGGGGGAGGGCTGGGGAGGAATGGCAGTGAGGTTGACTAGCAAAAGGTTTGACCTAGTTTTTTCAATCTGCATGGCTGTGCAGACAGACTCAATTATAAATCTGCTGCTTTAGAAGAGCTTTTTTTCCCCCCATGTGAACAGCTGCATTGATTTTGAATGTTCAAATTTGGTGTGTTAAAACATAAAATTTTGTCATTATTGTACATAGTGTAATGTGTCATGAAATATGCATGTATGGTGAGGAAGTAAGGGAAGTCACCTACTTCTGGTGGATTTCTGTGGGGTTTGCTGCTTTCTGCCCTGCTGCTTGATCCTCTCCTGTGTGACATTCCATGCTTGGCTTTTTGTCCTGCCTGCAGTATTTCTCTGTACGTGAAATACACTCACTATTTGCTTTGCATAGGAGTTATCTGGTACTGCTTTGCACACAAAGCTAAAGGAGGCTGAAAGACTTTTGTTTTAAATTTTTTGATAGCATCTCTAAACTAATAATTTGGCCTTCTTATATCTATTTATAGCACTTGCCCTGGCCTTTGCTTGGTTTGCTTGTTTGTTTATTTTTCTTTCCTTATTTAGCAATGAAGCACCAGGGATTAGTACTAAATTCTGCAGCAGCATGGGGATTCATGACAGGCTTTGACCAGAGCTTTGATCCTCCAGATGCTCTGAATAAACATGACAACAGGCATTTGAAGGGATATTCAGTTGCTGAATAGATTTATGGATAATGTTTTTCTTCCTTTTGATTACAGATTCCTTCTAGAATGCTTGGTTAACTGATGGGGTTGGCCAGCCCAACAAGGGATTTTTACCTCTTCTGCATTTCTTAATAACTGGTTTGGTTGTTGAGCTGTTTGCATCTGCTACAGGAAAACCATAACCAACTGAAAACCAGGAAACTGACTTCTGTTCCTGAAGCTGCTGTGAGATCCTGCTGAAATGGAGACTGCATAAATCCATCCTTGCTGGTTACAGCCTGGCTTCTTAGCTCTCTGCCTGGAGGCTCTCTTTCACTGTGCTGTAGGCAATGGCTTAGAATATGGCTTTGTGCTGCTTTGCAGTTTCTCACTATTTGCTTGTGATGTCTGCTCTCTTATGGCACTGGCTGTGGCTCCAGTGTTGGTTGGTGCCAAGTGGAGAGGCTCTTGAAAGGGCAAGAGTTTGCAGCTCTCAGCTGGCAAGGAGGGGACCAGAGTGCTGGGGAAAGAGCAAAGCAAAGGTGGTGCTTGGAGCAGAGGAGGTTCTGTAGGCTTTGTGGGAACTCCTCCCTCAGCCAGCCTGTATGTGTCAGTCAGCAATATTGCCCTGCATTACTGGAACTGGATACATGCTGCTGTGCCCTTGGTGTAGCACCATTCATCAGCCCTCCTTCTTCCTTCCCCCTTTGGTTTGCCAGTGCTTCTCTCTGAAGCTGGAGGGATATCCCTCTAGGTAGAACCTGATCTTGCAATAGAATCATTTCATCACTGTTTCCTATTCTAAAGGAAAATTTGGAATTATGCCACAGTCCAGGGTTTTCTTTATGTGCCTGGCTGTAGCTGGTGGAGTCAGCAGTCAAGCTTTTTGGGAGCCAAGCTGTGCCAGTAATATTTCTCTAGAGGGTCATGGCTAACATGCATGTCAAGAAAGTGACTGTCAGCCCCAGGAGCTGAAAGGAGGTGCTCTGAGTATCCTTCTTTGGCATCATATCTGCTGGCCTGACATTCCCAGTCCCACTCTGAGCAGTGATCTTGGGCTGAGGTACTTGGTCGTGTATCTTGGGTATAGACATCATGTCTAATTTGTTCTCAAGGGAGGACAGAGTTAGATCTGTGATTCTCTGTAAAGTTGCTAATTACCATGTCCTCAGTGCTTGCAAAGCCTTGCTGCAGTTCAGGCACTGTGCAGACACTTAACTGATGTGCATGCTGAGTGTTTGGAGTGTATGCAGCAGGGAAGTGTGAGGGTCTGGGCAGCATGCTGGCCAAGTGCATGTGGTGGGCTGTAACATCTGTGTTTGCCTAGGCTGTTATGGGCAAGGCTTCAAAAGGAGTCCTGCAGTAACTCCTGCTTCAGTATTTCTCCTCCCTATTCCATCTTCTCCTTTCTTTGTCCTCTTGCCAAGTGTACAGCACTCCAGAGTTCAAGTGCAGCAATATTGCACATGGCTAATCTCTAACCCAGCTGGGTGAGAGACTGGCTGTCGCTTCCATTTGAATTGTCAGATGAACAGAGTAGATAACATTCTGGAGAGACTTTGTGCTTTTTGGGCTGAGCCGCTTCATAATTGTCCATGTGCACCAGAATGCTCAGTTTAGTGCAGTACCCAGAGCAGTGGGAAGAGCTCTGAAGATCTGTGGAAGAGCTGATCCCCAACAAGGCAGTGTGTTTGTATCTTGTGTTCTGCTGGGAGGGTTTTGGGCGAGCTTTCAGAGGCATGTACACACTGCTGCTTTGCTCAAACTGCACCCAGACATTGCCATCAGAGTCGTTGTAAAGGATTTTTTTTCCTTTTTAGTTGTACTCTTAAGAATTACTCAGTGACTAACCTTAGAAATTATGTTTCTTACCATTAAAAAATGTAACTGACAATCTACAATTGTGTAAAAATCTTCTATAATTATAAAACTTGTATGGGTTCCCAGTTTTGGTTTGCATCCCAAGCAGCATGCATTGTGGTGTGTTTAAAAACAAATAAATAAGCAAGACAGTTCTAATGATCCAAAGGAGATGAAAAGGATTATGGCACCCTAAACAGGAATACAAAGAGTAACAAATACTTGCCACTTGAAGGTTTTGAGTAACTATTTATCTTACACATATTTTGTGACCAGCCAGGGGAGATAGGTGCTCTGTGTACTTTTCAGCATGAAGCACCCTTCTTCTTATTTTTTTCAAATTCTTAATAGTAAAAAGCCACCTTTTCTGTTACTATCTTAGCATCACTTATTTGAGGCACCTAATAGCAACCACTGGGGAACAATGTTACAGCGTCAGCTCAGGCTTCCTCAAGTACCCACCTGCCCAATTTATTTTTTTTCCTTCAACTTCTGCTGGTAGAGGTGGCTGTTTATATTGCAATACTATTAGGAAACCACGATTTGGTCAGGTGTCCTGTAGTCAGGTGTCGTTTGAAATTGTAGTGTGCAAAGTTGCTGACAAAAATCTTGTCATGAGCTAAAATAAAAAATAATTGCAATAGTTTCTTGTGTGTTTTGATGTAGAAAATACACTTGCTTATGGATCCAAAGTGTAAATCATTCAGAAATACCCAAGACATGAGATGACTTCTTTTTTTTTCATTTGACACGTGCTGCAGCATGTTCAAATGCTGTCAAAGCTGGGGGGCCAGCATTGCTGCTGCAGGGTGAGCTCCTCTAGATGGCTGATAGCTGTGCGTGCAGCTCACCAGTGCATCCTGCCCCATGGCTCCCTTCCCTGGCTGAGGTTTCTGGCTGCAGCAGCCCAGGGAGTTGTTTCCAAAGTGTCGTTTGGGTGATCCGCTAACAAATCCTATTATTTGTTAATGGGATTTGTTCTTGCACTGTTTGGTCCGATCACTAATTGTTTATCATGCATTAGGGCTACAATGAGATGCCTGTCAGCTGTGTTTTGAGCTTTCTGTGTGCAAGACTCATTGTTTGCCTGTGATGGCAGGTTTTGCTTTGGGACAGCCTTAGTGTGGAAGGCAGAAAACATAAGGCTGTGCATTTCAAACACTGCAGTGTAGTATTTCCTGCACTCTGGTGGGCACTGCTTTCCCCAACTCCCCAAGACAGGCTCAGAGGGTCAGTAACTCATTTGGGGGCCTGGGTGTTCTGCACTTCTGCATACAGAGCTGCAGCTGCGTTCCAGATTGCTGCCCTACCTTTCTGAAACAGTGTCCTGTTGAGCTGGCAATTAAACAAGAAAGCTTTAAGAATATTTAGTAATAGAATAGAAAGATGAAAATGTACAGGAACACTTGAAAGCTAGTGAGGCCTTGCTTTTCATCTTTGTTGAATGTTTTGATCAGTCCATATGGTATTTAATGATCATACAATGCAGGTAGAAGCTACTTCTTAAAAGGGGTCCATCTGAGCTGGCTTTAGAGATTTTAGGTGTGAGCACTTGTATAAGTATTTTAATAAATCTTTTTCTGAAGCACTTATTTGGAAAAAAATATAAAAAATCTTTTGAATTATAGATATCCTAACATGTTTTTTAAATCTTTTTTCTCAGAAGAGAATACACTGTAAGAAATACAAAATCAAATTTCCAAAGCAGAATCTGAATATGGTCCTGTGATGGCTTAACTTGAGCATCTAGATAGTTCACCTTCAATTTTCCAGTGTCTCAGTTTAGTGATGCTGTGTTGATAGAGTGAATAAGATCAGATCACTGATCCAGCTGAAAACTCCATGCTCTTCTGGGCTGGTGTGCAGTGATAGTCTTCAGTTTCTTGAAGCCCAAATCGGCTTCTTCTGTGGCTGCAGTAAAAGTGGCAGAAAGGGACAAGTGAGGGAGAGGGAGCCCAAGCATTCAGGGCTGCCCTCGCTCAGGGTGTGGTACCTGGGCAGGTAGGAATGGCTCAGACCAGCCTGCCACATTCTGTCTGCCAATTTTGAACAGTCCTTATTTGCTTAAGTAATACCAATTCAAGGATACAACAGGGAAAATAATTTATTGTGTTGTTTGGCTGTATGCTTCTTTAGGAATAGGTTTCCTGAATATCTACATGTGTCTCTTACCTTTTTGTATTGGAAGCTAATCAGAAATAAACCAAGGAACTACATTTTTGTACCAGATAGGAACTGGGTTTTGTTCTGAGTTTGTGTAAAGTGTCTGGAAAGAAATAAGGCTCTAATTCTTGTATTTTAGTAGTCAGACACTATGCTGAAGTTTGATTGTATATACACACATATACTAAATGTACGTACACACAAATATATAAAAATATATTCTATTACATATGGTTTATATATATATATGGTTGTTTCAGTGTACATATATATTTGTGTTCATATACATACAGAAAATACAGTGAATTAATACTATTGTGATCATTTTTTGTGGTTAATACCTGCCAGCCAGAATGAAAATTGGTTCCTCTGGAAGCTCCTGCAAAAGATTTGATGATTTCGTGACCTAGCTCTTGGAATCAAAGCTTAACCTCCAAGTCAAACCAACCATCCCTATTTCCAGTACTTGCAGAAGTACAACCATCCTGCAGGGAGGAATCCATGACCAACAATTCCCTCTTCAAAGGGAACAGACTAAAGATTTAGTATGAGCACTCTACTCAGAGCAGGAAAGTTCCTGAAACATGTCCTACCTCCTAAGAGAAATAGGATTTGCACCAGAGGTAGTGGCTTGCCCATAACATTGAGGCACATATTGAAATTCTCTGTCTTATGCCATGACAGCCCACCAGCAGTACAGAAGCTGAACTCAAGGACAAAGAGAAATCTTGAAAATATTGAAATCCTTTGTTGTGTGTGCTTTTCTTAAGTTTTTGGCACTGCCAGGTGGTGTAATGACAATGTTCAGGAGCAGAGCATGCGTTCAAATCATGCAGGCAGGCTGGGTCATTTGCTCAAACACAAATGCACACTTGGAGCAGTCAGACAGAGGTTTGGGCTTTACTTTTCTGGCAGCTCCTGCCCTTGCTAAGGGCCTTGTTGCATAACTCATGGAGCAGGGCAGGAGGTAGGATCCTTGTGCCCCTCAAGCCCAGAAATATTTTAGCAACTTAATTGTTTTTTAATGTTCCATTGAATATAAAGCATTATTTATCTTCTCTGCTTTGAAAAAATGTTTTCTAACCTGATATAACTTAATAAGTTTCTGTTCTTGGTGTCCAGTATAATTTCCCAACATTTCAGATACTTGTTAATATTTTCCAGGAAGTTGTTGCTGAACTCTTCAAGTTCTGTTCTGTGACTTGGTAAGATCTTTAGACTGTTTGTTGTTAGTGATTGCTAGCGGGCTAGGGGTTTTTAACAACATCCTTCATTATTTGGCCTTCTGGTAGTAAATAGATCAGTAAATAGATCAGAAGGCAAATACATTAGAATGTAAGGGGACTTTGATGAGACAAGTTACCATGTGCTGATCAGGCTGAGACCTACCATGGGGGAACCTGGAGGAGTAGCATTGACTTTCTAGTGGGCAGAGCTATGTTATTTATCAAAATGATTGCTGAGACTTTTGCTTTAAACAGTTGCTGTAAGCCACTTCGCAACTTTTGTGTCTTGCCCAAGTGGCAGGTAATTGCAGTTTCTTTTGCACGTTGGAATCTGCCTTGGTGGGTAAAGGAGAACTGCAGTACAAGAACGTGCACCTGTCAAGAGGCCAGTGGACAGCATGCCTTGGCTGTTCCTTTACTGTAGACATGGGGATCAGTCACAATTTTTAAATTTTTTTTTTCTCATATGTTAAAGATATGACCAAAGTAAAAGATAAAGAGATGCTGCAGGGCCTGGGGGATTAGAACAGTGTCATTGTGTTATGGTAACCTACTGCAATTTAAATATTAATTTCAAATTAAATTTTCAGTCTTTAATTTCTTTCTGTGCTGTCTTCCTGCCCTTTTCCCTGTCCAGCATCAAATCCCATTTGGACCCTGTGTCTTTTCATATGTAGATGTTTTATGGTTGGTTCCTTGCTTTGGTTGTCCCACACTTGCCGAAATGAAGCGACTTATCAGCTCTGCATTTTAGAATTGGCAGAGGAAAGTACGAAATCTATAGAGTCAGGAGGGACAAAGGATGCTTTGGGATTGACTGTGCATTTTTACCCAGTGCAAGAAATGAAAAAGCAAAACCAAAACTGGCCAGCAATGAGTTCAAAATGAAGTGGATGGTTCTCCTCACGGAGTCTGAATTTACACTGGAGAGCTCTGCCACAGACCGTGGAAAGTTTTCACAAGCTCAATGAGCTACTACTGCAGCCTGGGGAGGAAGGGTCAGCTCTTTGGGGACTGCTATGTGCAAAGATGCCTTTTTTGGTCTAAAAAGTCCCTAAGCCACAACTTTCTAGAAGTTGGGAGAATATTTTTGTCTTCAGTGACCTTTAGCAGTGGGCTACAATTTTGGAGCCTGAATTTTACCATTGACCCTGACTCGTGTGTCCTGATTTTAATGCAAAAAGGGTGAGAGTGATATCTTCAGAATTGTATCATCCATACCATCTACTGCCTTGGTGATGGTGGTGGAGGGCAGCTGAGAGAAGGCACCATGTGTTAGAGGTGGGGGGACTGGAGTCTATCACCATTTCCATTCCTTCTCCTTCTCCCTGATCTGTGCTTGGAAAGTTACAGAGTGACTAAACTTTATTTTTAGAGATTACAAAGAAAGAAAGCATTAGACAGCTGGCTGCAAAAATATTTATTTGTGACCTTTGTCTGCATTTGTGCAGTGCTTGTTGCTATTCTGGAGCATGTAGTTTCCCTTGATTTCACTCTTAGAGTTTAAGGAGAAACTGAAATGCTTAAAACTTAACGCATATATATATTTTAAAAAAATTGCTTCTATATTTGGAAAAAAGAACTATTTCTGTTTGTAAAGTGCTGGCCTTATTTGTTTCCCATTTTTGTAGTAACATATGGACTGGAAAAGCAACTGGAGCACTGCTGGTAGAGGCTGGGCTGGAGTAGTCCCATAGTGGTGGCAGAATACCTCCTGCATGAGTCAGTGCCATTATGAAGTAACCTGCAGAAAGGATGAAGTAGATTTTCCAACTCTGTAGGGCACAAAGGATTAGCACTATGTGGGAATAGGGTCTGGAATTGGGTCAGTGATCAGTGGGGTCTGGCCTGCAGCTTGTGATGGGAGCTAGCAAGTATGCAAAGGTAGCTCAAACCAAATGTTACTGGGCATGGTTTTTGTTACTGGATCAAAATCTTCAGAAAATGGGAGTATTTTTAACTTTGCACCATGAGGAAATGTGTCCTTGAGATGTGTATTTTCAGTCAAAAAGGCAGGAAAATATAAATGTGAGAAATCCATTGCGAAGATGAAACAGTTTGACAGTGATTGAAAGAAAGGTATGGGTCAGTCATATCAGTTGTGTTTCTTAAGAGTAACTCTGTTAGGACAAAGCATTTCCTAATACTGCTGTTGAGTGATAATTTGTTTTATTTACTTAAAATTATGTGGTTTTGCTCTGTACTAACCAGTAAGTCTGAAAGCTGAAATACAGATACCAAATCTGTTTTTTTACACAGCTACCTTAGCTTTTGGTTTTTTGTAAACACATGTGGATTGCCCCATATAGTTTTTATTTTGTATAATTTAATGTGAGGTATGGGATAATGATGCTGATGTGGGAATTACAGCTAATGCATGGAGAGGAGAGGAGAGCATTGAACATCTCAGATGAAAGGCAGGTACCTATGTGTGCTTTTCTGAAGTCATTGCAGCAAGGTTTGGAATAGATCCCCCTGGGAGGCTTGGCTCTGTGCTGTCCTTTACACTGCCCTCTGAGATGCTGCTGAGGATGCTCTGTGGGAGAAGGCTCTTGCTGACACACCGAGTTGTGTGCTTGGCTTTTTGCTTGGGCAGACAGGTTCTTTCCTTTGAAAAGGTTCCATTGTGGGAGTTCTGACCCATTTCTCAGCACATCCAAAAAATGTCAGTGAAGTTAACTTTCCTGTATACATACATTTTGGATGAGATTACCTCCATGAAGAGCCCTGTCTGTGCTTCAGACATTGTGTCTTATTGGATCTTCTGTAACATGAATTATTGTGAAACATAAAGCCAAAACCGCTGCTGGGATAGGTATGCTGAAGCAACAACCCTGTTTACCTACTGATTTTGTTCTAGAACTATTGAGATTTTTCTGGATTTTGTAGGGTGTTTTGTTTGTTTTATTTTAATTATTGCTAATACAAGTAACTTCTGAGTTAAGTAGGCCAGCTATACCAAAATAACAAATTCAGCAATTGTTTTTGAGTGTTGTGGCAGTAAATCGGTTGAGCATCTGCTCAGAAACAAGCCTCTTCTGCTTTTACTGATCCTTTGAGCAAATTTAGATTGTTTCTGTTTAAAAGCAGCAAGCAATGTCCAACAAGTGCAACAATTGTAATCATAAATCCCTGGAATAATCTGTGTTTAGTGAGCATAAAGTAGATGAGCTGGGAAAATTTGCTCTGCATCACTCTTTCAAAAAAGGAGCCAGACTCCTCTAAACAGATCTGTGTACATCTATAGCACAGAGAGGAATTTTTGCTGGTTTAACTAGCTGCCCTGATATCTTTTAAGTGTACTGATAGGAAACTGAGATTTTATGGACATATTTGATTGGCAAGGAATAGTTTGCTTGGTTTTTTTAGGAGCTCACAGCTGGCTTGTGTTAGCAACATGAGCAGACTTTTATGCAAGCATCACTTGAACTATGCCAATGCCTGAGAGTTTTTACCTGTTTCACAGGGATACTGAATGTATGCAGTCAGAGCCTACCACTTATCTAGAGTGTGGTATCCCTGGAGATCCTCTAGTTATACTTGGGGTGACTCAGAGATGTGCTGCACACCTTAACATTCACCACAGTTTTTTCTAATTACTGTACATAGATGCATCCTCAGCACAGAAAGAGGAGACTCGCCTCTCATCGTGCATTGACAAGTAATTAACTCAAATATTATTGTGGACATGAAAGGCTAAAAAACCCCTGCATATTCTCAGGGTACATGGGGATGTCATAGCTTAGGTCCTGCCTGTTTGCTTCATGATATTTTTCATCTGTTGGCAGAGGTCATGTAGGAGCAGTCTCCAGGGTGATTTTATGCAGATCCTTTGTGCCATGCTGAGGTATCTTATCAGAAAATAGATTGTTAGTTAGGGAATGGATGGTATGTAATAACAGGCCATTAGTCATGTCTCTTGGTCCATAATGTGACCTACTTTTGATAAAAATGAATGACAAAAGTGACTGATTTAAGCTGTGATTAACCAAGATATTTTAAGAAAGTGTGAAATATGCACTGGCTTAGCTTTTCTCACTTGCACTAATGAAAATTTCTGAGTGGGCTTCTGTATTGAAGTTGGCCACAAAATAAAGTTACTTAAGTGAGGGAAGAAACTTTGTGTGCTTAAAATCCTACTAGGAAAAAAAAAGGCTTACTAATGCGTGGGATGATGTGTACCTAAAAGATAACAATGACATCATCATCATCAACAACAACAACAACAACAACAACAACAACAACAATAATAATAATAATAATAATAATAATAATAATAGTCTAAACTTACTTTGCCAGTTATTGCTGGGTTTGAGACCTGGTAGGACTCTTGCAGATCCTTCCCTCTGATGATGACTTATTTTAGATGTGCCAGTTTTAAGTGCAGAAGTATAAAAAACCCTTTTTCCTCTGTATCAACCACCCTTGTTTTGATTTCGGTTCTGTTGAATGGGTAATCTTATCCTTTTGCAAAAATAATTGGTTAACATGTATCACTTACCTAACACTGTCAATTATTTTTAGACTAGTGTTTCTCAAATTGATAGTTTAGAAGAAGCATTATTTTCTTTTCATACATTAAAAAGAGTGTGAGTTACATGAATCTAATATTCATTAGCTCTGTTAGCTTAATTTTTGGGTTTTTGTTGGCTTTTCTGGGTTTTTTGGCCCTCTTTGGAAAGCCTTGTTAATTCTTGCAGACCTTTAAGTCTGTTTAAAAAATCCTGAACCTGTAATCCCTATTTACCTGCTGTGGGCTCTGTTGTGGTTTAAATATGTACAGAGCTGCTGAGAAGCTGACAGACATGGATTTGCTAAAGGGCAGCTACTCTGGTCAGCTGGGAAACGGCAGATGACCTGCTGGTGTGAAAGCACTACATTCACATCCTATCAGAGGGCCTACAGGCACATTCCCAGTGCCCCAGATGACCAAAGAGTTCTGTATCTGTGTCTGGCCACATTCAGGGCAAAGATGACATGTTACAAGTAGGAAGTAGGCCTGTTTGATTTATAGTAAGGAAAGTTAAAGCCTTGGGCTTGGGGGGGTGGGGGGGTGGTTTAAATGTGGCTTCTGTCTGTGAATGAGGAACCTGCCTTTAAGAAGGGTACTGAATTTTGATTTTAATTCCCTTGTTTGTGTTAGTCTTTCCTTTCTAGATCCAGAATAGATGGGGCTATATTCAGCAAAATGTGTTTGTCCTTAAATTTCTGTGTAATTGAATACCAGCTTGCAATTCAGCTGTACTGAAATCCATTGAAAAGGAGATATTAATGTGGTCTTGGTTCAGATTTCCATGTTTTAAAGAGAAAAGCTGGCAATATACTCAATTCCACTCTCCTTACTCTTTCACAATAGTTGCTCCCTCTTAATTGCAGTACCTTATGCAATAAATGGTCCCATGGGATTCACTAAGACTGTTTAGGGAATTGAATACCACAGTGCTAGCAGAAATGGAAAAAATTAACAGTGCTTTTAAGAAGTACAGCATTTGGCAAAACACTCAGTTTGTACATGTATCAAACATTAATTCTGTTTTTCTACTTATGAATCAATTTAAATTATTACAGAGGAATATCATGTTAATTAAGCTTTTTATGGCACTTGTGAAATTTGCGACCCTGTTAAATGAATTGTACTTTAAATGACTTTGAACTCTACTACTGTAGCCTTGAAAAACATTCTTTATACTCTAAAGTATATCTTGATTTGGTTGGGTTTCTCTTTGAAAAAAAGAATCTCACATTTTACAAGTTCTGCCAAAAGCAGTCACATGGACAAAGCTTGGCTCATGCATACTTGAATTAGTGCTCAAACCTGCTCAGTATTGCAGGTGTCTAAAATGTTTCAGTTAAAACTGCTTTTTCTTGAGTGTCCTGGTGGGACCTTTGTGGGTTTTTTGTAGCTTTGCCTGTCCCTTTATCACTGACATAGTTGGCCAAAATAACCCTGGGTCTTGCAGCTGTGTACTGTGGACAAGCTCTGCTTTAAGTCACATGCCCATCCCTCCCAGGCATGTGACAAACATAAGCAACAAAGGCAGAAAAGCTCATGTTTGTGTTTAGAAAATGTGTTTTGTTTTAGGTAATGGGTATAACATCTATATTATAATTTTAAGGTTAAACAAACATCCCACTGGGTCTGTGCTTTGTCCTGGATTTACCTAGGCTATTCATTAACATCACATGTAATTTTAAGAATATAATTTAAGCAAACCCAGCTGGTTGGCTTAGATTTAAATTAATATCAGCTCAGCATGAAACATGTTGGAATTATGTCTTGTTGAATTTTTTTCTAACTGGGACTTTTTATCTGCTTTTTTCCTTTTAAATTAACATGTTTAGGGAACTGCCTTTCAATTGGAGTTATATCATGGCTATCACATTCCTTCACTCAGGAGAAGGAGAAAAGCAAAACAGAAGTTGCAAGATGTATTTTATTAAAAGAATAGCGAACAAATAAAACAACAGAAAAACCCCCAAGCAAACAAATAAAACCCCCCAAACCCTCCAAATAAACAAAAAAATCCCAAATCATGTCTCATTTCAGAGGAGACTGACTTAAGAAGTGCACAGAAAAATCCATCTGAAACAATTTTTATTTTGATTTTTGTGTTTATTTAATGACTGTTTCTTGATCTTGCTGTTGATGGTGGAGGCTGAGCTTGGTTTCCTCTGTGAATGCATAAAGCTGCTGCAGTTGTCTTCTGTTTCTTTTATTTGTTTTCGCTCTGCCTACAGCATTCCCCTGTCCCTCTACTTTTAAATGTTTCCTCTAATGGCTTCATAAAATTAGCTTTAATAGTGATTGACATCACCTTTATTGTCTCTAAGGATTGACTCTTGTCTAGCTCTGTGGCTTACTCTTCAGGAAAATGTTTTATTGTCTTTATTATTAAAGACTTGAATTTCCGGCTGTTTTACAGCTTTTTGATACAAAATAAGGACATAGATGATAATATTCTGAGCCCTATTGTTACATTATGAAGTGTTTTAGAATTCTTTAGTAAAGTAAACTTCTGAAATCAAATTGCATTGGCTTCTTCAGCTGTCTTTTTGGTTATCAGTTAGCAGCAATTACCAGCACTGCTTTGGTTATGTTTTGAACTTAAGAATGCAATTCTCACTTCTTTTGTCAGCTTATGCTTTAACATACAAGTTTCCAATGTGGCTTGATTAAACTGTATTTACATCTAACATGTGCAGAGCTTACATGCTTCTTTTTCATGAGTAGAAGACTGGATTGCCTTCTTGAGCTTAGTAGTGAAACTGGATTCATCAAAGCTCTGAACTCTAAAGCAGGGAATTTACACCTGATGCAGTGCCTTTAATTTGGTTGATGCTATAGAGGTAGCATGATGGTTACAATCTGCAATCAATTTAGGTTGCCACCAAAGTTTTACAGAGTATAAGGGTTTTTTTTTTTCTTCTGTAACACGCTAGGAGCAAATAGTGAGATCACCAATAGCATTGCATGTGTTTTTGAATATTTGTCCTCTCAGTCAATCACCAATTCAGGCTACAGAATTGTCTTTCGTATGGATTTGTGTCAATGTATCAAGAATTTTTCTCCAGGAAAACAAGGTGGTCTGGCATCACCCATCTTTGTTTACCAAATGCTATTGCTGTAACCACTATCACACTGATTAGGACTTAATTCCCTTTAATCAGCAGTGCTGTCTTAAACATGGCAGAAACAGCAGTTGTAGCTCATAACAGGGCTTAAAATGGGGCTCGTGTGTGCATAAGAATGCTGGGATTTTTTGTAGCTTGTGGTCATTCAGCTGGATAAATGTGGAACCACTTAAGTACCAAGTGCTGTTTTGGTCCTTGTTGGCAAATGAAGTTTAGGGAAAGAGAAGCTGTTTAAGTGAAGTAATGAGTTATATAGCTCAAAGATAGCAGAGGTTCATAGTGTTCAGATATGAATGGGATTCCTATACAATGCTTTTAGCTTTCATGGGAATTCCAGATTTAGACTCGTAGTTACAAATAATTTAATTTTTTGTGAGTAGAATGGTGGTCTTTGACTATATGTAAACTACACAATTCAGCTCTAAAATGTCTCAGAGAACTTATGGATTGGTGTTAGGATTTTGGACAGCCTCATACTTCATCAGAAGAGAATTGCTTGTGTCTCTGTACCATGAAAATTTTATGCTTTTTGGAAATTGTATTGACTGGGCACCTTAAGTGCTTCCTGCCTTTCAGGATTCAGAAATTCCATTGTGCCAAAGGAGTCCTGAGGTGGTAGCTACTTTGGAAACTGATTTTTAAAAAGGCTGTGTTTGGAGGATAATATATGCTCCTCAAACTGCCCTGCTCTTCTCTTTAGTTGGTGCTTCTCTAGGTGGCATTCCTCTCAGGCTTTTGTTCTAATCTCTTTCTTCACAACATGAAAGAAAATCCTCTGTTTCATGTGTTCTAGGAGTTCTTTTCATCTTTCGAAGTGATGTTCCTTACTTTGTGATGTAATTGCCTACATGAGCTTGTTTTTGAGCTGTAAAACTAGGTATTGTTTTTGTTGGCAGGGTTATAATGTTTGCCATTTACCACATGCCATTGATTGGTAACAGTAATGAAGTAAAAAACTGAATGTTTTCTTCTCTCATTTTTCTGTTTCTCACAGGTTCATTGCTAAACCATGTGCCTTAGGCCTTAAAGTCCAAGCCAATGGACCACAGAAAGCTCAACCTAATGCTATCTTGGAGAAGGTTTTCACAGCTATTACAAAGGTAATGTGTCTGACTAAAATATTTACCTTGTGAAGTGGGATGTGGCACTGTGAACTATGTCTGAACAAAGCAAGGCTAACAGATAAATGCAGTGCTGCTCAAATCACAAATTCAGATATTGGGGATGTCATTAATGCCAGCTTGAGCAGTTGTGTATCCCTTTATGATGTCTCCTGTAAGTTTTCAATAAAAAATTGTCACAGAAACACATTGTAGGTGCCATATGGCCACCTACATTTTTTTGCTTCTTATCTGTTTTTGCTTCTTATCTATTTTGTATCAATTTTGCAAAATTGTTGGGGTTTTTAGAAAAAAAGGGTTCGTTGTAAGCCAGTAATATTGATACTGAGTTTTCTATGAAACTTCAAAGCTACTCCTTCTAGGGAAAGGCCTGTTTTGCTGGTGTCCCAGCTAAAGGAGAACAACCTAGAAAAGTGGGGAGAAACTGACTTAAAAATGTTTTGTTTACAGCTTGCATATCTTTCTTGTACAAGATTTCCCCCCACAACTTACATAACTGTCTCTACATCTCACACCATATGACATCTCAACCTGTTTGTTGTTCTGTCCATGCTTTTCAGGCATCCCAAATTTTTCTGCAGGAGCTTTCCATTCCCACCTTGGCTCCAGACTGCAGCTGGGCAGCAGTGTAAACAGAGAGTATTAAAGTCATAGAGGATAAAACTGGGTTCAGTGTCACAGACAGTGAAATAGGCTGTGGATCTGTCTTGCTTGTGTGTCCTATACATCCCAGAGATCACCATGGCACTTGCTGTGACTTTGTCCTGTTCTCAGGGAGGGAATTGCATGTGCCTTGTTTCTGAAAGCTTCAGGTTATACTCTCACACAGACTGAGCTGAAGGAAGAATGATTAGGTTTTGTTAGTTGTGGGGTTGTTTATTTGTTTGTTTTTAATATTTCGTCATAAAATCTGGTAGTCAGACAGAGGGCCTGAAATATCTGTGAGTGTGAAGAGCTCCAAACAAAAGTGTCTGCTTTCCTGCAAGAATCTGGTAGCTGCTCTCAGAGAAAGTGTCCAATTTAGCTACCTGCCTTTTTTGAATCCTATACAGCAGTTCCCTCTAGTCCAACTCCCAAGAGCTGCATCAAACATTTCATTTTTCTAAGGTTACAGAAATTGCTTTTCTTAACCTTCTGTTGAAAAACTAGTAGATACTTTGGTTGACTAAAAAACTTTGTTGAGATGGATGCCAAATCCATCCAACTTCAACCTTCTCTTGTCTCATCCTTTAATTTCCTTCTCTTTCCTGTGTTTTCTTGGAGGCTGATAGACAAAACTTCAGCCTAACAGAAATTTGTTCGTTTGTGTCTTGCAACAATTAAAAATTTAAGGCTCTTTGTTGTAAGAGCTCTTGTACTTTATTCAATATATGTAACTGGTTTGCAGAAATAAAGCTAAAGTTCCAGAAAACAGATTGTGCATTTTTCTGTTTATTTAAAAAATGATGTGATCAGGAGAAATATATAAGTAGTACATATGCCTCACTGTACATGTAGAATTGCTCTATGATTGGAGATTTGTCCAGTTCTGCTCTTCTAATTAAAGACAAACTAATTTTCTTTTGCCTTACCTCTGCACTGGTTTGCACCCACGCTAATGATGTGAGACTTCTACATTTTCTGCTTTGGAGAATATTCGTGTGTATTAGTTTTACAGAAAACAATTCCAGAAAATGTCTCCCTGTTGTCAAGGTGATTTGCCTTTTGAAGTTGCCACTTTGTTTAGCGACCTCATTTTTTAACATTATTGTGCAGAAACATGGGATTTATCTTTTTTGCGTGTCAGTCAAACCATCTTCCCTAGTGCAACAGTCGATAGGACAAAGATCCTGATGTAGGAGAGTGGAACAGGTATTAGGACAAAGATCCTGATGTAGGAGAGTGGAACAGGTATTAGGACAAAGATCCTGATGTAGGAGAGTGGAACAGGTATTAGGACAAAGATCCTGATGTAGGAGAGTGGAACAGGTATTAGTGTGTGGCAGGCAGTGGAGTGTTTGTAAGAGCCACTGCTCCAGAAATGCATGGCATTTTATGGCTGCTAAACTTCACTTCCAAGTTTCAAGTAAGTTTCAATCCCATTGTCCCTTAAAAGTTTTTTATCAGTAATGGACCAGCATGGCATATTACAGCATCTGTCCTTCTAGATTAATTGTCATTGTAAATGTATTCTGACGGGAATCTGCCAATAGAGATTTCTGTGAATGTATTTCTGTGTATCCATGTGTCTGACAGACAGCCTTGGTAAGAAGGCAAGAGTCAATTTCACTGGTTCTGAATTTAAAGTGTTAATGCAGTTGAGCTAGGGAATAATTTTTGTGCTTCTCTGTTTTGTAGCATCCAGATGAGAAGAGGCTGGAAGGGCTCTCCAAGCAGCTGGACTGGGATGTGCGCAGCATTCAGCGTTGGTTCCGACAAAGGCGCAACCAGGAAAAGCCCAGCACCCTTAGGAAGTTCTGTGAGAGCATGTAAGGATGCATGTTCTCATCTTGAGTCTTGTTGAGCCTGTGTTCTCATCAGTTTTCCCCTTTGTTTTTCACAGGTACTTTTGCAGACAGTTAGAAAATTATACAAATTGGTAGAATATAAATAATGAGAAAATTAATCTTCATTGTCCTGGAGGAGTCAGATTGTACTTTTCAGGTATTTTCAGTGGTCAAAAGCTTCCAGAAATCATGTTGCTGTGATTCTACACTATCAGGGCACCAGCTAACACCAAATCACCTGATGTTAGTGTGCTGTGCTTACAGCATTACCTTTAGCCATACAAGCTGATGGATGTCTGAAATGGAGGAATAAAGATAAAAGGCAGTTGGGTTGTTAAATAAAAAGAAGACAAAAGATAAATTGTCTAAAGATGATTGCCCTTAGTTAAATCTGTCCATCACAGCGCTAAGTGAGGTACTTCAGAAAGTTTTGACCAAAGAAATCCTTTGGTATGGGGTCTGTAGCCTTTTCATAGCTATTCAGTTAATGGGGTGGCTTTTCAGACATGTAGTGACTGTGTGTGACAGGTGCTTTGAAGCTCTGAGCTCCTGAAGTTCATGTTCCCACAGCAGTCATGGGAAGGGGAGCACTCCAGTCTTCAGTAATTCAGGTGCCAGGGGAGAGTTTCGACAGAACAAAGTGTGCCCTTATCTCATAAGCAAGAGCAGAGCAAGCAGAATGACAGTGATCTCTGCCTACACCTTCATCCTGCTGAGCTGCTGTTGTCCCTCCAGAGAAGGCTTCAGTTTTCCTGGGAACAGCACTGATTGACTGTGGCGTGGGAAGAAAAGTGAGAGAACCCACGGCAAATGTGGATCTGCCTAAAAAGAACTCCAACTCTTTTCACATGGAGACGATTTAATTTACTGCTAGACAAAGTGTTCCTTGGGCCCAGAGTGGCTTTTCCATGATGAAGGGGAAGAGGAGCTGTGCCAGAAGGGCTGTAGGCCATTTTTGACTGCCTTATCTTTCTTGCAAATGAATAGCGTGGGCACTATCTAAGGTAGAGTAGCTTCAATGTGACAAAAGCTGAGAGTGAAATTTAATGATAAACACACTTGCCTGAGATGAATGATGCCAAAGATCCAGCTCCAAACACACTATGCCAGTAACTTCATTACTAGATTCTTATTGTCACAGATTTCTCACGTTTTCTAACCCTTCCCTTCTTTTCAAACAATTACAATTCTGATCATGAACAGAGTGCAGAGAAACCCCAAAACCTACACTGCTCGCTGCTTCTTGAGAGGGAAGGGGTGTTTGGTGGGTTTTTTAGTTTTGTTTTGCTTTTGTTTTGTTTGTTTGTTTTTATAGGTTTTTTGTTGTTTTGTGCTGTGGGTTTGGTTTTTTTTTGTTTTGTTGTGGTTGGTTTGGTTTGGGTTTTTTTTTTTTTTTCGTGGGGAGTATTTTTTGATGGTTTTGTTGGTTGTTTGAATGGAATAATTCCTTTGCTGCCAGCGTTTGTAAGATATTCAGGCCACGGGCAGATGATGGTTATATGAAGAAAAACACAGTAGTAAAATCTCCTGTTTATAGATACTGTTTGTGTCGCAGCATTATAGTGAAAATAAATTACTTTTTCAGGAACCTTTCATAACCAGTATTCACGCCATAGAGTTGTGTCTGTCAATGTGGAAGAGAAGGTGTAATTTGATTTTTGGAGCCACAGAGACCCTAATGGTAGACCTTAGTGGTGTTACATACCTGCTTAAGCTTTCAGATGTTATGGTGATAAGTATTTATATGAAACATGAAATAGATAATTTCACTAGGTGGTGATTAATGTACATAATCACCAGGTGGTGATTAATGATCCAGTCAGAAAGTAATAAATGCAGCACTGAGTATTATTTTACTAGCAAGTCAGTCCTCATATCCCAAGGATTAGGTGATTCTGGCATGAAACCTGGAGTTCAAGTCACAGTTTGTAGTCACTAGGAAAGGTATCCACCTAGTAAACCTCAGATTGTAAAGCTCAGGCACTTAGCCCACTCTATTAGTTGCAGAGAATAGTCTGTCCATAGCTTTTCTTTCTATTTTGTGAATTTAGAACATTTGCACTCCTTTCTTCAACTTGAAAGTCCAATATGCTTAAAGGAGGGGAAAAAAGTGGTCAACTAAGTGTGCAAAATGAACTTTTCTACTTCCATGTATTTCTGTTGGGTTTTTATTATTCTTTTTTCTCTCTCCCTATGGCGCAGCCTAAATCAAGAATATTACTTTGCTTATTGCCACACAGAATACAGAATCCAATAATGTCTTTGTTAATGTTTGATGTGTCAGAAAGCCAATGCAGGAGTGATTCCCAAACCACTTCCAGTGTCTTCCCAGTTTCAGTGTATTGTTTCTGCTCATACTACCAGTGTGTAGGCATGTCTGGTTTTCTCAAAGGAAGAGAGAGCATTCTGTCCTCTCCCCTTGTTGTCTGGCACAAAGGGAGAGAACCTGTGATGCTGTAAGTTACTAGCCTGGGATTTTGGAATGTCATCAGGCCGATGGCTTGTCTGTCCTACAGCTATGTACATTTAAGCAAGCTGTTTATTAGAGATATTTATGTGGTTTCTAAGGAGTGTCTGGAAGAAACATATGGCCAAGAGAGATGTTTTGAGTTTATGCAACATTCTGCATGTGAAAACATGGAAATGTGCAGACTGAAGAGCCAAAGATCTATTTTTTCCTCCCCTTTATTCTCTAGAAGAAGCTTGGATACTAAATTGTCTGTAAGTAGGGTGTCTTTTAGTTTTGATGTAGGGGAGAGAAGAGCCTCTCTCTTGTATCCTAGCTAGATATTCTTTTTACTAAGGAATTGAAATTTTGTTTATGCACATTTTGTTGTTGCTTTGGAGGAAGATTTTATCTGTCTGTGCCTGTATATATGTGTGTGTGTGTGTGCACATGTATGTGTATAGATGTAGAGGAGTACCAATTGGGAGTTTTTTTGCTTGTTATATGCATTTGTGTGAAAATTCTGTGGGCTGTTTGCAACTTCTTGGACATACTGCTTTTCTCAACTAGCAGAGTAATTCTGTCCTACAAAGTTGTACTGGAAAAATAACTGTGCAAGGGAAAGAAATGAAGACAGCTGTTTGGTTGTTGAAATTCTGAACTGTGCTGATGCACATGATAACAGAATGTGTGAAAGAATTAATCAATCTGTGCTCTGTGTTGAGCAGTAAAGCATTAGAAAATAAATAGGCTTTTAGCTCTGAGTATTTAATAGCACCAGGCTCTCCTAGGCCAGCTTCTAACACACTTCTGATCTGAGGAAAAATTTGTGGTAGATGGTACTTTGAGTCCATTTAATTTTGATTTGTCAGCTGCTCCAGTGCTAGATGGAATGAAGGACTTACCAGTGTTTCATGACTAGAAAAGCAAAGGGGGGATGAGTCTGTGAAGACCCACAACATGCTCTGCAGCAAGTCTGGTAGTTACTCTTCAGTGGCCACAGAACTGCACTATCTCCTTTGTTTTCCTTTGCTGTTTTCCATGGAATGGGAATTGCTGTTACTTGGGCAATCAGATATTTTGTATTGTGTTGATAAGTGGATTATGACATGAGGGGCAAGTAGGCTCAGGTGTTGGCAGAGTCACATTTGTGAGGCAGCTTTTGGATGAAGGATGTAGATGTTCAATGAAATGTGAAGGGAGTGGGAGTCTGTGAAATTGTTCCAGAACAGGGAAGATGTGACTTTGCTGAGTGCAAGAGGTGTTTATTATGGCTTCAGGTGGTAGGGCAGTTGAGAAAGGAGACTCTTAATTGCTAATAAATGGTAACTGAAGCGCAGAGTAACAAAGATGATCTGGCAATTTTTATCTGTCCTAAGCATGTAAAATACTGCCTTTTTACAATAGCACTATAAGAGTTGCATGTAGACTCTGGAGTTAATACATTCAAGGACCTATTACTCTCTTAAAAGAATTATGTCTAGTAACATCACTGAAGAGAAATGTGCTCGAATGCAAGGCCTCTGTAGAAAGTAAAAGTGAATGAGGCATTTATACTGAGACTCACGTCAGGGAAACTAGAGCTATACAAAAAGGCCTGGAGTCATGTTTGACTATGTAAAACCAAGACAGAAATCCTGATCTGTTTTACATCAGGGTAAGATGTTGCTCCACAAGAGTAGCACTCAATAGTTCTGCATGTTACTGATTCCTTTGCTACTCTCTAAGCCATATATGAAGTCAGTATGGAAAAGTATTGATGGAGCCTTTTATTTTATGTAAATGTATGTTTTTGTATGATGTCATTCAACACTGGTTCACTGATGGCCTCCCTGCTCAAAGAGAAAGAGAGTTAAGACAGTATTGATTGCCTTGAGTTATGTAATACGAAGTAATTTCTAGCTTGAGTCCCTGGACACACAAATAAGTGAATGGCTGGCAAGTTGTCCTAATTTTAAAGTTGTGAGAGCACAGTGCAGCCATGTCAGCAATTTTAATTCTTCTCTAACACTTGTTCTCTGCTAAATCTATATTAACCATCTTCCATGTACCTCCTCTCCAGTACACAGCTTGCCCAGCACTCACACTTCCAAAGGCAGACTCTGGGCAATCATGCCCGGCTGCTACAGCGTGGTTTGCTGTGGGTTTATGCCTTCAGCTTTGCCTCTTGGAACATCTGTCTTTTTAGGCTGGGCCTCAGGACTTCTCACTGCCCTAACATGGTGTTAGGGAGAAATTACAACATTGGTTAAGTGTCAGCAGTTGCCAACCCTCTTTCCCTGCTATTCTGCTGGAGCAGACAGGCAAAGATGTCCATGCCGTGTCCTCAATAATATGCTCACTGTATTTTAAGACTTTAGTGCTTTAAGCGCTTATTATTTTGCATCTTGTGAAATTCCCTCTTCCCTCAAGTTGAATTATTTAAAATTATGAATTCCCTGCCCTTACTACCTTCTGTGACACAGTTTTTAACACAATTAATAAATTTAAATTAACTCATGCGCTCATCCTGCAAAGACACCATCACTTAGCATTATCATTGTACATTAAGCAAGGTTATAATTAACTAGTTTTCCATTCTCTTGTGGGTTGTATGGGCTCACCATTATCTTATATTGTGGAAATTAAATAATTTCTCCCTAAGTTCTAATTAATGTGAACACAAATCCAAAATTACAGTCACAGTATAACAATTTAAGACAACTAAAGGAAAACTGAAAAGACTGCAGTAGCTACTGTTTTCTTGTGTTCTATGCACCTTAAACTGTCTAGTTCTTCATTGTGGCAGAACAAGCTGCCACCTTCAGTCAGCCTCAGCTTTAAATGAAGTTGGCAAACTGGAGACAAGTGCCTTGAAAGAGTTAAGTGGCAGTAAAATATTATTTTATACACAGCAATGAATGAATTTTATTTTATATACTGCAAATCCTTACTTCTCTCTTCTCCCTTGTATTTATGCTATTACACAATTTTATTTCATATTTGATTGCCTTTCATTTTATAGATCCATGGACTATGCCTCTTCACAGAGACACAGAGTTAAGAGGAGAATTAGCTTTCACATTGTTTAACATTTTTCACTTACATATAACTAGGCATATAACTACACTGTTTTCTGTGTTAGTAAGTTGTCTGCCAATGGCAAGGGGCTTGCAGCTGTCTCTGTGAGAACATGTACGTGATGCTGATGGAGATGAGAAACTTCCTAGTTTGTCTAATGCTTTTGGGGATGATGGTAGGTAATGTAGCTATAGGCACATGGTAACCTATGTTTGATACAGCTTCTGTCTTCTGCTTTGGTGTCTCACCATTGACCTGCTGTGGCAGCACACAGAGCCCAGGCTGCACTGGGGACCTTTCTGGTAACTTCATCTCTATGCTCCTGTTTTGCATTATATGTAAACCCATGAACTCATTACATTTTACTGATACTATCAGTGTGACAGGCCCTTCTGCTTGTATTGACTGGTGACCAGGATTTGCTCATACAGGCATGTTTATTTTTCACTTCCCTGAAGTTCAAGAAACTAGCAGATTTAAAAAAGGGTATGTGAGATTTAAATACTTCACTAATTTTTTCAGAAGATTCAAGTAGTGCATCAGCTCATGTAGTCCTGGTTATTGGCAGGGTAAATCTTCTAAGCTCAGGCTCTGAAACAGCCTGAAATTGTGACTATCAGACAGGAAGTATTCAGTATAAGGTGCTGCAGAAAGTGTGCTTTGAAATTCTTGATGCTATCCCTTATGGTTAGTTTTTGAAATACTTTAAGACTAATGAATATAGTTTGGTTAGATGGTGCTTCCTGGTAAATTTGGAGTTCTATCTTCTTTATCTGCTCTGATAAAAGCACTTTTGCAAGAACAATAGTACAAAAATTTCCTGTCCCTCTTTCTTTGTACAGTGCTTGGAATGCTGAGGGAAAATAAATCTTTAAAGATAAAAAATGGACCAAAAAAAAAGCCTTCACTGTAATGAGCAACTTGTAGAGGTTTTTTTTAAGTTTTCAATGATCCAACAAGCAATGAATGAGAGACACAGAAAGGATGGAACATAAATGACAAAGTAAATACATTTCTTTGGCATGTAAAAGGGAAAACAAAATTGACAAGATGAGGTTTGAATACTCTGCTATAAACATTGCTTATCCTCCAATTTTAGCTAGAATAGCCCTGCAACTCCCACTTGGAAGTTGGGGAGGTTTATCTTCTGAAATGGAAATACAGAATGTGAAGACAAAGCAGGCCCTCCCTGGCAGACTGATCTCTGCCCGTGTAGTCAGAGGCTGTGTGGCTGCTGTGCACAGCCTGGGATGTGCTGCCTGGATCGAGCACAGCCAGCAGCTTCCTCAGGGAAATGGGGAAGCAGCACTGGCACCCAGCCTGCCTCCACACAGGTCATACCCCTAAGGGTTCAGCATCTGCTTCAGCAGGGCAAAAACCACTCTGGGGCACGCTTAATGCTACAGGAATGTAACATTCAGCATGGGAACAAAAGAAAAGAGGTAATGCAAGTTGGTCTAAGAAGGTGGTTACCTGACACAAAGGTGCCCTATGCATACAAATGTTGGCCATCATTGCTGGACAACATTATTAGGTGAAATTCAAATGCAGTCTGGAAGATCCAAGTTTTCATTCCTCTAGAACTGTAAAGGAGTGGGACAGTGAGCAGCTGCTGTGTCTGCAGACAGGTGAGTCGTGAGATCATTGTGAGAATGGAGAGGGGAGGTCCCTGTTAGAAAGACTTTGGATTGGTTTCTCTCTCCAAGACTCATCAGCTGTTTGCATTGAGCATCACTGATGAGAAAACAGGTCTGCTGGTCAGACCACAAGGCAGCAACATCTGGTTTTTCTGTGTGTGCTTCCCATGAGCTTTCCAGATAATATCTCTTTGTAGGTCAGGATTTGGCAAGGATCATAGGTCTCTGAGGTCTTATTTTTATTTTATGTAGCCCTCAAAGTACTCAGAAGAGAACAGTTGCATAATCATTGAACAGAAACTATGAGGCCTAGAATGAGTTACCAAAACACCTTTTGTATTATACATATTTTCTGGCCTAATTATAAAACCACACTTTATTATTTATAAAACTGCATCACTTCAAAATTTATTACTGTGTTTCCTTTCCTCTTTTCTGCGCTACTAAATTTTGCTCTTAAGACTTTCAGAGATGCATTTCGAGCATACAAATTTAGGACAGGACTGGTCTCAAGTGGCAGTGTAATACTAAATATTAAATAACTGATTCAAACTGCAACCAAGAGGAAAATCAGATGACAGTCAAGTCTTAATCCAGAAGATTGAAGAGGAGAGCAATGCAGTGTTCTCTATTTATCATGCCTGATATTTTACACATCTTAGTGAGTTGTACATAACTGCCTTCTTCCTTATATAACATCTGCTTAACCACAGTGCAGGAACTATTTACCATTTGCATGGTCCAGGCTGACTCCATGCCAAAAGAGGCAAGAAGATTTTATTCATTTATTTACCTATGTATTATTTTCAATTAACATTTTTTTGTATCTGCTTGCATCTGTCAGGCTTTGTGGAAATGCAGCAAATTATCATTACAGAAATCTGGGAAGGCAGGAAATTGGAAGAGTGGAACTTCTTCCATCAACCATACAGTCATACTTGGAGCTTTGTATTAGAATAGGTATCAGGATTGAAGATAAGTAAAGATTTAGTGGAGTCTACTGTTTGACCTCCTATTTATTGGATGGATTAAGCATTATTTTTCACTGTTCTGTCTTGTATTTTTACATGATTTGTTGCCTAAAAATAGTATCTTTAGGGACATTTTTTGTTGGTTTTGGGAGAAGGGTTACCTTTTGTTGTGTTTAGTTTTGGTTTTAACTTAAAGTTGGAGTAATAGGTAGGTAGACAATGTCACAAATATTAAGAAGTTGATCCAGAAGTTCAGAGTCCATTTTTTTTAGGATGATCCTGTAAATATTTGTCTTTAGAGGTAGTCATCTAGAAGGAATGTAAACCTCTGGCTATGTCAGAAGCAATATTAATTGGATTAAGTATTCTTGAGTGAATCAGAAAGTTGAAGGCTGTCATACTGTAGTTGGGGGAGCAGAAAAATGCAATTTGAGGATAAAACAGACTGCTTTAAGTCACAGTGAGCATGTGTGGAACTTAGTGGTGCTTCTCATTTAAAAGAAATGAACACTGAATACTGCTTAAGCTCAGCCTCAGAAATGCTCCTTTGAGCACTCTCACAGTGAATAAAATTTTCACAGCCAAAGGAAAGCATTGCAGCAAAAAGTAGTTTTCAGTCCCAGCTAATGAGTCCATAGCCCAGGTACATGTTTGTGCAGTCCATTCAGATTGTGAGGACTGGAATGGAGAAGCTGTGTAATGGTACTTCAAGCCTTCTCATCTCCAGAACCAAGACCTGCAACTGTGGAGATTGCATGAAGCTCAGTTTGACTTTCAGTCCAAAGCCTGAGCACAGAGGTCTGTGAGCCACTGCCAGAAGGTGAGCAGGGGATGATGGAGAACAGCAAAACTTACATTTTACTGGAATCCTTCATTTACACATGGAAGTGTATTTCCATGGAAAAACTTCAGGCATCTGCATTTTCTCTGAAAATAGTTTTCAGAGCCAGAGAGCCAGTTTCTTCAAGTGCAGACAATGTGGTGAGCCTATGACTAGTTGCTAAATAACAATGAGGTTTTTTTAAGGTTAACTGTTTTGAAGTGTGGCATTCTTACATTGCTGTTTGTGGCCCCGTCTGTAGCAAACCACTGGCAAAGGCATCTCTGTAAATAACAGCTACAATTCTGCAAGAATGATGGGTTTTATGTTTTTAACATTCTGTATTTACTGTGTTTGGTGTTTTGTTGTCAGCAGTTAGATAGCTTTGGATCCTTGCTGAGCAGCAGACACTGGTTTGGCATCAGAGCCATAAGCACTGTGCACTGCGAGCTGGGTGCTGCAAAGTTCTGCAGGAGTGCCAGTGTTCACAGCCTGGCCACTCAGTCTGCCTGCAAAAACAGTGGAAAAAAGGGAAAACTGCAGGAGCAGAGAGGCCTTGTGGCTCTTCACCCTTGCCCTAGGGAGAAGTGTTGTCCATTTTTCTTAGGGAGGCACCCCTGCTGAGCTCACTCAGCTGGACATGAGCCCCATGTGGTGAGTTCTGCAAAAAGTATGGAGTAGGGAAGTGCTTTGCTTGACCACTGATTAAGCCTTTTTTTTTTTTTTTTGTTAGCCATAGTTTAATTGCATATTTCAGTGCAAAAATTCAGAGGAAAATTTAAAGGAAAAAATTTCATTGGTGTGATGAAGGGAACCTGACAAGACATAAGCATGAAATTGGTGAAGTGCTTGCTCAAGTGGGCACTTTAAATAGTTTTTGCTGAATTGAGCATGCCATGGGTATATCAGGTTAGTTGGTGGAGGCTCTCCAACTTTTCCATCTTTTTAGATGATGTTCTGTGTCATGCTGAAGCATCTTTAAAATTTCATTAGCAGCTCAAAGTTAAAGGGGTTGAGACTGCTGTGGACTGGGAATGCATTCAAATGTAGAACAGGAGCAGTCAGGTCTGCTGCTGCACCTTTGAGGGACTCTACAGCATTCTTTTTAAGACTACATTAGAAAATAATTTATTTTTCTGTTATGGCAGAGTCACTCTTCAGCTTGACTTTTGCTGCAGGGTGTCACATTCATGTTTGAAGCACTGGCCTGGTAAGCAACAGCACAACCTGAAGAATTTGCTGGAAGGTCCATAAGTCCATTTGATCTCCCTTATTCAGATGCAAGCCTGGTTCAGTTTGGAAGTCTTATAGTGGAGGACTAAAGTGAACCTCATAAACCTTATTGTCAGCAGAGAGATCAGGTCTTTCAGAGCTCTTGTGCCTTGAGTGCTTTCATCTAGGTTTGTTGGATTTAAACTAACTTCAGCCTTTCAAGCAGCACACTTAGTCTGTAAATGGGTAATTCAGGTTTTGTCTCTATACAACTGACCAAAGGAATGTTTGAAGTCTGAGGGACAGAGTAAATTCTCACAAAACAGAGAAGCTTCAGCTGTTTTCATCTTTCAGTCAAGCATGAATTGATGTGGCAGTGGCCCATGATGGAGTGCTTCACCTTGTGGCCTCATCTGTAGTCTTTAATAGGGCAGAGAATATTGCTGGGGGAAAAGGGGAACAAGAGATATTTTAGTGTGCATCTTGCCTTGCTTTTCCTGTTCTCTTGGGCTCTGCTACTGCTGCCTTAGAAGAAGTTGCTTTCCCTGCTGAAGACAACCAGCTGTGACCAAACAGCAACAGTATCCAGTGACATGTGGACACTCAGCATGAGCTGCTGATGCTTAAGGAGGATATTAGAAAGTGTCCTAGGAGGCACCTAGGACATCTTCCCTTTCTTGGGTTCTCTAACTATTCAGACTGTGCTTAGGCTAGAGGCACAGACTTTTCAACATTAGATTTGGGACTACTACCTAGGACAAATTTGAGACAGCGCTTCATCAACTACCACTTTGTGAATTCAGTTGGAATAAAACTCAATAACCACACACTAAGAAAGGTGTCCTCTTCCATGATGTCCTGTGCAGACATTTTGCCCAAGTTCCCAAATGCAGAGATGTTTTGGACACTGGGCTAAACCGTGAATAGGTGTGATTACTGCTCATAACATTTTCCCTTTATTTGCATTTCCTCATCAATGGGCTTCAGTGAGACCCAAATAGAGGCATTAAGAAGTATGTACTGTAGATTGAAATCCATCATTCATATTAGAGTACTTGTTGCAAGAGAATTGATTTGAGAGTTCACCTTTGGAGGAATCTTGCTTGGACATATCTGCACTGTATGAAAGGTATTTCTCACATACATTCTGTCCAAGTACTCTATGTTCACAGTGTCTTGAAAGTGCCAGCATGAAAACAGTGTGCCATGTTACTACAGTGCCCAAACCCTTGAAGGGTTTGCTATTTCTCTCATATCAGTTTAATAAATCAATTTCTTCCATGCTATAGGACTACAGTGTAAAATAGAGTTTCTGTTCAACTGAAGTATTGCACTTTAAATCTCATTGATGTTCTTACACTCTCTTCAAATTGGCAGAAGGTTATTTATGTATGACACAACTGTCTTTCTAAATACTTGTAAAAGTAGTTTTGAAGATAAAGGTTTGGATTAACCTTTAACATAGGAACATTTTCAGTTTTGTAACCATTCCAGTAATGTTTGAAAGCACTCCAGTGCCAATTAACTGGAAGCTAATAGTTTTGCCAGTGGAGAGAAAGTTGTAAGTGCTGTAAAATTTGTCATTGAAGATGATTCACGTTGCAGCATTGCTTCACACTAAGGTAGCTAAATCTCATCCTGCTATAAACATTATGATTATTACTTCTCTGGTGTTTATATTAAGCATGTTTGTGTAGTCAGTCCAACCCTTGGGAAAAAAAAAACAAATGAGGAATTCCTCTAAGAATTTATACGGCACAAGGTTGTGATTTTATTTTCTTAGACTTACAGTAGTTCTTTCATAAGTGAGTAATGGGTCCAAGAGATAGGAAGTTACTCTGTCTTCTTTTCTTGAAGACTGGAGAAAGACAGAGGTGAGGATGATTTTGTATTAAATCTCCTGGTGTTTTCTCTTATTTTCCATGGAATCCTGTTCTTAACTTCTAGTTTGCCTCTATCTGAAAAGAAAAACCAGAAGCTCAGCAATTATTCTGAGTGCATTTGGGAAAATGTAGATCATTTTTATCAAGGGATGCATGGGAAGTGGATGTAAATTATGGATATATATCTGTATCCAGCATATCTATCTGTCCTAAATGCACTCCCTAAAACCAAATGTGGAGTGCTGGGATCTGCCAAGTGAATTTCCAGCTCATTGTGAATGGCACTTTTCATTTCTAAAGAGTCTGTTTGACAGGCAGTACTCCCAAGTCACCTGTTGAAGTCTTAATAAAATTCTTATTATCTTTTTCCTGGTGTCTAGTAAGAGATGAACTTTCCTGCAACAGATGGGTAAATTGTCCTCTCTCCTCCAATGTCCTGCTAGTTTTCATTAAACTTTTAAAAACTTAATATCTTTGAAAATGTGTGAGGATTTTCTTCCCTCTGTTTAGATAAAATCAGCAAGTATTTTCAGAGAGCTGATGAGAGGCCAGGAAAAGCAAAATGAGCACAATGCTTGATAACAGAAGTTGTAGAAAACCAGACCAAAATTTTGCTTCAACTTCTGTTAATTTAACCAGGGTGTGGTGGTTTGGTGGTGAAATAAGAAATCATGTGTTGAACTGTAAAATATGTAAACCTGGTATCCTAGAGTTAATCTCTTGTGCCTTTTGCAGGTGGAGATTTACATTTTACCTTTATATATTTACCTATGGAGTACGGTTCCTGAAAAAGGTAGGCACTTATATTATTATACTTTCATAATCACAGACTTGAAGTCTTGTACAGGTACAATATAAAGCTCAGGAATAAAGTCAATGTTCACAAGGAGTGAAAATTGAAATTTAATTTGCATTCATAAAATGCTTTGCTACTAGCATTGGTAAGGAATATAAGTTCTTATCAATATTTAATGGGGTTCTTCTGTGTGAGGAAATGGACCAAGATACCAACTTTGAAAGAGAAGATGATACTTTGTTACTAGCTGCCAGCTCCAGTCTTTACTGTTTTTAGATCAGGTTTAAATTATTTGTGACTGCAGAGTGGGTGGGTGGCCCACAAAATCATTTAATGTGAAGCATTTCCATCCAATCCTCATTGCCCCCATTCTTTGTAAAATGGCAAATGCTAGATGTGACCATCCCCATCTTAGTTTTCAGACTTCTGAATGAGGTGTTTTAGCACTGAAGGACAAAAGCTAGCATACACTACAGCATTCTTTGTATATTTATAAATCACTAATATTTGAAACATAAAAGATAAGTAACCAATTAAATTTCCACTTTGATCATGTATATGCAAATTCTTTGGTTTCTGAATGAAACTGAGATTTTTCAGCTCTACCATTTGTTTCATTTGCATGTCTACAAAACACTTCTTTGCAGAGTACCACACCAATAGTCATGTCAACAAAACATTAAGTTCCAGTGAGTGCCAGTGGCATTAAACTGACTGCTTTGCTTATCATTAACACAGGAATGAGATAATGTTTTTGTTTTCCTCAGTAATATTTGTAGTTAAATAAATGGTGGCTTTGCTCATTAAGAGTTAATGGTCTGACTGTGCTCCAATTAAATGGAAAAAATATCATTATCTTTGGTGATAAAGAAACAGAGCAAAGAGTTCAGGATTAGCTTGTTTCTTGCTTGCTCACCCTTGGTGCTAAGCAGTGCCTGTATAGTGCTGTAAAATGAAAAAACAAGCATATGGAAGCAAAGCTTCCAGGTGACATATATACACTTTTCACATTTAATTTCCTTTCTTTAATTGCCCATGAGAATTAGAAACTCACAGAAGAGGATTAATTTTCTGTGAGTCTTCTGAAGTCTGTACTGAGACTTGGAAACCTGAAGTTGCATGTAGGTATTCTACTGGGAAAAGAATCATCAGCCTGGATAAACAAATCAGACTGAATTTTTCAAATTCAGTCTTGAAGATGATACAAGTATGCTGTGGCTATATTTAAAAAATGCTAGGTGCAACAAGCTTCTGTGTGTATGCAGCTGATGGAGTGTCCTTCCTAATGAATCACCCCCTACGGGAGGACTGAGAACTGTCTGGTGGGTAGTTACAATTTCTAGTGGTACATCTAGCTTGCAAAAGAACAGGGAAAGCCATGTTGAAGTGTAAATTTGACTCCAAAAGGCCACTCAAGGGACATAAATGTATGGAAGGCAAATAAAAAATAGCAGGGTAGTATGAAGGAAAAAAACTCGACAGGTAGAGCTCCACTTCTTCTGTTATGAAATTTCCCCTTTCTTGAAACTATAGGATGTTTCAAATGAAGGAACTGAAGTGCTTATCCTCATGTGTGCACTAACCACTGAGCCAGTGAGCTTCTGTGTGACAGCAGGAGATGTTCTGTTAGTGGCCCACAGTTTCTGTGTGCACATTGAGAGAAACTGGCTTCATGCTTTTTTGTGAGAGACAATGTTGTGTTCTGTTGCTCAGCTGAGTTGACTGATTCTTTGCCTCTTTTTGGAATAAAATAGCAGCAGCGATACATGCACATGCTATAGCCCAGAGAGAGTACTGTAGAAATTGTGATTTGTAATTTTCAGATTGCTTGTAGTCCAGAATTTTAGAGCCTAAAGTCAGACCACCTTCATTAGAAAGACATGAAAAGAACTTGTTAATAAAGTGGTGGCTGGTTATTGACATTGTTTCTGTATTACAGTTCACCTATTATTCAGATTGTTAACTTTAGATGAAGAAAATAATAGCTGTTATGCACAGCCACTTCATAAAATTAAATTGCTATATTCAAAAAATATACTGGTGCTCTAGACAGTTTTCAGTCTTTGTAGCAGTAGGACAGACTTGATTTTGTCATAAAATTTCCTCAGCTATTGGAAAGCTATTTGCAGAACACATTGCATGTTACATCATTTGGAGCAGAAAAAATTACCTGCATCAGAATATTCAATATTTCATTTATTGTTTCCATCTTTTGTTGCCCTACCTGCTGCATCTACTTTTTCATGAAACTAATGCTGCTGCATATTTTGTGGAACAGAACAATAAAAGAAATGCAGCATCTTGGAAAAATGCATACCACTGTTTGGATTAGGTCTGATTGTCTGATTCATAGAATAAGACTCCTTAAAGCAGGTAGATTTTTTTCTGGTTTTAGCACTGAAATACCAAAGCATGAGTTTGGAAAATATTTACCACCTTGGTTTAAATCACAGCTGATTCTAGCAAACAACACTGTGGCAAAAGCTGGGAGGGAGGGGGTTTACCTCCAGAGCTCTTGGTGTCTCTTTCACTTATTAATCAATTGAGCAGGCCTTCTGCTGGGCACATTTTCTGCTCTAGTCTGCATCTGTTGTGATGCTTCCTTCCCACATTCTTCCCAAAAGGTTGTTATATTATCTGTTACTGAAGCCTTGTAATTCCTTTTGTTCAGAGAGCTTATTTGCCCAATGCTGGATAAATATTCTCATTTAAATGAAGAATGCCAGAGGCCACTGTGGAGCCCTTTTAACACAATGCTGATATTTGATATTGTACTGTGCTATTAGCAGAGGGATAATGTGATACATAGGCCACTAAGGGAGGAAATGAAGCCCGCATTTGGTAGATTGTACTTGCTTTAAAATTGATTTGGATTCTCTGGAGGGTTTGATTCCTTTTTTATTTTTTACTCATAAAACCAATTTCTGAGTTTCTGTAAGTCATGAAAATTTTTAAGCTAAAATAATTTTGGATGTTAAAATTGAATTATAACCTTTTTCCTTTCTGTGAAAGCAGGGCTGAACATTAGGTGATAAATAAAACAATTTCTAATTCACTGAGTGAGCAAAAAAGAATACCTATGCTCTGGAGTCTTTTGAAGAATGCCATTGTGAGAAAGGGGAAATACCATATTACATTTTTAAATACGCATCACAAGTGGAAAAGGTTTCCAGGAAGACCATAGTTAGATGCTATCTCATGGAAAAGGAATTTGTTTCAGATTTATCTTCAGAAAGGCATAAAATTTGTTGAGGGCATTTAGGAGAGATTGATAGAGTGTTTTGAATGCCTGAGATCTAAATCATGAGTCATACTGTGAGAAAGATCAAAGCTACTGAAGAAACCTAGTTTTAAATGACTGCAGCACCTCGGTGTACATCAACAAGGAGAATGAAAGCATTTTGGACAATGAGGCTTTGTAAGAGAAGGCGAGTCAGCATAGGAAGTAATTCACTGTGTAAGCTGTTGGAAGTTAAGATAATAACTGCATCAGGCAAAAGAGGACAAAGCTAGGCAAGCTGGCAGAATTTATTTCTGGCTGAAAGGAAACTGAAGGGTTTTGAAAGAAAAAGCAAAAGGAGAATATCAATGGTATCCTAATTCAGTAATAGGATGACAACAGGACTTTCAAATGTATACAACGGGGACAAATTTTACATAATCATAGGAAGGAAAAGCAACACACTAATTTAAAAAATGCGTCTAGAATTGAATTTCACTTTATCTGTTTTGAATCCAGCTGGGGGTATTTAATAACATCAGAGTAGTAAGTAAATGCTGTGTAATCATTAAATTGGCAAGTTAAGCTGGTACTGAGCCATGTACAGCATCTCTGCTGCTTGTGCATTGCGCTGTCATTTGGGGCAGTGAAGGAGGGGCTGCCACACCTCATATCCCCCTGTGGACTGGTTGCTAATTTTGCCTTCAGCACAGTCAGTATTCATTTTCTTGGCAGCCCAGCTTTCTGAAAGACTGAAATTTTTTCAGGGTCATATCATAAAAAATGGCAGATATAGAAAAAATTCCTCACAAAGTGTTATATTTGGGCAATTTTATGATAAAAATAGTATTAATTCATCTGTAAACTGAGGTAGCTCATTCATACCTGTAGTAAAGTATTAGCTCAGCACTCTATTGCCATGAGCTTTTCATGTTTTTCTATTCAAATTAATGAAGCAGTCCTGTTTTTCACAGCTAATTAAACCTGAGCAAAGAGTACATGTTTGGATGTAAGCAATAGTAATACAGGTTATTATACAGTAATAGTAATACAGGTTATTACTAATGTAACTGGTGCCTTGCATTGCCCTTGTTCAGTTGCACTCACTACTGACTTGGAGGAGGATAGCTGTATTCTCAATTATATTAGTAAAACCTGTCGAACAAAATGTATTTTTATACCATAAGTGCTTCAAATCATTAAGCTGCTTCATTTTATCTTTCAGTAGTAGAGGAAAAAGTCTTGGCAATGAATAAATATATCATCAATGATCTTTTTTGGGTTTTTTCCTATTATATTCCCTTCCTATGTTAACCTGTCACAGCTCTCAGAGCTTTATCATTTCTTCTCCCTATTGATGCTCTTGGCTACTGGCTCTTGAACAGTGCCAGGTTAGCATGGGGAAGTACTGCTGTAAATTTGAAACTAATTCAGAGTTTTGCTTCTATTTTTTAATTGCTGTTATCTCACAGGTAACTTAAGAAGTTTCTTCAGGGATTTTTGTCCTGTTCCCAGAAATTGTAGGCTCAAGAAGATGAGGAAGAGAAAATTCTTTCCTCTTGCCCAGTTACTTTAGGTTTTTTTCTGTGGCACAAATTTACTATTTATGGTTTTATACTAAAACTTAGTACAAATTTGTGATTTATGAAACAAAATCTTATGCAATTTATGATAGTTCCCTTGTTCTCATCCCTACCAGCCAGTGTTATTGCTAGTTGTTTTAATAGATCAGTTGCAGAAAACTGCAAGTTATGTCAGTAGATCCATCAGCAGATGACAAATGGAAACATCAGACTTGTGTCTTTGCTCTTCCTTAGCAGGAGGGGAAGGTGAAAAACAGAGAGAAAATGAATATAACATTTTATGTAAGTTTAGACATTCTGGGAAATTATTTTGGCTGTCTTCTTTTGCTTTAGAGAAGAAAATGTTGTTATTATGGTCACTGACTCAGAACTGAGCAGGAAAAAATTCCTTGCAAGCTGTGTTTTTATATTTAAATTAATTAACATTTCCCCCTTCTGTCTTCCTGTTAGAGGTAAACACAATATGAGAGAGATTCTCTCACTGGGATTTTTTTTCATTTAGTACTTAGTACTTGTGGCATTATTACATACACCAAGAAATGTGATTCTTGGGGTGTTCTCTGCAGGGCCAGGAGTTGGACTTGATGATCCTGATGGGTTCCTTCCAACTCAGCATGTTTTGTGATTCTAAGTATTTCAGTTGTAATGAAAAAATGCAGTGGTTGCAGGAGTGGAAGGGAAGCAGCTGCTTCAGTGTGTCCTTACTCACTGTTGCTTAGGGTTGTGCCTCATTTTAGCTGTGCTCAGTGACCAGGGTGCTTAGAGATGGGTTCCAGTGCAGTGCCCACACACTGGGGTGGCTTTTGGCCTGCCTGTTCCAGCAACCTGTCTGAAGGAGTTCTGCTTGCTCAGTCAGGTGGGACTTGTGGTGTCTGTGTTGAGAAGCAGTCAGCTCCTTCTGCCAGGGTTTTAGTGGCACTACTTGAGAGTGGGAAGTTCACTAATGAAAGCTCTTCTTCACCACCTGCCCATTATGGCACTATGTGATTCAAATATATTCTAGCCTCTCCAAGGCCCTGTGAATTAGAGAAAACCTGTATTTCCTATTAAAGATTCTGCAGTTGCAGTAACTTCCTAATTTTCAGACTGTCAGGGATGATCCTGAGACCTTGCTACAATGTGCCTATATGAAAGTACAGTAAAAGACATCAGCTGGGGCTTTGGTTTGGCTTTTCTCTATACAGTGTGTTTCCAGTAGGCAGTGTAGGTTCATAAATACCACAATCTTAAACATCTGGGTTCAGGCATGAAATTTTATTTGATATTTACCTTGGTATGGAGTTACTACTATTAAAATTTGACTCTGGCTCCCTTCATGGACTGCATGCAGTGGTGGAACATGTTGTATGTCAGTGAAGCAAGCCACAGCGAATCCTGCAAGGGAAAGCAGCTGCCTGAGGATTTCCAAAACTCAGCATCAGGAGTACAATGAGTCTGGTAAACACTTGCCATCAACACATGGTATTGGAAGGCAGTGGCTGGCAGAATCAGACACATGGACTCTTCTGGCAGAGCAGCCACAAATAGGAACATAATTACAGAAAGTAGATATGTAATGTTGAGTTTAATTATTCACCACTTTCCTGTATGCCTTTGAGTAACCATAGTATCAGAGCACTGGAAACCCTGGAGCTTTGTTGAAGCTGCATGCTGTAGGAAAATTAGGAGTAGTCTGAAATGATATTACTCTGCAATGATCAATAAGGGTTGAAGTGCCCTATTTTATTTTTTTAATGATTTGCTCTTGGGATTTTTCCTGGTCTCTTAAAAGGTTTAATTTTATGCAGGTCTCCCTCCTACCAAGATAAGGTTTCCCAAGTGTAAACTTCAGTACTCTCTCTGAACAAACTAATTTCAGGCATGCAGTTATGTGTTGCCTTTTTAAATAAAGTAAATCCATAAATATCCTCCTAGATGCAAATGCTAGGCTAATTGATGTGGTCTGGCATCGTGATCAAAAATAGAAGGCAGCTCTAAAGCTAATGTACAGCTGCTTTGCTTCATCAAAGGGTTGTCAGGCATCTGGAGTGCTTGGGTGAATGTGTCCACTACTTTCTATGCACAGTTCTTACAGTGTAGATTGAGGAACTACAAAATACATTGAATAGTGTTTCTGGGAACTCTAATCTAGCTCCTGTAATATTTATGTAGATATCCAGCTGCTCTGAAATGTCATAGCACCAATGGCCACTCAGCTTGCTCATGACCAAACAGTCCTTGAAAACGTTGTCATTACACATGAAGGCAAAAGTTTTTATAAGTTTTGTTTACTACAAAGCAACCAGCAGAGCAAGTGTCAGAAGAAGAAGGTACACTAAAGAGAGCAAATATTTTGATGGCTGGGCTTGGTAAGGGGACTGGTGGCTGTCTGGGAGAGGAGAAAGAGGAGATGCTGCAGTCACCAAATTCTCTGTCTGGAGTGTTCTTCAATTCTGTTCAGTGCATTGCCTTAATATTAGGACCCTTCCAGATTCTAATTATCAGTTCCTTTTGCCAGCTTCATTTTCTTCATGAGCTGTAAATTGAAAGTAAACTTTTATCAACACAAGACATAAGCTCCAGATCTCTGTACATAATATTTTTAAAGAGAAAAGTGGATGTGTGCGTGGAGCTTGCTCTGCCTTTCCAAATATCATTTTATATAATACATTAAAACTTGAATTTGTATTTTTTTCTAAAACCTTTTTTTGAACACACATATATTTGCATTTGAATGTCAAGTGCATTGTGCAGTGATTGTTATTAATCTTAGCCTTTATAGTTCTTCCATATTTTATGGTTTCCCATTAGCAGAAGTGTTATGTTTGGAAGTCAACAGTGCAGATTGCTGAGAGGAAACACTGAGCACTCTTCATTGCAGAAGCATTTTTTCCCCTAAAACCTTTTTTCTACAGACACAAAGCACTAAACTCTAGAGGGAAAAAAAAACCCAGTTCTGCAGAAACTTAAAACAGCTTGCTTAGTCACAATATATGAAAAAAGAACCTCAGGAGGTTCATTGACAATGTGTCATATTGTCTTCACTTCTGTAGTTAGCTATGCCAAGAAATACCAACAACTGCTTGGATCTGTGAAGGATTTATGAAATTTCTATTCCTGGTGTGAGAAGCAGCTGCATCCTAAACCAAATCAAGTCACTGCAAGGAAGAACCTGCACAAGTTGATGCAAAATAGTAGCCACGGATTTTGTTGTTTTGCTGAGTCCTCTTTGTTCCCAGCATGGTGTTTTGTCAGAACTCGGTGATTTTGTGGGTAGGGGGAAGCATACATGATTTTGATGTGTAGGTGACCTGCAGTGGTGCTTGCAGAGTCAGTTTATTGCACAGTTCAGCCTGTGCTCTTGGCATCGTTGGCTGCTAAGGCCGTGCCCTCAGAGCCTGTTGTGCGTGGCCAGTGGAGACCGGCAGCTGTCTGATGTGTGCTTTAAATCAGCGGAACTTTAGTCTGAGAAATTCTTAAGTAGTAGCAAAACAAATACAACAGTAGCAAGGGATGTTGCTATATTCAGGGCAGCTTTTCAGAGGATAGTAGGAAAAAGCACATCTTTAGGAAATCAGAGAGTTTCCAAGACATCATAAGCAGACTTAGTGGAAGATGGTAGAAAATTTGAAAAGCTGACTCAGAAAGTTCTGGTTGTTGCGTTACGAATTTTCTAAAAATCAAGAACAATGAGGAATCATTTCATTTTCTTTCTGCTGGAGAGAAGGAAGCAGCAAAATATTTATACTTGTGAAAAAAAGAAAAGGTGACTTTTATAACTTTTTAAGTGTTGGCTTGTTTTACGACAATTAATACCTAGGAGTTTTTCTGTAGTTAAGAGGAATAAGAATGTATTTGTTTGTATTTTATATGCAGAAGCAAATATTTTCATGGACATATATGCTCCTTAAGAGTGAAAGATGGCAGCAGTCTGCAGTTACACTGATCTTCATTGAGCAAAGAAGATAGGGAAGGAAGCCCAGGATCATTGTGGAATTTGTATCTAAGAGACTAACTTATTAAAACATCTCTTGGGTTTGCCATGCATGGATGGAGTAATTTTTATAGTAGAACATAGAGCCACTGGTAGAGGAGAGTAAGGAATGATGCTTTTGGTGTTGCCAGGTAATCTAACTTTCCTTCTAATGTCAGCAGCCATCCAGCACACCATGCCAAGAGGATGCAGGTGTTGCAGGGAAAAAAAAGAAATCGAGCATTTCAATTTACCTCTAAGCAAGTGCTTATTCAACCAAGTGATGTCCAAAAGGAATTTTTATTAATACATTGTAAAAGAAAAAGGTTGCTATAATCCCTACCCATAATTGGGGGAAAATTACTATTGACATACTATTTCATTTAGACAAGTAGAAATGCACAAAAACAAATCCAACCAATGGAATAAAACCTAACAAAAAAAACCTACTACCCAACACCCCAAAAAACCTGTTAATTATGAATAGTTGTCCTTCTCCTAATGTTATGAAAGGTGCAGTTGACTAAATGGCTATCAGTTCCAGTTCCTGGATAATAAAACATCTGTGCGCAGTGTCAAATGTTACTGTATTTTGCAGTGAACAGAAAGCTGGTAGTCTCCTCCTGTGCTGTTGCAGTTGCACTTTGGGTAGATGAGATGTAAAGCTGGGGATACACTGAAGGAGGGAGGGGTCTGCCAGGGGGAGCAGGAGCTGCTGCTCTGCCTGTGCTGGGACAAGGCAGCTGCTGCTGAGGAGGAGAGTTTGGCTGTGTCTTGCCCTGTACACGGGTATCAGACAGTGGAGGTTTGCCCCTGGGGTGTAAGAGCAAATTGCACACAGCATTTTGGGGCTAAGTGAGAGCTGATCAAGAGGAGATCTTCTGGCCTTACTTTGCACCACTTGTTTCTGTGAAGAGCAAAGCAAGGACCTGCTGTAACTTAATGAATGTAGGTAAAAATGCCGTGAGACATCTTTGGCATCTTTGCCTATATCAGCCCCAAAAAAATGAGATCAGGAGAGCTTTGCTGAAAGTATATATTATCTTGACTGTAATTAATAGTGCTTATTTCCATTCCACTTAATATTGCTTGTAACAAATGATACAAAATTCTATTCAAATGCATTAACCAAGACAGATAAAAATCTTGGCAGAGTAGTGAACATGTACACAGTGAATGCTCTGTATTTTGCTGGTTTTGTTCAACAGTTTCAAAAGCTATCTAATTTGAAAAGCAACTTTAAATATTTTCTTTTTGGACTAAGGATGTCTTATTTTGATTTGAAATGTGTTTTGAACATAAATTGACTCTAGTGAAATGTGGGGATTCTGTCTTGATGTTCCTGGATTTTTACATGCTGGATTCTGGTAAAAAGAGATTTCTTTTTTTGGTGGAAAAATCAGAGGATTTTTCTTACTTACCTAAGAATTTTGGAAGAACCCCTTTGGGAGCTAAACCATGACCTCACAGTCATGACTAAATCAGGTGCATAACAGCTCTTTTGTGATAAACAGGAAGTTTTTTATTGTACTGCTTATTTTTCCCCCTTCATTTACTTTCACAATTGACCTTTCACATACTAGATTCTAGCAGCATTTTTACCAAGACCTGGAGATTTTAACTTCTTAGGACTTTCTAAAAGCCAGGGGCCAATTAGATGCTTTCTCTAGAGATAAGTAAATGAGGCTTCTGGCTAAGTGTGCAAACATCAAAGATAATTTTGGAAGGGTTTTCTGGTTTTTTTTTTCCAAAATCCTTAGTAATTTCCTTGTCTCAAGAGAAGTTTTCTTTCTGAAGGAATTCTTTAAAATTACTCTATTTAATCACAGAGATGGAGAGAGATTTGATGGAGTTTTTAATAGATATTCCTGTAAAGGAATTATGGTGATTTGTTCCTTAATACTGTAAGTCTCAACAGATTGAACAGCTGTTTACATCCTCTGTCACTGACATTGCATTCATTTGGCACTGCACCTAAGTGTGGTAGAACTTCAGTTTCCATCTGAGCTCCTTTATGTTCCGTAAGGCAGGCTGTCAGTAGTGCTGGTGTGGTCCTGGTGCTCTGTGCCTAGCATAATTGGTACTGAAGTTTTTGGTATTCTGTTTCCAGGTTAAGTGGGGGCCTTTTTGTTATCAGGATCATTGCATTTCCTCTCTTCCCCAATCCCCTTGTGTCCCTCCCTTCCTCAGACATTATATACCAAGAATAGGAAGTAGAATGAGAATTTGGTATTCAGCAGGCAGCAAAAAGAGAAGGATGCTTTTATTTTCATCAGAAAAGGATTTGTTGTGGAGCTAAGTCACTGACCTTTTCTTCTCATCTAGCATGGGATTTTCAGGCCGAACTGTGCTCTGCTTCACAGTGACCTTGCCTGTTATGAGGAAATTTGCAGACGTCCTAGAAGCACACACAGGACTCACTTGAGCCCTGGAATGTTGGTCTAGGTCCCTTATGATTAATCCACCTTTCACTGGTGGGTCTAGGTCTCACACTGCAGACTCTGTGAGCTTTTTTTAGGTTGTTGCTTCCTACTGAAGCCTCTACACAGTATTCCACAGTTGTGAAGTTCACAGAGGACTAAATAAGATGCTTCTTTGTCCAACTGTAACCATGGTTTACATTTAGGTGTTGAGTGCAGTCTAGGGCTGTGCTCATTGTGGAGGTCAGAGAGGAAGGCTGTGCTTAAACCAAGCTCTTCCTCCACCTCTTCCCTAAAACCCTCCAGACAAGCATAACCCAAGTGCCCTGCTGCTAAAGCTATTAACAGCAACTCAGAGATGCCAAGGCAAGTCAAGGGGAAGGGGACACTGGGGAGCAAAGAAGGGTAAGAAGGTGCTGCAGGCGCCCTGGTATTTTAAGTGCTCTTGCCCACAAAGGATCCATTAGGTTCCCAAACAGCTACTCAGAAGCATTTTGTCTGAGATGGCAGCATGGCTTTCTGAGCCTTATGAGGCTCAGAAGGGGCATATATTCTGCTGCATTGGTCTTTGAGGCTTAATGCATGCATTACATTATTTGTCAGTTGTGATACCCTGTAGGGCTTTGTGGTTATAGGTTCATCAAGAAAGGCCTATTTTATTTAGCAATCAGCATTTAAATTGCTCATAAACCTCTGTATCTGTAGCTCCTGCAGCAAGCATCTCTATGAAGAAGGCTTAAGATGTCATAATATTTGAAAGAGAAAAATATGCTTTTTTTGCTAGGACCTGTAATTTAGATAGAAAAATAATTGGGTAGGAAGCATCTCTTATCTTTTGATGAATATGATATGAAAGACAGTTACAGCTTTTCAAACCTGGCTAAAACTATGAATTATCCTAGAATATTTATGTGGATCTAATTTAGGCACCTGTCAGACAGAAATATTTTAGATTCTTTATATTGTCTTGCAGAGATACTGTGGCTGTTTCCAAAGACCTTTTTTTATTGCATGAAATGAGGGAAACTTGTATAGCACAGTAAATACTGTGGAGACCTTAGAACTAAATAATTGGTTCCATGAAGAAGTTATTTATGATGGAGGGAAGGATAAATTTGGATGGGCTTTAAGCATTCTTACGGCATCCTTGAGAGAGGCATATCAGAATCTCTAGGAGGTCTGTTACTGCAAATGCTGGCATACCTTTCAGGCTACTGTAAGAACTATTCTTTGTCATTTCAGAAGCACTGGGGGTATTAGTGTGAAAATTTCATTTCATCTTCTTTTTCATTAAAGGGCATATTCAAAAATCCTTCCTACCTAGCCTGATTCTCAGCCTGGGGGCTTTACCATTCTGCCTAGTGTCTGTTTTCTTGCTTTGATGCTCACCCACTGTATTTTGGATGAGTTTGATATGGTTTGCCTGAGCTGAGCTGCTCCATCTGATGGTAAAAACAAGAACAGGCCTTCTCTCAGGCAGTGAGGATTTATCTGAAAAACTGTGATCCAGGGGAAGCATTTAATGCTGTAAGTGTAAGCTGTGTGCTGCCTTAATCCAGGAGACTGACTAATGATGTTCTGTCCCCTTTGTACTCGAATGTAGAGTAGATAAGGCTAGGTAAAGGTGAAGGATGGATCCTGTATGGGAGAATGCCTATATATAATAACACATGCAAGGAATCTTCTTTGAAACATTTAAGCTGGCTGAGGTACAAATTTCCTGTGCTATTGAAAATAGTGTGAGATACGACCATCCAAACATGAGCTGGTTACTTTCAGTCTGCACTCTTGCAGAAGTGAGGTCATGGGGTACCAACAAAAACAGGCGAATTGCTCTAATTCATGCTCTGAAACTCTGAGAAGTCTCCTTGTTCTATTTGGTTTTCATAGTCTCTATCAAAAAATGCAAATTCTAAGCTGTTCCTATATTTTTTGTCCTTCATTGGTATTGAATATGTACACTTAACATAGCACAAAGTGGTCTGTACTGACCATTGTTTTGCTTTTTCTTCCTTTCAGACACCCTGGCTCTGGAATACCAGGCAGTGCTGGAGTGGGTATCCATATCAGGTAAAAGTTACAGTGCTGTCTAAGAACAAGCACGACACTTCTACAGAGCCCTGGTTTTATAATGGTGGAGCTTTGTGCCAGTATGTTTGTGTGAATGGGCTACTCAGCATTTCAGAACGTTGCTAGATTCTTCTCATCTTGCTTGAGTTCAAGATGGGAAAGATGGACATAGCTGTCATACCTGAATTCCACACAATAAATTCCAAAAGCTCCAAGAAGAGTTTGCAGTTTAAGGAATTTGACTTAGGGTGTAAGTATACATGTGTGTGTGTATATATATGTATATATACATACCCTATATGTATAGGGTATTTTTTTTTCCTTCTGTAAGAGCAGGGAAGGGGGGAAAAAAGCAATTGCCTGACTGGAAAGTGTGAATAAGAGTATTTTCCCAAAGACACATGAATCCCTGTGACAGTCAACAGCCCTTGACAGAACAGAGACTGAGCAGAACTGTGTTTGGATGCTACTGTTCTTGAAGTTTGTGTCTCTGTTGGAAATAGTTCATAGAGACAGTTCAGCAGAAATCTTGATCCAAGAAATATTGAGGGAATTTGGTCATGTAGCCTCAGAAGAAATAATGACTTAAATTCTATCCAGAGACTGGAAGGTGAACTAAAAAACATTAGGGAAGCAGCAGCAGAAATTGAATGGGGGAAGTGCTGAAAGTTTATCCCTCAGAAACTTCAGGTACAGTTGTTTCTTAGATTGATGTAGCTACAGTCACTGGTGCCTCTCAGCCCCATTTCCTACTTTTTTTGTGTTATTACATGCAAGAAGAGGTTGACTGAAAACAAAAGACCCTGAAGGTTACTGATTGAAGAACATATCTTTACCAGACTTACCAGAAGAACAAAGTCATTTAAAAGTCGGTTACAGCTTTTAGAGTGTGGGAGGTAAAATTACTATATCTAATATTGTTCTAGTAGTGGTGAGGGTCCAACATAAAGCAAATTGTCAAATTAAAGTCATTATGAAAATCACTGTCTTGAAGATAAAAATATCTACTAGGTGCTAATCAGGGCTAAGTCCTGGGGTTTCAATTTTTTCTGTTGGTTTTTTCCACAACTAGATAAAATTTCAAATCTTTTATTTGCTACAACTCCTTTGTAAATTACTGAACAATGCACTGCAGAAATCCAGCTGGACTTTACTGTAGACATAGTCAAACGGATCATTTGGGTGATGACACAGCCATAATCACAGGTTAACCTATTGAGGTTAGGTCTATGGAGAGCTGGAACCTAACATTTGAACTAAGTTAAACACACTATTGATCCAAGAAGGAATCTGTGACATCTTTAGAATTGTCCTACACTATCACTATGTATGGCTTGAGAAATACAAATGCTGTTGTTAATAAAGCAGCTGAAAAATCTTCATTTTTTTACTAGAAGTTTTCCCCAGAGAGTTCCCTTGCAATAATGATGCAGTTCATTGCAAGCTCTTATTTCTTTCCCTCTTTAATTATACATAATCAAAAGTCTGTTGGCAGTCTCTCTGACTCAGAAAAGAGTTATATTGGCCCAAGAGATGGCTTTAAAGGATAGATTTTGAGTTACACGTTTTTCATAAAGCATAAGCATATGTCTATGTTAAATTAACACCCATAGCATATTTCCTGGGAATCCAAGGCCTGGCTTTCAGCTGCAAGGAACTTGTCTGCAAAAGGGAATGGGAATAAAAGGTGCAACTGAAATACCTCTTGCCAATGGAAACAGCTCATACCCTCCTTGGCTGCACAGTTGTGCCAGTGCAAGGGGTTCTAGAGATGATTTATCTAATCCCTTGGGAGATGCCCTCAGGAGCTTCTCCTTTGCCAGTGTCCCTGTCTGTGCTGCCATGGAGGTGTGACTATCATGGAGGCACATTTAAATTAGAGTAGCTCCTAGGACTGGCTCTCTTAGGCTGAGGGTCAAAGTGTTTATGTGTGCTAACAGTTACCTTCTTTGAAGTTACCCCAGGTTGGTTTTGGTTGTGGATTTTTTAAATTTCTTTAATTTTTAAACAACTCTGTAACCATGTTGTATAACAGACAAGATGCTTGCATAAATTTATTTTACTCTCTTCTTTCCTAATGTTAATATATCCCCAGAAAATGGTTAAATTCTTCAAAAATGGACATTTGTATTATAAAGAGCTCTGCTCAAAGCCCACATTTTCATCATTATCAGATGAGATTATATACTAGCATTACTTTTTTTTCTAGTCTACTCTAGTATTGGTTTTTTGCTATGCTTTAAACTCACATTATTGATATACAGCAAGATCTTTCAAGTAAACTTTCAAAACAGACTTAGAAATACTCAGAATTTAGTTTGCTCTGGGTTCCAAATGTACAACATCATAATTTTTGGTATTACAGTATTGTCTGGGCTAAAACATTAGAAGAGAGTATGTTGGGAAGCTTTATTTTTCCAGAGCCATCAGAGTTTGAAAGGGGCAACCATCATCTTTCTTTATATAGGATACTTATGTATAATTCAACAATCCCCTGCAATTAAACATGTTTCCTATAGATCACAGCTGCCTGTAATGTCAGTTAGACTCTATTAACATTTTCTCATCTCCATCTTTCAGCCCCTGATTCCTGACCTGCATTACTACTACATAGTTGAATTGTCTTTCTACTGGTCCCTAATGTTTTCTCAATTCATTGACGTCAAAAGAAAGGTAAGAACAACGAGACTGAAAACACAGAGAGCTTTAAGCTTTAGCATATAATTCTTTACTTGAGGAATAGCTGCATTACATGTGCAGTGAACTGGAAATACAGTTCTTTCCAGTGTTCAACTCTTGCAGATACTCATCACTGAGAAACTGTGATTGTCTTACTCTGCTCCTTGTTGCTGTAATGTGAGGTTTTCCTGCACATGGAAAGAAGAGCCTGGAGAAAATATTGAAGGGCAAATAGCAGAAGCCAAAAGAACCTTCTGGCTTTCATGCAGTGACTTGAATGGAATTGAACAGGTAGTATCTGGTAGATGTGCTGCTTCTTCTAAGAGTTAAACAATGAAAGACCAAGAAAAGGGCAAGACTGCCTCATAAATTCACAGTATCACTTTGTGAGGTAAGATCTATGAGGGCTTTCAGATTTTTCTACAAAAGGACAACAAAAACATTTAATATTAAGAAGTGATGTTATATTTAATTTTTACCCTTCCAGTCATGTAGCTGAGCATTGCTATTAGAGAGTTGTTAATGAAAAAAACCAAGACTCTATCCAAATAGAAATATTTTTCCAGAAATAGTTGCAACCTGTTCCATATTCCAAGTTCTCTCCTCTGAGGAGAGTTCTAGTCCATAGCAGAACAAGCAGCACAACTCTGTAATAACAGTCCATTGAGCTATTCTTGCAGGGGCTTTAACATTTCAAAATTGATTTTTTTAAACATTTGAAAGGATTTTATAATATCTTGACGTGTTTCCTTCAGCTGTCATTTAAATAAATGATTATAGGCTATGCTAATGGAAAAATTCCTCTTTATTAGAATTGTAGCAGGAGCATAACTCTGAAAAGAGTAAATGAAGGATGCATTATGACCTGAATAAACTCATCTGTCACTAGAACCACCGTGTATTCCTGGGAGTCCTATGCCAGAGCTACCTATATAGAAACACACTCCTCTATGTGGATTTCCAGATTATTCCAGATGTAGAAATCTCAAGAAAACATCCACAAAATTTAAATCCAAATTGGAGGATAAATTGTAAATAAAACAACCAATTTATGATGAATACATATAAATCCCCTGCTTGCATTGTCTGTATATGCTAAACATCTGTTAATCATGAGCTTGAAATGAATACAACAGTTTCACAAACTGAGATAGAGACAATGCTTAAGGGAGCTGTATGATAATGGAGATGAATTTAAGTCAAGAGAAATATTAACTAATATGTTACACTGCAGGGGCCAAGTCTGTTTCTTAGTTATATAGAAATGACTTGTACTTGTTATCAGAAAAACCTTGGGGCAACCTGCTGTGGAAATAGGATGGGACCTGGAGGTGGGAAGTGAATTGCTAGCAGCCTATTGACACCCCAGCCACAGCTCCTGTCCCAAGCACCAGCTCTGTCTGAGAATGTGCAGTGTCCAGCAGAGAGCAGGAGCACATCTGCAGTGCAATGATAGCAAGTCAAAAGCCTTTCATTATCAGCAGCCAGCAGGGAACAGGGGAGATGCCATATTTATAAATGACCTATTAAACCACTCACCGGTTTGGACTGTGGAGACAGCTCTTTTTGTAGTGTAAGCAGAATTGATAACGAGAAAGATCAGATTGGAGAAATGCAGCTGTGCCCTGGTGTAACACAGTAAAACTGTTTGGAGTGCAAGCTGCCAAGGAAACCCACTGAGCTGAAAAATGTTACTACTGGAGACTTACAATAGCTGGCAAAAAGGAGTACAAGCTTGACAGAGACACCAGTTCTTGCAACACCATAGTAGTTCTCTTTTAAAAGAAGGCTGAGTTAAAAAAAATGTGGAGGCCTTGTAATGCACCCCATATGCAATGTGTGGAATGGTGCCCACATGAAATAGGGATCTGTTCAACAGGAAGCAGGAAACTTGCCAGCTAATATCAGATGTTATTGTAATATTTCACAATTGACTTGTATGGAGCAGATTAACAGTTCTCAACCTGAGTAAGCCACTGATGTTTTCATGTTACAGTGAAAGGAATATTTTTATCTAAATCTTGGTTATCATTTTAGATACTTTAAATTCAGCAGCAGTGGCTGTGTTGTATTCTGGGACAGTCAGAAGTGCCCAGGCAGTTTTGAGCACTGCAGGAATTCAGCCAAGTGTTTTTTTTCATGTAGTTGGGTTTGTCTGAAGGAGAGGTGCAGTGTGTCCTTGCTGGAAGCAGCAGCCCTCAGCACTGGCCTAACTCCAGAACTGGTCTTTTATCTACTGTAGATCAAGAGAAATGTACTTACTGTTTCCCATCTCCATTTTATTCTTCTCTGATAGCAAACTAATGACTTCAAAAATTACTTCCAGGGTTGTTTTTTGTTTTTGGTTTGGTTTTGGGTTTTTTTGACTTTCAAATACTTGTTTATCTTTATTTAAGTGTTACAAATTCCACCAGATTGTCTTTGCCTGACTGGAGGTGTGAGCAAACTAGGTTGCTGCACAAACCTACTATTGGCATTAAGTCAGTGAACTGTGTGTATCAACTTCTACAGTTTTATAATGGCATGCTTTTAGCTTCAGAAATAACTACTATTTTGCCATAATGATTTTCTCCCTTAAGGGTGTTCATTTCCAAAGTATGAATTGTTGTTTTATCATCTTTTTCCAGCTTCCCATGCTCCTGTTTTGTAAAACACTGAAAAAATAATTAGAAAAATAAAAACTGAAGTTTGTCAGTTTCAAAAGCACCTGATAAACCTTAAAAGCAGTGAGGCTTATTTACATGCTTTCTGGATACCTGATGTGTTGTTTAATAGAAAAACATTTGGCAGGGACATTTAAAAGAATATATTAAACTTCTATTCAGAGTTTTAACAGGTTTGCAGAAGGACTAAGAGACCTTTCTGTGTATTCACACCTTTTATTTCCAAGCATTTGGCAATTCCTAGAGCTTCTGTGTTTTGCTTTTTTTTTTTTTAATGACAGTTCACTTATTCCAAGAACAAAATTATCTGTAGCTGCTGATTTTCTTGAATACTGAAATTTGATTCTAGAAAATTTACACTATATTTTGCTAGATTTGGATACTAGATTTCTTTCTTCAAAGAGACTTTTCTTAGCAAAGAAAGACACACAGAATTGGTTTCTTTTGTTTCAGTGGAAGCAGTTTAGATTGCATGTGTTTTGCAGACCTTTCCCTTTCCTTGTTGATCTGTAATATAAGCCATGCAGTTGCTATTTTGCCCTTCAGTGGCACTAATGCTCCATGGCCCCTTGGCAGTTCAGTCAGTGAGTGTGACACGTTAAACAAATGTGGATGGCAGAGGCCTTAATTCCAGAGGGCTTGTCTACAAGTTGAGACCCATGGGGTTTCTCTGCTGTCTGCCCTCTGTTCTTCCCACTGATGGTGTCTAGAATAGGTTCCTTCTCCTATTCTTAACCACAGATTTTCTTAACCTAGGCACATGACATCTTCCAGCAGTTACAACTGGAGGCTATGAATCTTCTGTAAATAAACACATCTTTCACGAACGTACATGTGATTTGAAATACATTAACAAAAAAACAAACAAAAAAACCCCACAAAAATTAAGAAGCCCATTCCTGTACAGCTGCTACTGTATGTGGGTGAAAATGCTGGAGTAGGATGGGAACACAGGTACCACTTGGTATCTATGTGTTCAATACCCTTGTGTATAACTAAAGTCTAACAGGTAGCATATTCAGAGCATAGTATTAATTAATGACTTTTGAAAGTGTCACAAAGAGGAAAGAAAAAATCCCAATAACAAATCAGTATTATTTATATAATTACTACTTTTTTTCAACAGTTTTCCGTAGGTCAGTCCAGCACCTCTGTTTCAGAGGTGGCAGAGTCAAGTAACTGTCTTTTTTAAGAAACATTATTACAGGAGTTCCCCTGACAGCATTTCTTTAAGAAGAGTCATGCAAAAATGCAGAAGACTGCTGCCCAAGATCATTAGGATTTCTTAGGAATAATCCATATTGTCAGGAATGCCTTGAAGAATATCCAAGAGGGACTAGAAATCTTGTATTTGTAGAACATGAATGTGTCAGCTGTGAAAATAGAGGAGATTTTCTACTTGACTTTTTGCCCCATTAGGACTGCCTATGTGCTAACATAATTGCTTTTGGAAGGGAAATTAAGAACAGTGCCATAGTGCCTGCAGGTGAAGGAGGTAAAGAGCACTATGACCACAGGGCAATAATAGTAGCTTACCCAGGGCAATAACAGTAGATTACCCTTGTAATCCCATGTAAGAAGGTAGGTGCTTTGCTGGTTTTATTATTGTGATGTGGTGAAATGGTCTTTATGTGTGTATTTGTAGTTCCTGAAATGACTGAGATGCCATACCCTTGTTTTCCCTCAGGACACTCAGAAAGGCAAACAGCCTTTGATTGTCTTTTTCTTCTGTCTGTGTTGGAGGTACTGGCAGTGCCTACTGAGGAGCAGGAAATAGGATCTTGTAGCACCTGACAGCACTGAACATAAGTGATAGGCTGGGAGCAGGCCCTGTCCCTCTGCAGTTAGTGAGACCGCCCAAGCTGCAGGTTTTTCCATGGACTGCAGGTGCTGGTACTGGGAGGCAGTGGCACTGCACATCCTTAAAACCAGTGGTGCCTGCTGCATTCCCAAAGAGAGCTGTGGGAACACTGTGCAGGGTGCTTCTCAGGACTGAGCAGACAGTGCAGTCAGGGGCTGGAGCTGCTGCTTTTCCAGAGCTGCCCCTGTGTTAATTGGAGCTCATGGCACTTTCCATAGGGCCCTCCTGCTCAGCACAGGTTCCCTTTGCAAACCAGATGCTGCCCCTCTAAAGGCACAGTTTTGGTTTTCTCTGTTGTAGGCCACTTAGCTGAAGACTACCACAGCTCAACAGGACTGGCCAACAAAAGCTATCAGAAAGCCAAATTCCACCTCCCAATACACTTGGTGAGCAGGCTGCCTTAAGGAACTGCTCCTTTTGACTGCCTGGATCTCTCTCCTTTCTGACAGCTCTGCATGAGAGCCACTGAATCTGCTGGGAGCTGTGCTACAGATTTTACATCTGGTGCATAGAGAAACTTCCCAGTTAAATGTTGCCTGTGATCTTAAGGGTTTTAATATCACTTCTTCAAAGCTGTGCAAGTCATTCAGCAAATGCCAACAAGACTATTTTTGACTGACTCAGTGCCTTGCTGAGAAGAGTCTCATTAGGTCCTGTTCTCTCATTAATCAGTCTGGGAGCCTCGTCCAGGCAGGCAGGTTGTTCCCTCTGCTTTATCTGCCCCGTGGCAAGTATCTGTGAGGGTACTTCTGGGAGCACCTCCACTCCCAGATTTTTCAATAGTAACAGTTACTTTATGGCCAAATAACTGAGTTACCGGTGTGGAGACCAGCTAGCCTGCATCATTTGGGAGGCAGTGGGTTAGAACCAATTAGGAGGAGATGCTCCAGCTCACTTGAAGACTTTCCTGACCCTGTTACAGTGTGAAGACAAAACACCTTGATTAAAAACAAACAAATAAAAGTCTGGATCTGGGATTCTCCCAGTTGTTCTTGGTAGGTGCCTGCTGTCCTAGTGTACTAGTGCCTTCCTTTGTAGCTATTTTCTCTCTTCTGAATGGTGAATTATTTGGCACTTGGTTATGCATATTGTTATAATAATATGTTACTTGATGCATAAAAACTACAGTGGAATTTGATTTGCATGTACATATGCCTTTTCAAAGTAGCTTCAACTGCAAATGTTTACTTTATTAGGTTAAATTATTTTGAACTGAGAAGTGTGGTCATTGCCTAGTTTTCAATAATGTTTTTGCATTTGGTTAACATATAATGATTTTTTTATTCAGTCTAAATGAAATATAGAGCAGGGTGTATAATACACTTATATAGTAGATATTTTTTATAACTTAAATATAATGCTGGATTTAAGAAACAACCGTCCAATTTTGTATATGAGTACAGAATATCAGTGTTTGCTTCATTGTATTTTTTGTTTTTTATGTCTTCTGCTTCTCTAGGACTTTGGAATCATGTTTACACATCACATTGTAACAGTCACCCTGATTACCTTCTCATATGTGACCAATCTGACACGAGTGGGAACCTTGATCTTGTGTCTCCATGATGCAGCTGATATTGTCCTAGAGGTGAGATCATTCCTATGTCATCCTGTCTCTAGGCAGAACCTTTTTACTATGCAGAACAAGTGTTTCCTAAGCCATTTCAAGATGGTAATGGTGATTAATATAGTGTATTTCCTTGCCTAAATATCTTGCACTTGTAGCAGTGCATATTTCTGACTTCAGACTGGTTTCTCCTTCAATATGTTTCTTGTACAGAGCAGAGACTGGTAATGCATTGCATGCCAGGGAGGGTTACATACAGATTCTAAATACAGCATGGGAAAATCAAAAGCTAAAATTGCAAAATCTGGAAAGTGGTGAAAGTGGCTCACCTGGTTCTTAACCCCTGTGACGTGGTGTGTGGAGCAATGACACTGACATTGCTGAAAGAATCAAGGTGTCACGGTGTGTTTCTGTTCTGCTTTGCTGGGCAGAGGGTGTTGGACAATTTAGTGGCTTATTTGGGCATGGCCAGTGAGCTGACCTCTGACTTTCCAGGTTCCCATGCCTCTGGATCCCAGTACCAGCAGCTGTATTTGGAGAAGAAGGGATGATTGAAATTCTTTTAAGGCAAGATGGTCTGAACTTCCATAGTGGCAACTTAGAGATGTTATCATCCTTTATCTGCATCAGTTATGGGTCATGCTGGAATTTTACTGTCTCTGAACTCTCCTCCAAAGTTAATAACTATTTTGTCTGAAATTATTTTTTATTCAAGTACCTGCAAGGATACCTGTTATGCAAGAAAATAGACTTACTGCGTGAGTCACCTATTGCAAAATCAAGATCCTGCCATTCTGATTCAGTAGTGCTGTAAATATGTTGTTTTTTTTTTAATCTTTTTTGATCTGGAAAGCACATGGCTTCCTGAGATAGAAACCAAAAAAGAATATGGATTTTTTGGGATAAAAATAATCATATCTTTGCAAGTTTATTTTTCTGTTTTAGCGATGTGTATAGCTAGCTGTGACTTCACCTAAACTTTCATCATTCCTCTTTTCTCACCACCAGAAAGAACTACTTAAAGATGTTTATTCTAGATCAGACCAGTGTCTGTGGAACTATAAAAACACTAGAGAGCAGCTGTACTAGGCTAGCTAAAACTTTACCCTCTGGTTATTAACTGAGACAAAGAGGAATTGCTGGTGTTCTCACCAGTTGCAAACATTGATCAGATATGCTTCCTCATGAGGCACATACTTAAGTGGGCTTTCTAGTCAGGTCTTTCAGTCTGGTTTGACTGGAAATTCTGCTAGGGCAGTGGGTCACAGCACTGGTGCCATATGAGAGGAGATGGACTCTTGCAGAGTGCTGACATTACTGAGGGGAAGGTCAGTGCAGAGGAAGAAAACTATCAAACTGCAAAAGAAGTTGGTTAAATGGCTTGCGGTGATGGGTCAGTTGTTCACCTGACTTGTGTTACCTATTACATATTTGTAAAAATGAAAACCTTTTTCTGGAGGGCGCTAGACTCTTTCCATCTACCATTTCATAATGGAACACATCCACTGGAAAGCTGGAAAGCACCATTTTTTGTTATTCTCGTTGCAAAATGTAGTGTGCATTGGTGGGAATACTGGAGGTGATATTTTTTCCACTGATCTTAAGGTATCTGGAAGTATGGAAGAGCCATAGTAGGATTTTCAAGAATTTTTAATGCTGTGTTCCTCAGTTGTAGTCATGGTTTTTAAATTCAGAAGATAGTGTTCTATTGTCTTAGGTGGCCAAGTTCCATCCAACAACAACATATTCATTCCCCTTTTTTCTAGTCTTTCTTTATCACTATAATCTGTAGAATTATTGTAATTTGTTATTTGAGAACCAATGCCCAATAGCTGTACTGTTTTTGAGAAATGGCATGATACTACTACAAGTTGCTATAGTAATATCAGCCTCATGCACTAAGAAACCAGTTTTTCAGACTGCCACCATGGAAATACATCTAGAATTCCTGGACTGAATTTTCCATCATCTGAAAAGCAAGGAAGTTAGTAATGCTTCTGCTTTGAATATTGGCACCAAAGTGTTCTCTTTCCCTTCAAACTAGGCTATTTCCTTCAAACTGCTAGGAAATTTGTGTGTGTCCTCTAGAAAATAGGACTGATTCAGAAGGATTATGTTTTCTTCACAGCAGTGATGTCTTTCCTCATATTCTGGGAGCTTCTTAACTGGGTTTCTTTAGTGAGGAATAATCTTCATGTTCTGGTTTTTAGTTGAACATTGAAGAAATTGGGTAACATCCAAAAGTGCAGGTTTGGTTTTGGCATGCAGATTATCTCTTTCTCTGGTTTGAATTCTGCCCTATTCTGTAGGGCTGGTTGTAGTAATTTTGCTCCCTCTTAGTACTCTGGAAGCCTGCACAAGTATCTTCTGGGGTACTGGGAGCTGGATGCAGGTCCCCTCAGAAAGGAGCTTTGAAAGGGTTCCAAGTGGCTTAAGTGGACACAAAAGAGTTCCCAGTGTCTTAAGTGGACTTTCTGGATACATTTGACAGAAAACATGAAGAAAGACTGACCCTGCCTCAAAGCAGATGTTATTTTAAAATAATTAAGTGCTTGCACACATTAACACTGTAGAAGCAGCATGGACATCTTAAAACAAGCTTCCTTCCCTATATACCATTTTCTTCAGGGAGAAAAGGGTAAAGAAACTTCTGGGAAGATCAGTGTTTTAATGAGCAGTTTCAGAGAAGAGTAATGAATTAGTGAGTCCTTCACTGGGAAAGAGTCAGAAGATTGCATGAAGACAAGTGAGAAAAGCATGTAAATATAAGCATAAGACAACAAGTTAGAAAGCAGAAGCTGAAAAGAGAGCCTTGGGAAAATACTTGAAGGGGAGGGGTATAATCTTTGAGGTGGAAACTATTCTGTTTAGGCAGAAAAGGAAGAGATGCTTCAGAAAAATGTAGTACATGGGGTGTGCTGGAGAAATTGAGACAAAGTTTATATATAGCAGCTACTAGAAGGTCAGAGAGCATGGGGCACATGGAAGGTAGATGGATGCTGAAAATGCCAGTGGAGCATACTGGAAAGGTGAGAGATAAGCAGGTAAAGAGGTTGGGGACAAAGACAACATAAACATACTGGGGTTCAGTAAAAGGTTTAGTAGAGTTTTGCAAATCTGAAATTGTAGAATCTCAAAAATGATACTGAGTGGGAAATAAAGAAATTAAATACATACTCTATTTTTATGTAGTCTGGTTTGGGATTTTTTCCAAAGAAGATATTTTTCAGCTGCTTGGTGAAGAGGAGTTCCAAGATCACTGTGAGGTGGCCCAGTGAAAATGTTAGCGATTTCATAAAAATTTGATTTCTTCTTTTTCTTACAGCTTATATACACAGTACAAGAGAATTCAGTTGTCCTCATGGAAATAAAAAGACATATTTTTCTTTTGCAGGCTGCCAAAATGGCAAACTATTGCAAGTGTCAAAAACTGAGTGACCTTCTGTTCCTCACATTTGCCGTTGTCTTCATTGTCAGTAGGCTTGGCATATATCCCTTATGGTGAGTAAGGACATTGTTTTGCTCAAGCTCTAGGCACCAAACAAGCTTGGAAATAACTATGTTATAATTGAAAACGATTCATTGCTGTTACTCTGTTTCCCAAAGCACCAGGGAGGGTTTCAGACATAACCAGGTGTTGAAACAGCCTGTTTGCTAGAGTGCCATTGCGTTTACTGTGTGCTAGATGAGAAATATCTGGCCCTTCTGCTGGTTTTAAGCTAGAAGTGGGCTGGAGACAGCATAGCTTCAGACTAGCAGGTGGCTGGCTGTGTTAGCAAGAAAGGAGAGGAAAATGAAAATATTAGTCACCAAAAAAACCAACCAGCAGCTAAGCTTGAAGCTAGAATATTCTCAGTAGCTTTCAGTGCATGCTTCATGAACACCTTCAGCTTAAAGAAAAACACAGTGGAATAAGTAAAATCTGACCTGCTGAAATACGTATAAAGATGTTGTTGCCATACAGATTGAGATACTGCAGACTACTCCTTTTCCACCTCTCCTTTGAATTGGGGCCCCTGGGGCAGCTGTGTAACACTTCTGTCCAGGTGTGAAATTACACAGCTCTTACTGTGGTCTCACATCTTCCCAGACAGTCAGCTGCTTGCATGTGCTCACACTCTTGTAGGTACACAGACATGCATGCACACAGACTGAGCACAGTTGTTTGGTTCTTTAGCTGGGGTCTTCTGATCAGGGGGCAGATGGCTAATTAGGAAACACATGGATGTACTTCATGTAAAAATGCATTAAAGTTTTTCTGCATCCTGTACACTATATATGAGGAGGGCTGAGAGAAGGTGTTGGCCTTGGCTCTTTTTTCAATCTTTTCTTTTTTATAAACAGAACTAGCACAGATACCTGTATTTCCAGGCAAGTAAGAGAGGTCTTTCATTGCATCAGAAGATTACCAATGACAGTTTTGTTTTTGGGAAGCAGCAAGAAAGCCAGAAATTGTACCCTTTGTAGAGTTTATTTAGATTACCACTGAGCTCCTTATATGCAGAGGATTTACAGATGCCAATGTCAACCTCCCTGCTCCAATTTCCTTTCTAAACCTCGCTAATGATATCTCTTTGAGGTTTTGTTAATGCAAACAGGGTAAGAGCAAGATGCCCTTAGGGAGCTGTGTCATCAGCTCTGCTTAACCCTACAATGTAGAAGTCTCATTTAGCATTTGATGACTCCAAAGATATTGTCATAATCCCTGCTGTGTTGTGAGTTGGTGAACAAACATGAGAAAACACGAAAATGGATAGACACACAATCTGCATGTGTGTGAAACACTTGTTATTTTCTTTGAGGAGCATTTTTTCCTTTCTTAAACAGTTTTGCTTCCCTTCCTCTGTCCTTCCTTGAAGCCAACTGGGCCATTCACTGAATTTCTGTAAATGAAATAAGCTGGGTTTTTTTACTTCCATGATCTCAGATAGGAAAAATGGTGGCATTCCTGCTCATAGGATTTCACCTGACCCCTGTTTTCTGTTTTATATTGAGAAATGGAGGGAGGACCCAATTTCACCAGTGCATTTGTGCTGCTGGAGACTGCAGTATATGAGTGTGCTTAAGGGAGGGCTCAGTCAGATGAGGACTGGATGGGTTTGCAAAGGGGAACTCATACTTGGCCAACCTGGTAACCTTCTATGATGAAACTACTGGCTTGTAATTACATAATTACTGGATTATTGGGCAGAGCACACCCTCAGCATGTTTGCTCATGTTCTCACCTGTGAGGAATGGCTGATACACCACAGGGTTGTGCTGCCATCCAAAGGGAAGGAACCTCAACAGGCTGGAGATACAGCAAACAGGAGCCTCAGAAGTTCAGCAAAAGCAGTGCAGAGCCCTGCAGCATTTTCTGGGGGCTGATCACCAGGAAAGCAGCCTTGCACCAGGGAACTGGGGGCTCCAGTGGACACTGGGGTGAACATGAGCCAGTTCTGTGCCCTCGGGGTAACAAAGGCTGCTGGAACCCTGGGCTGCCTTAGGAGGGGGTGGGCAGTGGGCTCAGACAGGTGACCCTGCCTTCCTACCAGCCCTGCTGAGGCCACATGCAGAGCACTGTCCAGTTCTGGCCTCCCCAGTAGCAGAGAGGCACAAAGCTACTGGAGACAGTCCAGCAAGCAGTCACTGAGATTGATCAGGGGACTGGGGCACCTCTCACATGAGGAGAGGTTGAGACAGGCAGGATGGTTTAGCACAGAAAAGAGAAAGCTCAAAATGGGTATTATCAATATAGAAATACATGAAGGGAGATTGTAAAGAAGAGTGAGCCAGGGATTGTCCATTGACAGGAATGCAGCAACTGACAGTGTGCTGTGTGCTCCCTGTCACAACCGGAGTGGTTACCCTGGTGATCCCTTTGCTTTGTCATGCTTTAACCCCAGCTGCCAACAAAGCCCCAAGAAGCTGCTCACTCACTTCCCACCAGTGAGATGGGGGAGAATCAGGAGGGTAGAAGGGAGAGAACTCATGAGCTGAGATAAAAACAGTTGAATAGGCTGAGGCAAGACCACACAAGCAAAGCCAAACAAGGCTTTCATCCATCACTTCCTGTGGGCTGGCAGGTGTTCAGCCATCTCCAGGACAGCAGGGCTCTATTTGTAATGGTGACCTGGGAAGTGCAAACACTGACACCCTAAACATGATCCCCTTCCTCCTTCTTCCCCCAGGTTTGTATGCTGAGCATGACACCATATGGTGTGGAGTATCCCTGGGGGCAGCTGTGCCAGCTGTGTCCCTTTCTAAATCCTTGTGCAGCTCCATTCTCCTCACTGAGGGCTGTGTGAGGAGCAGAAAATGCTTTTGCTCTGTGTGAGTACTGCTCAGCAATAACAGAAACATCCTGAAATTACCAACACTGTTTCCAGCACAAATCCAGAATATAGCCCTATGCTACCTACCGTGAAAAAAAACTACGCAAGCCCAAGCCAGTGTATCCCTTAATCAATGAAAAATACATTTATTTATTTGAATATGCAAATAGTTTAGTGTGGTATAAAAATTTTCTTTGATTTTTTAAAGACCCTTTTATTTCCAGACCAAAGCCTTGATGTTTGTCAACTTTGAAGCATTGCTGGTAGGAGTACTGTATGGGCCATTTGCTTAAGAGTTGGACTCGATAATCCTTGTGGGTCCCTTCCAACTCAGAATATTCTGTGTATCTCTTCCTCATGGCTACCCTTAGATAAAGCCAGAGGCAGTTTCATTGTTCTCAGCTGTACTGCAGGCAATGCATATGGGAGTCAGAGTTGGCAGGGATGAGCCATGGCATACATGAGCTTGTCTCCCAAATCCTTTTCCTCTATGAAACAGCAATTCTAAATCTTCAGTTCTATTAGTTTGCATGTCAGCAAAGATGACTCACTGGAGTGGCAGCAGGCCAGGAAGTATAGTTTTGCTCTTCTTTGCTGAAAATTCAAAATAACAAAATTTGGTGCCTGATTAATATTACATAAATATGCAAATTTTGCTAGCATAAAGGCTGAGAGGTATAAAATCAGTGTGCATGTAATGTAAAAGCAAGGCTGTAATTTGTAAGAAAACTTCCCCCACACAGGAAGGTGAATACCCCAGACAGGCTGGCAGAGACGTCACTTCCCAGGCCCTGCTGTGCTGCCCCTTGGCACAAGAGCCACTTCATTGTACATAGAGGTGCTCATAGAGAATTCAGAATGTATCAAATGCTGTTGTTTGAAGGGTGTTTAACAGCAGGGCTAAGACAAAAGGAACTGGCAATTAGGTATATATTTAGCAGTCTTTCTGCAGGCATCTGGAGTTCATTTCAGCAATAATTCAAAAACCCCAGGATACTTTCTGCCTCCTGCTGCTAAGTGAATGTAGGAGTAAAACTGCTATTTTCACTGACAAGACATTTTGCTTGTGAAATTCTCCCACTTGCACATAATCACTGTTCTAGCAAATTACAACATAGAACACAACTCTCCATGAGTCAGGGGGAACATGGTGCCTTCTCAGGTGAACCAGGATTGTAGGAAGAATGAAAGCAATCTCAACCAAAAATTAATATAAATTATACAAGCCCTTGTCTAGTCTAATCAGGCTGGGTAAAGCAGTTAGTTCAAGCTCTCAGGGAAGATGGGCTTATATTTATTTACCAGGTTTAGGGGCCAAGCCAGTTAAATTCAGGCTCTTTCAAATTTCTCTGACTAGTTATTAGCATGCAGTTTTCTGGAGTTTTTCACTTCTTTTGATTACTTTTATAATGAGTTATATTGTCTGGGAGGTAAAAACGTGTGTTTCAGGGAAGTGTTGCTGACAAGTACTGCTGTCAAAAGACAAGGACACAAGCAAACAGCCTTGGCATTCATGGCTTGACCTGTGAATTCTCAGCATGCTCGTATTACACACATGCACTGAGAAATATAAAATAGTGCCTTAACAGTGCAGATTTAAGTGAAAGCCTGATTGAAGCAGATTATAAAGAGCAGAGGTCATGTTCTGCATATGCTGTCCCACAAGTTCTCATCTGGACAAATTTGGTATAATCCAGGTAGTCCTTATTATGCCCTTCTGTTCTTGATCTCTTTGTACACTGTCAGTGTCCAGAGTGTTGTATCACATTAAAAGCTGTGAAGATGGACAGTCAACTACTTTGATTAGTTGGTATAGTCTTGTTTCATGCCAGTAGGTACATCTTAGCTGGATCTTCTTTTTGTGAGTCTGTTTGGAAATATTCTGGGGGGAAAAAATGGAAAAAAATAATTCTCACTGTTAAAATTCAAAGCTGTTTCAGATGTATGTCTCCTCATCAACTGCAGTGTGTAGCTTCTAAATGAGATTTTGGTGCCAATGTACCTTATATAAGTATGGGTCAGCCAATCCTCAGAAGAACAGCTTTGTTCCTTGCTATTCTTTAATTTTTAAAGCTTGTTCATGGCAGTACACACAGTCTGGCTCATGGCTGATAATCTAATTGCCTTTACATGGCAGTGAGTATCTGCATGAACCAGACAAGCCTGGTGTGATTCTTCATGAGTTACAATTCACTTCTGTTCAGCATGGTGAGCTCTAATGAATCCTAGTTACTCATTACCAGAGCTGCAGTCATCTCTGCATGACTGGCAGGACAGCTCCTCCTGAGTTCCACCACTGGCTGAACACCAGTGTGGGGCATAGCCCTGTCCTTAGTGCACACACTGTGTTTCCAGACAGTGATACAGTACTGCCAGTTTGAACTGCTCTCTTTCCTTTCATTTATCCTGGAATCAGCTTCTCTCTGAGCAAATAGGGCACTGCAGAACCCCCATAAGAAGCAGCTGCTACAAAGATTTGCTGACCCTCTCATTTTGTTCTTTAGCTGATATTGGCTGGGTTTGTACAGCTCTTAAGAAGCAGTGAAGTTGAATTGTTGTCTCTCATGCTGGTTTTCTTTCCTGGCACGTTTTGTCCTGCCTGGCCCTTGGAGTATGTGCGCTGTGTGGGAAGACAGCATGTGGACCCCAGCAGAGTCACTCTGCTTCACTCCTCTGAACTTACTGGTGAAACAGAAAGCTCCAACCTACCCTTTAAAGCACCCTACAGTGCCAAAGCAATACATAGGCAGTGGTTAAAGCAGAGTCCTGGTCAGGTTCTCCACATAGTGAGAATTCAAGTAGTTAGATGAATCCCAGCTGCCCAGACCTTGTCTGCCCTCTGAATGAACACAATTGTTTTGCAATGGTTTTGGTTACTGTTGTTGGATTGTAAACCTTTCTAGCCTAGCTAGGATAATTTAATAATAATAATAATTTGTTAAGATGATCTCTTCTGACACTGTTTTAAGCTCATTTTGCCAAGAATATTGTCTAAACCAGGGCACAATCATAATCACATGTTGCTTGTGGGTAGCAGATACTGAAAGAATAAATTATGATTTTGATACTTGATTTCTGATGCTATTCATACTGTCATTGAGTGGATGCTGTAGAACTAGCAAAAATTATCTGCTTACATTTCAGCCTGTTTGTAGTTTCAGCAGGCAACTTATAATCAATCAGTTTATCAAGACCATTTAATAACAAGGTTTTGGCAAACTAACAATAGTATATTCAAATATGGATTAAAAAGAATGTTTAATTAACTAAATCTCTATAAATTTACTCACAACTCTCATCTTAGCTCTTTAGAAGAGTGTATATAGTGTTGTCATCCCATCTGCTTCTGACAGAACATTATCAGATGTTATCCTTTCTAATGCCTAGTTATTTTATTTCCTTCAATTTTTTACAGCATTTGTGAACTCAGGCCTCTGGAGTTTTACAAGAAGCAAGGGTGAAATCTTTGGAGTACAGGTTAATACTTATCCAGATATTTACAGGGAAGCTATAAGAAATGGAAAGGTTAGAGGCATCAGTCACCATTATGGGCTTGCAATGTAAATAACAAAATGTGGCATTTGCTCAGAGTTGCCATTTTTAAAATTTTCGTGTGATCATAGCAGGAAAAAATTATATGAAAAAAGATTTCATCAGACTTCCAAAGCCATTCTTATCCTCATTTTTAGTTTCTATAGACTGTACTCTGTGGCTATAATAATTCATTCTGTTGTAAAGGATAGCCTATTCAGCTGGGTTCTTACTTCTTTTTTAATTAAGAAAAATGTCCTGTCTAAAACCTGTGCTCCAATTGGAAACAGGACAAATACCTGTGCAGTGGCACTTCTCTTGCTCAGAATTATTCTGCCATAAATGTGTCAGGGCAAAGGAAGCAGCATGGTTGTTTTTCTTGTGGCCAGACATCTTAGCCACTTTTAAATCAGCTCAGGTAGGTAGTTTGAACTTGTGCAAACATTCTGCCTCTTCTCAGCCCCTTTTCTCTTAGAGATATCTTTAGCCCCAGGCACATATTTTGTGGTGCTACAGAGTCAATACAAAAGCAGAACAATGCTACTGCAAGCTTCTGACAGATGTGGGATGTAAAAATCATAGCTGTGCAAAAGCAGGAGAGTAAGTTAACTTACCAGCTTGAAACAGTCAAGACTTTTGACCACCATGATCAGCAGCCCTGATGGAGCTGGCATCTGATTTGTGTTCAGCTAGGAGGGGGTCATGGTGGCTGAGCACCCTGGGAGAAACCTAGCCCCATGTAAATGAGCACATTCCATAGCTTTCATTGGTGTTGCACAATAGCAGAGCTTGACCCTTAATATCTCTGAAAGCACAAATAATTATTAAAAAAATTGGATTAAACTGAAAACTGTTTAGAGATGATTTCAGCAACATTGATGTTGCATATAGTTAAGCACAACTGCACTTAGTTTTACTCAACAGAAAGGGGCAGGAGGATGGCTTTTTTATACTCTGATACTCTGTTTTGCAAAGATTGGAAACTATATAGTTTACAAGAAATGCTTTTCCTCTTTGGAGAATAACATGCACTCCAGGAAAATGGATCTTGATATATGTTCTCTGTTGCTCATATAAAAGTTTTATATGTGCCTGAAGATTTTCAGATTTGGAAGTGTCATTCTTAGCATAACACAGTTCTTCAGTACATGTGAGTTATTATCATGGGCCTTTACACAAGCATTTTGTCATAACACATTACTGATACAACATCTTGCTGACTATAATTACCTTCTGCTAGGAAACTTGAGTTCTCTCCATAACCTGATGTCTATGAAGGACTCTTCTGAGGTTTGAGTATGGATTGTGAAAATGCCTTGTATCTTTTTTTTTTCTATCCACAAGAGTGTAAATGCTACTATTCATACCAGTGGCTGCAAAATCAGCTAATGGGCAGTAACTGCTGATGAGAAGGAATTGAGTGAAAAGCACAGCTGTAACCAGGACAGTGACAGCTTGATCAGGTCTCTTCTACAGTACATCAAACATGAATAATTTCCTGCCTGCTCCATCATTTTAGTTAAGTAATTGGAAATCCTATTGATCTGCACACAGGACTTAAAATAACAGTCTCAGTGGCAGGGCTGTAATTTCTGCAAAGACATATTGTTGCTGATTAGCATTAGGACAAGAGCCACCCATCCCCACAGCAGCTGGGCATGTATTGGTACCCTGTCAGGAGATCCTCTGCTGTGGGGCTGCTGCAGGTGAGCCGAATGCCGTGTGGAGGTGACCTCACTGATAAAACTGAAGTGTGTGGATTTAATGTTGCTCTGAATACTGACTCAATAGGTTATATTCTTTCTGTCACTGCATTTTGCAGAAATCTTTCATCAGCTCTCTAAAAGAAGGAGGGTAATGAGCATCACCAAGCAAACAATCTGATGAATCAGTCTGAGATGCTGTTGAAAGATCATCTCTCTCTCTCTCTCTCTCTCCCTCTGCCTCTCTCCCTCTCCCAGTCCTTTCCCTGCTTCATTGCTTCTGTGTGGGTGACTGGTTCATCTGACTGTTCTCTGTTCACAGTGGGTCTCTGCTACTTATCTTGTATTTACCATGCACTGAATACTCTGGAGGGCTGAAAATGTAAGAGACAGCAGGATCTGGAAAGGGAAACAAGCTTGTTCTCCCACTCAGCAAGAACCAAGAAGCAGAACAGTGATATAGACACAGCAGCTGGCCAAGTTGAAACTCAGATGAAAAACTTGGCAGTGTAGCCCTTAATGTACTGGATTTGCTATAATTAAATATTTAGCTGCACTGCAGCTTGAGGACTCCAGTACATGGAGTGCTATAAACCAAAGTTTCCTCAATTTGATGACTGTTTTGTGTATGATTCCATACACTTCTCAGGTAAAAGGCTGTTTAGGTCATTTGAAGTTTCATGCAGAAACATCTGTGTGTAAGGTCTGTTGTGTAGCACTGGCCTTAAAAGTAACTAGGACAGCCTGGGATATGAAGTCCCATCTGATTTCAGTCAAGGTCTAAATCCTAGAGATGAATCTTGCCCACTGATGAAAGTATCTGATTTATCATCCTGTGGCTGATCAACATGTGCACATACATGTACTCTCACGCTCCACTGCTCTTCATCTATCTGTGAATCTCAGTGGCATTTTTTTCTACCTATCACTTTTATGGCATCTGTTAAGGAAGTAGTTTTTTATCAAGCTAATAACTCTCACAGCATCTTTATGTGGCCAACAAGGTGTGCCAATACTTTGTGCCCATCTTTACCAAAAAATGACTTGTGTAAAAAAATTTGAGAATTTCTTACATCACATACGTTAATATAACAGCTAAATCCACAATTTAGAACTCCTGACTCTTTATTCTCTGGTCATAGTCACTTTTACCACATATAATAAAGAATAAATGACTATGTTTTGGTGCAAATGTTTGGGTTTTTAAAGGAAAAATTTTAAAAAGGGGCAGAAACTTTGAAGCATTGCTGGTAGGAGTACTGTTGAGTTACTTGCACCAAACGGGATAATTAATGTAACTACATAATTACATAAATGTAATTACGTATATTCTTGGTAATGTATGCAGTATTGAAAGGTGTCCCAATACAGGTGTTGCGGTGCAATATAGAATACTGTTGTCTAATATACACATAATGGGGATAAAGACATTCATTCTGAATTATTTAGACAAGCTGGTATTGTATTGTGCTGTCCTTGGTCATATCTGAGCCTTCCATCTCTTGTGCTGTGTTAACAAAGTGACTTTAATTCAGCATGTTGCAGCAGAATATGGGGCACTGGACAGTGCTGCAGAAGGGAAGGCAAACTTGCAGTAGCACTAATTTCAGCTGCAGTTTCTGCTCCCCTTGGATGTGATAATAGTGCCCATCATGCTGTTATGCATCATTCTGCAGAGTTTATCTCTAATTTCTTGCTTGTCTGGAAGAATACCTGTTCCTTTCACATGATCTTCCTTTTCAGCTCTTTTTGTTTCTCTCAGGATCCTTTCAGAAGCAAACACAGAATATTTTTGTCAGTTCTCAGACAATATAGATAAGGATTTTACTCTTCCACCCATTCCTCTCTTTCTTTATCTCCCTTCATCTCCAGGTTTTCCTTTCATCCTTAGTGCAAGACAAGGAATCAACTTGCCAAGAATTAGTAGCTGACACCCAAGAGCCTGGATTTGGGCCCACTAAGTAGGGGAGTGTAATGTTAATGAGTCACTGTGGATCTGTTACCTCTAGTGTCCCAAGTACGGCTTTGCTGGCTAGATAAAGAGCTAGACACTAGAGGAAAAACCTGTGTTACTGTTGGTGTGTTGCAGGTGATTGTTTAGTAGTTGTTGAAAATGTGTTCATTCTATTCTGAGTGTTTAATTAGAGTGGTACTACAGTAAGTACAGGATTATCTCTCCCAGTGGCTCTGATATTGTGGCAGCATTCCTGAAAAAATACCACAGATTTCTGTAAGAGTAAATTGGAACTTAAGCGGTGAATTTATTTTTATTTGCTTTCATCAGCCATACTGCTTAATTCAAGATGCTAAACTGAGTGCTTCACACAGCCAGGTGCACAACCCTCCTTGGAATGCATTTAACGAGGGAAGAATGCCTTCTATGAAATTGTGTTGTGTTCTCCAGCTTCTCAAAATCTTCCAGGGGCTCAGAAAACAAACAGTCCAAAAATTATTTTCAAAAGCAGAAGCTAACATTTAGTTGCAAATTGCAAAGACTTGAGAAATGCTGACAAAAGTTTTCAGAAAGGTAGAGCACTTGCAGCTTAACGTAATTTTCCCCTGTGAGATCAAGTCCAGCTGTTTCCAAGTCAGAGACCCAAAAATCAAAGTTTCCACCATTCATTATGAAAAGCTGCAATTTAATCACTGGAGAGCTTTGAAAAGTCCCAGCAAGAGTGTTTACAGATTTAAGTGCTTTTCTGACTATTTTAATCCAATATTTATTTGCATATGCATCTTATAGGCACTTTCTCCTCCATCTATTTTTGTGCTGCTATTTCCAGTCCCTATTACTTGTGTAGTTGATTAAAATGCTTCCATTGAATACTTGAAGCAGTGAAATTGATGGAAAGTGGTCTAACCTGTCTCTCCTCCCCTTCTTCCTCAGTCTCTACAAGTAGAATTTCTCTGTATATTCTGACTCATAACCTTATGAATTTTTTCCCATTTCAGACTTCTAATATGAAATTATTTATTTATTTATTTTGAGAGTTTATTTGCTCACTTCTATTTTTTCTGTAATTTTCTGTATTTTTCACTCAGGTTCTGCTCTGTAGGTGCTTAGATATAGCCTTAGCTCCACATGAACACCTAGCCTGCACATCAGACCACTGAACCTTCTTAGCATTGCTGGGCAATTAATGGGATCCTTTTTGCAGCTTTAATGGAGAATTCCAGTCCTGTCCTTAGTTTGCCAGACATAACAGATTAGAAAACAGTCTTCTTTTTCACTGCGGCTTATTTCCCTATCTAATGCACAATATATGAGTCATTTGCACATGGGACTGTTTTTGATACCAAAAGCACTCTTTTTGGCCTTGCTTTCTTCCTGACTTCTGCAAGAGTGGACTAACTCATCTCTAATGCTGCTTTTTTTTTACTTGACTTCTGTGGAAGTCCCCAGAGATGAATTTGGTCCAGTTAATAAAATATAAACAGACACCTGCAGAAGGTTCACTTACAATTCTGTGGCATTTGAAGTTTTAGACATAGAGACAGTTGAGTGTAAACAATGGTAACTTTATATACAGGAGTTGTTGATTTCAAGTTTGAATTTGATATAATGGTTAGAACTGCAGTAAGCACTGGTGAAGTTGAACAGAGCTGACTCCACATCTGTTTTGATGTGATGAGAGTGTCCCCTTGAACTGTAAAGTGGGGTGTTACTGTGACAAATATAGCTACCACTGGCAGAACAAATTGCACAAAGCTGAGACTGAAGAGTTCCACCTGACAGAAGCAATAATATATTGGGGTTTTTGCAAACTGGAAAACATTTTCTGGTGCTCACACCATAAACAGAAGACAGTTTAAAAACACTGTCTAGGAAGGTTATAAAACATTCAGCTTCTGTAAGAAGGCAAAAATGAAAAGGTAGAAGTACTATGAAGTACCCCTACAGTATTAAGTCCAGTGTATGAGCAATCACTGGTTGATTTTTGATCAATGGTGTTACACACATTGGGTGTTTCATCATTACCACTAAATGTGGTATTCCGGATTTTGTTTGTACATATTTCATACTAGTACTACTTTTTTTGTTTTTTAATTGGTTTTATGTTTCTGGAAAGAGCTGTGGGGAATGTGGTTGTTTATTAGAAAGATGAGACAAATGTCCATAATTTCTCCGCGGAGCTGAGCGCTGCTCTGTGCCCGTGCGGGGTCCCGGTGCTGGCCGGGCTGAACGCGCCATCTAGTGACCAGCGCGGCTGGGCGAGTTAAAGCAGGAGCAAAGAACAGAGAGGCAGCGGAGTTTTTCATGAATTTCTGCATCAGCAGGGAAAGTAGATGAAGTTTGACAAATCCTTATATTGCCTTATTTTTTCCCACCTAATTAACAGCCGTTCCTAGATTGTTATTTGTTTTTAAAAATACCATTGTTTCTATTGTCTGTTCTCCACTCTGCTCTCAGGCTGTTTGCTAAGATAGATTGAAATCACCTGCTGTGGCAGGGTATTTGAGCAGAAAGTTAGTGCTGGATTCACAAAGCTTCAGAAGTCATTATAACATCAGTTTACTGCCTGCATCTGAAATGCTGATTCTCAAAAATTTGTTTCAAATGTGTAGAACTGCCTGGATTTCTTAGGGTCATAGAATGATTTGGATTGCAAGGGATCTTTAAATGTCATTTAGCCCAACCCCCCTGCAATGAGCAGATGTTGTCATCTTATTGCAGGGATTCCATACTGTTCTCTCCTTATCACAAAAGTTTCAAATCTTCTTGCTGTTTCTCGTGGGCAGCTCTCAGAGCACCGACTCTTCTTCATAAAGTGGCCAACTGACTCCAGTTCCCTTCTCAACCACCCACCCCACGCTTTTATAGCACTCTTCTTCTCATTGGTTACAGCTGTGGCCTGGTAAAGTCAGGCCTGTTCCTCATCTTTGATAATTGCCCAGCTGCAACTCCTTAGGAGTAAGATTGCTTTCTACACTATCTTGATTTGCTTATATTCTATCCCACTACAAGCAGGGACATCTTCATCTAGATCAGATTGCTCAGAGCCCTGTCCAACCTGGCCTTGCATGTTTGCAGGGATGGGGAGTCTAAAACCTCTCTGGGTAATCTGTTCCAGTGTTTTACCACTCTCATTGTAAACATCCTCTTCTTTAGATTTAGTCTCAATCTACCCTCTTTTAGCTTAAAACCATTAGCCATTGTTTTATCTCAACAGGCCCTACTTAAAAGTTTGTCCCCATGTTTTTATAAGCCCCCTTTAAGTACCAGAAGGCTGCAATGAGGTTTCACATCCCTCCCTGTCCATTGCCCACCTGTCCTGGATGTAACTGCCAAGCCTCACTCTTGGTTGTACATAAGTGGTGTGCAAATCGGATTTAGTGCAAAACAGTGGCTAATATGGGGGCCAGTAACTTTTGTTATCAATCAGGGAAGGAGTTATTTGGGTCAACCAACACCTGCTAGCTGTAGAGATGAAGAGAAGAAATGCACACTGAAGACCTTTCTTTTTTGTATGCAATGTTTACAAATCAAGTTAAATATTGAAAGCAACATTTGGGTGTTGTTTCTCTCTGGAGACACCTGTGTGATTCAGTCCAAGTCACTGTTACTTTGAAAACCAACTGTCCATGTGGATTCCATCTAATGAAGTACTTGTCATTTTGATTTTAAAATAACTTCTTTGAAATTGTTGGCTTAAGGAAATGGTTATTATTTTTCTGTCGCTTGTTTTTTCTAGGATATTAAATACAACGTTGTTCGAACTGTATGAAGCTCTGGGCAATTTTCCTGCCTTATGGGTCTTCAATGTGCTGCTTATGGTTCTTCAAATTCTGCACTGTTTTTGGTCTTACCTAATCATAAAGGCAGCCTACAAAGCTATTTCAAAGGGCAAGGTAAGACAACACGGTTCTGTTTCATGATTTTAAATTTTCCATTATCAATAGAGGTCACTTTTTGTTTGGGTTCATTTTTTTTTCTAATCCACAACATACTAGTGAAGATGCATCTTGTTTTAGATAAACTCTTCTTTCCTTTCCTGAAAACTTTTTCCCACTCCTAATGATTGTCAGATAGGTTAATAATACTCTGTATAGTGATTGTCTTTATATGTACTTCTGCAATTCCTTTTTACAATGTGGTACACTGAACTAAACTACATTAGGGAAACCAGGTTAAAGAAACCCAACAAGTAAACTGCTTTCTTGGGGCTGCCAGTTCTGTTTTTCTTCTTTATAGTAGTTCTTAGCAAAATGTTCATTTCACAGCTGGAAATGATAGCAGTAATAATACAAAATTAAATTCTGCTGTGTTTGCTAGTGGCAAAATTACTGATCACAGCCCCTTCTGGGTTTTGGTATTAATGAGGTATTGCAAAGAGCTCTGTATTTTCTTTCTAGTATTCCCAGAGCAAGACTGTTTGGGCTAGACTTTAGTGTCTTGCTGCCTGTGGTACATTTGACAGGAAGATGTCACCCCCAGAAATACATTACAGTTGCTGTGCAGACACAGGGCTTGTGTGCAGATGGTAAAACTAATCCTTACAGATCATGTAAAGTCAGGACACTTTGCCCCATTGATGTGACTGACCCAAAGTGAATGGGATTGTTCTCCAGAAAATTGCTATCTATGAATGTACTGGAGAGCTCGGCCATGCACTGGCAGAGCCCAGAATCTGCCACTCCATCTGTGAAAGACAGTGCATTCACGAGCTGTGTTTTGCCTGGTAGGCATGCTTTAGTCTGCTCTGCTTTTAGAAGTTATTAGCCTCAGCTGTCCTGTCTGAATTATACCAGTGACTTCAAAGACTGCTTCCTCCTGTCTCTTACTCTGCTTGTGTATGCTTTCCCTTGTGCTGTGCTGGAAGGCTGGGAAGTGGAACCCCTTGCACGTAAGTTTCTTTAAATTTACTATGCAAAAGATTTATTCTGACAACACTGGTGTTTGTGGTTTGGGTTGCTTTGGTTCTTTTAATTTGTGGTTTCTGCTTGGTATTTATCCACTGTTTGTATTTATATATTTAAGTAAAGACTATCTTGAAAGCCTATTTTACTTCTTGGCTATGCATCACCTAAAACCATTCAAACCCACTTCTATCTGTAGTATCTGGGTGCTATTATGCTTCACCTTTTTACATACAGGGATAGATAAATACATAGATAGATATAGAGTGTGTATACACATACATATGTATATATCTCAGCAGGATAAGCATCTGCTCTGTCAGCATTCAGGGCACACACTTGAGACTGTAATTCCTTCACCTTGTAGTTCTAACAATTGCACAGGAGAAAACTGAGATCTTACGGAGTTAAAGCAGAGTCAGACACTTGCAGTAACACAGTGACCAGGTTAGAGATGGATATGTATGACATATATACAGAGGATTAATTTTCCCTCAGATCTTAAGTTCCTCACTTGCAATGCCATTCTTTCTATTTCTGCAATAAAAGTAAGAACTGTTTTCACAACACATTACAGATATCTTACAGATAAATACTAAGTACTGCAAGACGTGTTGCATTCATATCAGGTTTTAAGTGCAAAGACCTTGCCTGCTTTATTGCTGCATTTAAAAAAAAAATGGGATCTGCTCCCGTTTTGCAGAACTGGCTACAGCATAGAATCTTATTTTGATTTTTGGCTTTGGGGCAGGACCCTAGCAGAAAAATTGGCAGTGAATCTACTAAGAGAATTTAAGTTGAAGCAGAATTGTTCAGTCATCTGCTCTGCCATCACATAGATCACAGATGCTCCGTACTGTCTGCTGAGACCATTCTCTTCTGTCTGATAAGGGTATAATTCTAAGTGTATTTCTGTACTGCCGCCAGCTGCAATATAAAAGTTCTTTCATATGAAAGACGTTGAAGTAACCTATTAATTGAAGCTCTGTAAAGTATGGAACCGAATTTCTGACCTCAGCTGAAGTCCAGTTTCACAGGTGTCAGAATTGTGGGCTTGCTAGACATTGGCATTGAAAACTTTACTTACTGGGAGCTGTATGGGAACTGTTTTCTTTTTTCACTGGTTCCAAGCAGAATGGTGTCACTCAGGTACTGTGATTTTGCAAGGGCAACACTGAGAGCTCCAAAGGCAAATGGCTCTTTCTGACATGAGAATGGAATTGTCAAGAAGACTTTGCAAAGGAGAGAATGACTGTAAGCGAAAAATTACACAGTGGCCCTGTTCTTTAAGCATTTTTAGTTCTTCAGGAAAAAGACTCGCCATGTGTTTGCCCCCTTTTATGTCCATTTGCTATAGTGAAGTCAGCTGTAATTGCCTGATTTTGGCAACCAGCAGATCAATTGTGGGTCGATCATGAAGAAGTTGGGATGCTCAGCTATACAAACAGGAGTAGAAGCAGGCATGAAAATGGTATCCTTAGAGCTGCATGCCAGTTAAACTTCAGACCTCTTTGTGTTGATGCTGGTTTTTTTGTATTATATCTGGTGGACTCTTGATAATTTTGGAGATTTTCAAGATTTTTCAAAGAAGTCAGTTGAAAATTAGCAGGAAATCCCTAACAACTAAGGTCCACCTGTTTCTGAAACCCCTTTCCAGTGACACAGTGGGGCGCACAGTTGAACTGTGATTCCTGTTTTAGAGATTGAACACGTTTTGCAAGTGCCATTCTCACCTCTTGTCTGAAGTCAGAGACTGGAGTTACTTGATGTGGTGGGTTTTATTTCAAGCAGTACTCGGGTCTCCTCCTGCGAGCACACAACGCTGTTCCCTGGAGCCATGTGGTCTCCAGTGAATTGGGAATTAAGGGGCAGGAAGTTGGGTTGAACATTTTGTATTACCAAAGAGCAGCACTTCAAATGAAATACAGTTGTAGTTAGTAGAGGGGCAGAGGGGCTGAGCCTAGGTTGAATTTGGGAGCTTGGATTGTTGTTTACTTCGGTCTGTGCAAAACTCTTTGCCTTGAGCACTTGGCCATACTACCTGCAGTGCACCAGTGCTGAGTTCTCATCCTGCCTTTGCACGTGGCATAGTATGTGCAGACATCTGTGTTTGAAGTGAGCACAGGCAGGCAAAGACAGAGAAGTGTGCCAGAGCTGAAATCGCCTTCAAAACTCAAATTGAAAAGATGTGTGAATTCTCTGATTCTCTTGAACCAAAGAGCTGAGTTGTTTCCTTACAGTCACCTACTGCCCACTTCTTTTCCACATTCTACAGGTAGCAAAGGATGCCCGAAGTGATGTTGAGTCAAGCTCAGATGAGGAGGAAACAGTACCTCGCTCAAAGGCCCCGCACAGCACAGTCGCCACCAACGGCACCAGCGGTGCCAACGGGACAAATGGGTATCTCACTGGTGCCACTTCCTCAGAGGAGCATTAATCCTTCAGTTCAATCATGAGACACGAACAGAATGAACTGTTTGCTACTGGAAGTAAATTATAAGTCGTGAATGCAGTTTATTCATGTATTTCAGCATCAGAAAAAAATTAGGAGTATCAAAGCATTCTGATAGCGCACTGCCATATTTCCTGTTTGTGAATGAAGACAGCACACCATTCTGTATACGTAGGCATGCTGAATGTGTATGTAACTGACACAATGGGAGCAGTATTTTCACTTGTACTGTCTGAAATATTATTTATTTTTTATTCTTTTGGGAAATTCTGGACAAAAGGGAATATCCATTCTCAAACTTTGTGTCTTGGATTCTCGGTAACGGAGAGCACCGTGCTCAGATCTCTTCTGTCCATCCCTGTTGGTTTTGCTGAATCTGCTATAAGTAATAGTTGCTTGATTTGTTACTTACAGTAAGATAGAACATAGCTTTATAGATTTTAGATCTGCTTCAGATATTTTTGCTATCTTTATGTTTTAAAGTACTGGTTTTGAAATTGCCTATCAAATCACAGTTACTGTTCTTCCAACATAATTTGGGGGGGGGGGGGGGGGGGAAGTGGTAATTGTGGGATATTATTTTAGCGTAATTTAAAATTCAATTTGATGTTTAAATTGCATTAGAAGTAGACTTGATTTGTTGTGCAAATACCCAAAAGCATTGTTGTCAGAACTTTGGATAAATCCGTTACTACCTTTTATTTTGGCCTTTCAATTTTTGACCTCTACAGATTGTAGCTTTTTGCAGAGATTCCATGTAAGAAGGTGTTTCTTCAAATGCACCATTCTGAATCCAGACTTAACTCCTGAAATTGTTCTTGCGTGTTCACCTGATTGAGAGCAGGGGTGTAATAGAAAAAACAGCAGATGAAAAGTTCATTTCTTCCTCGGACTCAGCTCAGTTTAGGTATTGTTCTCAAAATTATTGCTACTTCCTTAGCAGAGTGAAGAGAGGGAGGGCAGAATGTCATACATTACTAAAATTAGTTTATTTTTCACGTGTAAGAACTTGAGCAAAATTCACTTAGCATAATTCACAGCAACCTTTGAATGCTCAGCAGTATTTCATCACCTTTACAAATAAAATTAGGGGGCGTTTGTAAAATAACTTTGCATTCCTTTTTATCCAAGATTTACAAATAGTGTCCCAAAGAAGACATAATAACAGCCTAAGTAAACATATTTTCAAACATTATATACGTACTTCTTCCAGTCTCCAGATCAAAGTTCGATGTAGAATGCTAAGGATCATACAGCTCTTGCAGGACACTTCTGTGATTTGTGACAGCAGGGCCAAAAGTAGGCAGGGTTCTTGGGTAACAGATTCTATGCAACCTACTGTTCAACAGTATTGTGTGTGCACACAGAACTTATAGACCTTATAGACCAAAGACTGACGTACACACACAGACCACAGACATGTATATATACAAGTTAAAAAAATAACGGAAGGAAAAAACCAGGGGAAAAAAATCTCAAGTGTGTCTTCTATATACAAAGGGATTGGAGTGCTGTGTTCAGCTGGAAACCTGAGCCCTGAGGTCGTTTCTGATTCCTTCCACCTATGCAAACAGTAAAATATAGATGGTTTCTGATGCCATAAAACATGTTTAAAGACTCTGTTTATATAGACTTCAATGAAGAAAGTTGTGTTGTCACTTCTTTCTTTTGAAAACTGAGATTTGTCCTATTCTACTGGTCACTCTTTAAAACTTCTAAAACTTTTATTATCCATAGAAACTCCTGTGTGTTAGGAAAAAGGTGGTGTGCTAAAAGCAAGATTGGAATGGCATGAATGGAAATAGTACCTCAACTTAGTAAAGAATAAAGGTAAGAAAACTCAGAAACTCAGATCACAAAAGATCTGTCAGTTCTACTACCCACAGAGCATCTTTTGAAAAACCCAGATAACTTTGTAATCCAGCAGCTGCATAGCTTATATGTCCATGAATATATCTGAGGGAGCAAGGGAGCCTTACTTAAATCTCCTTCTCCCCATAAAGTTTCTCTGCCTCTGATTTTTTTCATCTGTCTCCTGTGCATTTGATTTTATACAGTTTTCTGCAGGGCAGGTTATACATGTGAAAATATGCTGATTGCAATGGAAAGTATCCTATCTATGGTGTTTGCAGCTGTGTAGTAATTACTGTGAAGATGATTCCAGGATTTTAAAATAAAACCATCTTGGGACCAATTAAATTAAGATTATAATTTTTGAAATCTGACCTGCTAAAATGGTAATGGAGAACATCAGTTTAATTTCATGGTGTTGATTACTGCCACTGAACCATTTCCCTTCTGCAAAGATGGTTACAAAAATGGCATTCTGGCAAAATATTTTGCCTCACATGAGAACAGAATGTTGCTCTGAACTGTCAACATGCACAACATAGACTACATGCTGCAATGTTGGTGATGCAGGGCTGTCCCCAGCAGCAATCCCTGTGCCAGAGGCCTTTAGTCCCTGTTGGTCCTCTTCAGCAATGCTCTGTAATGTTCATTCAGATGTAGAGTCAAGGCTACAACCCTTGAGATGATTTACCATCACTGCATATGCTGTTAGGGTATCACAGAATCATAGAATGTTAAGGGTTAGAGGGGACCTTGAATCATCTAGTCCCAACCCCCCTGCCATGAGCAGGGACACTTCACCCTAGGCCAGGTTGCTCAAGACTTTATAAAACCTGGCCTTGAACAGTGCCAGAGTTGGGGCATCCACAGCTTCCCTGGGCAAGCTGTTCAGTATTTTACCACCTCTGAAGTAAAGAATTTCTTTCTAATAGCTAATCTAAACTTTTCTCCTTTTTGCTCCAGTCCTCTTATCAACTTCATAGCCCTTCTCTGGACGTGCTCCAACACTTCTATGTCCTTCTTATGTTGGGGACACCAGAGTTGGCTGCAGTACTCTGGGTGGAGTCTCACGAGAGCAGAGGGACAGAATCCCCTCCCCTGCCCTGCTGCCCTCACTCCTCTGGATGCAGCCCAGGATACATTTGGCTTTCTGGGCTGTGAGTGCACCCTGATGGCTCACAGTGAGTTTTTCACCAACCATCACTCCCAAGTCTTTCCACAGCGTTGTTCTCAATCACTTCTCCACCCAGCCTGTAGGAGTCCCTGGGATTGCCACAACCCAGGAGTAGGACTTTGCACTTGGCTTGCTTGAACTTCATGAGGTTTCCATCAGCCTCCCTCTCAAGCCTGCCAAGGTCCCTTGAGCTCCACTGTTAAATGGTGCATCTGGGATTGAAACTCTTCACTTGAGGTTTAAATTCAGTTGCATCTGTGAAATGCTAAAGCATGTATGCAGTTACCTTGGTTCAGCTAACACACAATGACATACTTGGCCCCTATAATCCTGGCTTTTTGGAGTCTGTTCTTAGCAGTTAGTATAAACTTCATACAGATAAGTCTGGAAAATAAATGAGGTAAGAGAGATTCAAATGACACATGTGGGGGAATAGGGTAAGAGGAAGCCTTAAGAACTTCACCAACCTTTGCTAAACAATGATCTTTCAAGCTAGAGGTTTGTTATAAAAATTATGAATTCACACTTTTTTTCTGTCTCTGGTGGGAAGGACCAAGTGATTTAGTGATCAGACATGGCAGTGTGCTTTAATTCATTGTTTCAACTAATGGGTGTGAAAACTTTGGCTTCATCTTCCACTCTGCAGAGAAAATACCATGCAATTATTTCCTTTTTCATTTGAATTTGATTGCTTTTCTGATTAAGAGCTTTGCAAGGTGCATTTGGAGGTCATCGAGTATTTAGAGGTTGATTGCTCATATTTTAGAAGATTGACTGAAATTATTCGCATGGTTCATGGTAAATGTGAGACCTTAAAATGTTCTGTATATTCACACCTTTTGTAGAATTGTAATTTAGTAATTCTAGAAATGAGAGTTTGTACTCTATAACTTCTCTGTCTTTGAGTTCTATGGTCCTTGTTTATAGTACAGTACATGACACAGTGGTTGAGATGTCAAGGTAGAAAAATGAGGAAATTAGAGTTTATTAGTAAATAGTAAGAATTTGTCTTCTCTCCTAGACAGAGCCCAGATTACAGTAAAATAAGATTCAGGTTATCCTTTGTGTGGTGTTTCCCATATTGGCATATTTTGTATCAAAGAAAAATACATGGTGGGTTGGTGGTTTTGTTTGGTTGTTTTTCATAAAGAACAATATTGCAGAAAAAGGTAAAAATACCTGATCAAACAACATGGGTGGACATTGGAGTCTTTTGGGTCTTGATCAATGTTAAGTAGTGCTAGTTTTAAAATACCAAAGTGCCCCATGCTGTTTCCTTGTTGCCCTTTTGTAGTTTTTTCTATCTGTTATTTATTTAATGATTCCAGCAGAATTGGTACAGGTGTCACAGCTTCATATCTCCTGCCTCAGCCTGTGACCATTCTGTGACCATGTGATTGCCAATGCCAAATGCTTTTTCTGAGACCAAGTACATGCACTAAAGCTTTGCTTACAGTGAAGTGATTCTTGTCTTAAATCTGTATGTGATTCAGGTGAAAATCACTTCCTGGTTGTGAACAGGACATGAGGGCGAAAGCTGTGACCCTGCAGCACACGCCACTGCTGCTCACTGCTGGGTGATTGAGGCACTCCCTGTTTTACTCAGAGTGCTCCACTGGGAAGCCTAATGCCCATTTCATTCATTTTCTCATTACCACAGCCTTCTGTATCTCAGAGAAATATGGGCTACCATTGGTTTTATACAGCTGATGCTTTGGTATTTTCTTAATCTCTTTGCTACAACTCATTTTTGTATGTCTCCTATTGTCTACTTCCTGTGACATTTGTGGGAGAGGAGTATTAAATACTTTTTACCCTTCTTGTAATGTAGACCCTCTTAGGCCTAACTTCAGTGTTCTGCAAACTACAGTTGCCTTTAAACCATGAAGCAAAACCAGTTTGTATTACTTGTTTTGACTGGTTTTGATTTGGAACAGGGACCTAATGGGAACTTCAGTAAGACAACATTATTCTTTTTTTCCCTTTTCTTTTAAAAAGCTCTAGTGGAGGTTTGGAAAGGTGGTGTACATGTACAGCCTTTACACTGTAAAGATTTCTGATTGTAGTTGCAATGAAAACACAGTGTTTGAGTGTGTCTCTGCAGACTTCTCAATCTTTGAAATTGCTTTCATTTAAAAAACTGGAGGAAATACCATGAAAGGATGTTTTGGAGTCACGTCAACGATCACACGTGTCAGACAAAAGGCAAAAAATACTGTCTTACATGACTTAAAATGGGTGCAACAAAACACATTTTCTGACTTCTGCTGAGCTTCAGCTTTTTGCTGTTCTTGTTTACACAAGCTCTCATACCATACTGTGCATGTTGACTGCTGCAAGTCAGGGGGAGGCAGATGTGACACATTTTCACCTGTGTTTTCATACAATCCTGTGCTTGAGCAACTCTTTCAGAAATCTGGTGATGTGTAGGAACTCCACTGTTCTGGATACAGTGATGCACTAGCTAGAAGTCCTTTCATGTATAGCTATTGTGTGGAACTTTGGGGGTTATTTTGTCTTTTATTTGACTGGGTTTGGGGTTTTTTCTAATACGGAGAAAAATTATTCCTCATAAAATCTCTGGAACCAACCAGTATTGTGGGCTATTTTAATTTGGAGACAGTTTCATAATAAACATAAGTATTAGAAATGTAGATTTTGTTTTCTTATTTTTTTCTATGAGATGCAGACAATGTTTTCCTTTGTTTTAGCTCAAAGATTTTTACCCACACTGTAGACTCCAACACTCTTTGGACAGATCCAAGTATGTCTTTGCTGTATTCATCACTCTAGTACTTTATGTTATTTCTTGTATGAAACTGTTTGTAACAGGAAGTGTTGGAAGATCAAGTTCTCTCAATACAAACAAAAATATTTTCATTACCAAAAAAAAGGACAATTTTCTAGGATTTAAACATCAAAATTTTGCATGGTAATAACTCCTGAATGTCCAACTGGGCCCACTTTGGAAAAGATGTCTTTTTTTCAGTGAGCAGATTTTCTTTAGAAATACACATTCAGTTTTCTTTTAAGGAGAAACTGTCACTCAGCAAAGCACCACCTACTATCCTCCTGTGGAAGTGAGAGAAAAGAGCTCTCTTAGGACTGGCTCTCTATAGGAAAAGCTGCAGCTCACCAAAGTAAAGCCTACAAAACACCATTATCAGGCAGGCTCTGCTGCAGCATTAAAAGATGATGAGGAAGTACTTAGAAATGGGATGCCTTAAAAAATTCTGGTAACTTCAGCACAAAGAAATTTAGGCAATTTAGTCCTCATAACACAAGTATCAGTCATATAGGGATCTTCACACATCAGTTGAAGTTTTACACTGGAAGAGAAGTAAGCCTTTTTGCAAATGGGGTGTGCATTGTGTTAAAGAACTGTAGACCTTTAGCAATTGTAGTTGTTAATATGGCTCTGTGATAATATATAGAGACTCTTGTGTTACATTTAATATAGCATTTCAATTCATGTTTATTGAAGGTATTTATGAAGAGATTTACTTATGTGGAATATCGTCCAGTGGTATGTCTAATGTCTTTTGCTCCCTATGCCACATATGCTCCTCAACTTATGCAGCACAAGGGAGAGCCAGTGTGTGCATAACGTGATACAGAGAGAGACCTTAATGCTCTGGCTCTAAGTCTGTAAAGGACCCTTTGCACAGGAAACAGTGGCTCTCAGAGGACAGCAGGAGGACAGCTGCTTCAGGAGAGTTAGAAGGCAATGACACAGTTTCCTGTAGATTTAGAAGGTGAGTGAAGGGAATCCAAATGTGTAGCTGTACCAGATGAGCAAATTTCTGCACGACTCAGTAGCTCATCATGCTGTGATGGACAGAGGCTGGGAGCTTATGTGGAGGGAAGTTAGTCCCAGGTCTGCTAGTGTGGGTGGAGGGTTCGTTTCCCTAAATTGTGCTGGGGTTTTTGGTCTTTTTGGTGATCCATTCTGCTGCAGCTAGTCCTGCCCCTGGACAGATTTTACACTGTCTACTCTTGTCAGCCAGTAACCTTCTTAAGTGGCTTAAGTGGGTTTCACAGAACAAGATGCCAATTTGTATTTTATGCCCACCTTCTCCAGCCCTGAGTCTGCCAAACCAATGATGATTCTTGTAGAGGGATTTCTTAAATGCAGAGTTGTGTGCAACAATGACATGTTCCTGAGGTTCTGACTTTCAAAGGTTATTGTTTACATGTGAGACACAGAACTGTTAGCTTTTGGTCACTGGAAACTGTAATATAAAAGTAAGTATTAGAAGTTGAGTATTGAGGGGTTTTAAGAGTAACATGACCTACTTGTAATGTTACTGCTAAAGTTCACTGATCAGATGAAAAGGTAATGTACTCTTAAGCTACTGGCTGGCAACATATATTTACATTCCTAAATTATTGCTCTTTCATGGACATCTGAAAAACACCACAGTGGGTGAGGTTTTTTTATGCTTTTTAAACATTTCAAAGTGTAAGGTACTCTCCCTAGAAAATACTGTGCAGATTATTTCTCAGTTTTCCAGAACAACCAAGCAAAGTCCCTGCACAACTGCTATATTTCTTGCATATTTACATGAACTTTTTGCAATCTCCCCTCACAAAAAAAGTCCTGAAACCCAAAGATGAAATGTGATCCTTCCTTAATTAAACTTGCGTCAGCTCTCTCACATTAATCTAACTAGCAATTTTATGTCCTATTTCTGAGCCTATGATGAGGATAACCTCACCTTTTAATTCACAGTAATGGTAATTATAATTACTGTTGGGTCTCCTAAGGTGTCTTTGAAGGAGCTGCTTCCTACCAGAAAGCAGCTATTTGCTATTTCATAGTTACTTTTGTTTAGTCCCTCATTTAGGCTTAATTTAAACTTAATTCATCCAAAGCATTTAGTTCTCATTTTTACATGTGGTTTCTCACAGAACTATCTCCCAGGGGAGATCACTGCCCATAGCTGTTACTTTATGGGACAGTGTATTCATATTTCAGTTCCAGAAAGGATTTGCATATAAATAGTCTAGCTCACTTACAGGTCCAACATTTGGTCCTTCAGCAATGTTGAGGAAGTGATGACCCAAGTTGTGGCACCACCTGGACTGGGTGGATGTAAATAACAGTCAGGACTGCTGTCCAGACTACAAACAGCCTTTTCACATGATTTTTTTTTTTTAATAACTGTTCCACTTTAATACAAATTTCCTACTAACTGAATCTCATTTTTTCTAAGGCTTTTTGTTAAGGAGCATATGAACCATTGAGATTATGTATAGTTAAGCTGTGATGGTCTGCACTACTCTTGCAACTTGTCCAAGCATCCAGCACAAACACAGCAGCTGTTTTGCATAGAAGAACTCCTCTGTAAGATTTGTCAGGTAACTATTATAGACTGCTAACTGTATTATCTGGGAGAAGAAGAATGGGTTGCTAACAGCAAAGGGAAACAGCAGGAGCAGTTGGGAACAGTAAACCATTTTTCTTGTGTAAATTGCATTCACATTGATTGTGGATTTCATATTTTGATTCAATGGGATGCCATTAGCACAACACTTAGTAAAGGTGATGCCTAGTGTACTACAGTCCCAAGCAGACTGTCAGAATTGTGGACTAACCTTAGAGAAGGCTGGAGCCTAAAAAGATGGGTAATTGCTGCAGAGTTGCAGTTGACAGCATTGAGAATTGCATGCCAGAAGAGGATTTTCTTCTTTCCTTTAGAAACATGAGTTGATCAGATGGCTTATCTGCCTTTGCAATAAGTGCAGGAAAATACAGGCCAGTAAGTCATGCTGATACAATACTAAAAAAATAAAATTACCTATTTGCTGCATTGTCTTTCCATTATAAGGTTGGGTCATACATGGAGTTAAACAAGCAAAATTCTCTCATTAGCTTTGCATGGGAAGATAAGTATTAGTTGTTTGCCTATGAGGTAAGCATTTACATTAATGTATTGTGCTGTAACTTAGCTAGTAAACCACCCACGAGGTCACCTATCACTTCGACCTATTCCTCACTTAGCCAAAAGGTTAATGTATGCAGTCTTCTCTGAAAAGCCTGATTTCCTTTATGGTAATTGCAATTGCCATCAGTATGAAATGTAGCATGCTTCTAAATCAAAATAGTGATACATAGCTGGTGTTCTAACAGACCTGTTTCTCTGCCCAGCCAGTTATTCCAGCTGAAGCTGTAGAGTAGAAGATAATGGATAATGAAGAATTGAGCTCATGATCCAGTAGCTAGTGCAAGTCAGTCAAAGAGCATGTTTCCACATAGAGAGTTATCTATCAGTTACAAAACAGGTGAGTTAGTAGCAATTTGCATTGTTCAACATGCTGTGACTGAAGAGGGAGAAAATCACACTGAAGTTAATTGTATCTTATTTCAATTAATCATTTCAGTGCATAACTACTTATGTATATCCATAAAAACGTCATATGAAAAACCACCACATGCTTGCATGGCTAAACACTATTTTTAGCTTCTGTCAGTCTCCCCAGCAACTTTTGAATGTGTTGCTCAATTAGTCCAAATTTGAAAAGAAGATTGTGTTGCAGTTATCCCTGTCCTTATAATGTACTTAAAGTTAGCAGTCAGGTACAGAGGAGAACCACAGATCAATGCACTGGACAAAGAGTAGGCAGGGTGCAAGTGGTGTCCTGCAGCTTCAGCAGCAGCAAAGCAGGAGCCAAATGGCATAACTCAGGAGTGGTTCTATGGCTCTGATCCTTAGAGTGTAAAGAAGAGCTGAATATCACAGTGAAGAGAATGGCACTGTTCAAGGACAAACCCACAGATCTGGAGGAAATCAGGCTTCATTGCCTCTGCTTCTGCTACAACAACTTATAAATAAGCTCAAGACTCTAAAGAGTTCTCTGTGTACAGAGCCGTCAAAGTAATTAGGGATAATATGGATAAAAAGAATGGAGTGCCACTGTCTGGCAATCAGCGCCATTCCTCCCAACCCTTCAGGCATACAATCCCGTTCTAGCAGTAATGCCTCATATAACTGAATTGCAACTATTGCTTTCAAAAAGGTAAGACTAATACCACAATCATTTAGTATAGCTTATTCACACAGTTGAAATACATACTCTTACTGTGCCTGTGGGACTGATTTATGCATGCATATCTTTGTTATGTCAAGTTCCACAAGCCTTTTAAAAAGTTATAAATCACAAGTGAGTTCACAGCAATGTTACGGTATTACAATGACAAAACTAATTTAGACAATTTCAAGGTTCTGAATAAATGCAGTTTATTGACACAGTAGAGAAGACAGTATGGCACAAACAGAGCATTCTTCCTGAGAAGTACCTGCAACTTAAATCCTGTTAATCTGATTGAAAAGAAAGCAAATCCACTAATGAACAATGAGACCCTAAAGTCAGGTTCCCATCCCTCATCTTTTTGTACCATTGCCAGTTACAGAATTCTAAGAGAGGACACAGGGTTTGTCCTGAGAGAGGACACAAAGCAGAAACTGAGGATTTGTTTTATTTGAGATGTCACTATAGTAATGCTTAGTAATTCTCTGCTGCTATTCTGTTCCAAAATTGCAGTGTAATCAATTGGCACCTTTACCTTTCTTACTGTTCTTTGTGTATAACTGGCTGTAACACAAGAAAAAAAATCAATAGGGCACACCAAGGAAAATGATGCACTACTTAGGAAAACAGCAAATTATGCCCTATAGAGAAGAAGAAATGGAAGATTATCTCTTTTACTTTTTTTGTTAAGTTGTGCTCCTAGAAGATGAGCGTGTAAGTCTGTGGTGCACCCATCAAGCTATATGGTTAAGTTCAGACAAACCAAATTATTTAAAATACAGTTCACATGTGACTGGGAAATATTCCCAACTGTACTAAGAATATCTGATCAGATCAGATCTGATCTGATCACCACATTTAAACATGCCTAAATGACTAGGTCGTACATATTAGTTTTTGATTCACTAGAATTTCTAGGACTGAACTTCATCAAGACTTTATTTGAACTATGGTATATTATCAAATGAAGCATTTTCTTTCTTGTTATAACAGTCCTTTTAAATATTTCTGTAAAAATGAAAACAGTTTACAGGATAGAAAAAGAATATTTTCAATCAAAGCTGAGCATTGTGGTAGTAATAGTCTTCTTGATAAGATTAAAAATACACACATGATTTATCTGTCACCACTATATTTCATACTTCAATACACTATACTTCAGGCTTTGCCATGTCAAAAGATTTCCAATGACAAAGTTTAACAGACCAGAAGAAAAACAACCATTTAGATGCATGAATAGAAATGCTAACACAGTAGAGTACAAGTTAAGGTAAAAATCAAGACAATGACCTATGACACAAGTAACTGAAGTAAGTGCTAAGCTTCAGCACACTTTTTTTAATACGTTTCAGGCCTACTTCAAATATGGAAAAACTTTAAAGACACATCAATGCTTTTGGAAAAGATAATCAAAATAAAGTAGCTTCTGTAGTTTGTGTATCTCCCTGGGGCAGCTAAATACAAACCATTGCATCATTAATGCACGTAATGGATCAAAATTTACATGTCCAGAGACATTCAGTTAAGGCAGTAGTTGGTGATACCAATGTTCAAAGAATGATTCAAAATGTGTCCAGATAACAGTAGATTAAAATACTGCTTTCATTATCTTTATTTAGAAATTAGGAGTCAAACATTGATAAATACACCATTTCACCAACAGGAAGGGAGTAAGAGTGCTCTACATCCAGAAAGAGAGGTACAAACCAGTTTCATGCATGCTGTTTATATGATAAAGCAGTGAAAGCTTTTCTGATGTTGGCAACAAATGCAGAAAAATTGTTAGTTTCTCTCAGTTTAAGCTGTAACTCTGCAATACAGTCCAGAGGAGGAGTACAGGAATTCACTAGAATGACACAAATTTGCAAAATATTAGACTACTATTAAAAGAATAAATCCATACCAGTGTTTTCCTGCACCTATGAAATACTAATGTAGTTTCTTGTCATTTTATGTTTTCACTTCCACCTGCATTATTTTGGAGAAGCCTCATTTTCTTTCAGCAAAGAGAAAGCCTCAAAGAACTTAACAGGTTTTTTGCTTTACTGACCTCCCACTCAGTGCTGTGCTCCTGCCTGAGTTGTTACAGCAATTCCCAGGAATCCACAGCCTACTCAAGAACTGAAACACATTCCTAAACCATGTTGTTGCTCTGCAGACAAGCAGATTGTAAACTGATGTAGCCCAGCTTATGATAGACTTTTAACTTCAATAGTTTAGGTCTGAATCAGTAAAACCAGAAATCTGTTCAGTTCATACCCAGAGGCATGGCAGAGCCCCAGTAGCATCTGTCTAGAAGCTATCCAGCACTCAAATTCCATAAATGAACTAAGATCCATATAGCCAAACCAGCTTTGAGATCCAAAAGGCTGTGCCCTTACAGAAGGGGAATGCTGGATTTCAAGTTTTATTCTTTCACCTATATCAGTCACCCTTCTTTTGCCTCTAGGCTTCTAGAACAAGTTGAAATATGCCTGTCAGCATACACAGGCAGAAACTGTAGCAGAAACAAACTGCAAATGAAGCATCCTCATCTCTGTATGTGGTCCTTCTCTTGCTTTGCTTGATACAAAGTAAACAGCATCTCCACAAATGGAGGGCAGTGAATTTAAGCAGTCCTATTTTCATGTAAGTTAACAAGACAAACATAATTAAAGAAACAGTATTACCATTGCAAGATTTTTCATTTGGCAATTGGAAGATAAAAGATTACAATTAAATTGCACTTTACTCCTCTCCTTTTTTCAAATAGACGTGTCAGATTCAGTCCTCTACTTTAAGTATTCAAAATACACATACCTTCATAGTCACCTTGTTCATTTATGGAAAGGGTACACACATATGGCTTATCAGGATCTTTGTGGTCAATGTGTCTGAATATAAACTGTAATTGCTCATCTAAAATGAACACAAAAAGAAGTAATTAATTAACTTCTGCTGCAGAGTCACAATGATGATTAAAAATCACAATACAAAGTTAGTTTCAATTAATATTCTTAGAACACTGACAAATTAAGCAACCCTGGCCTCTTTGCAAGACAAATGCATTTTAGCATATTTTGCCATTTGAAGGACAAATGTATTAGCTGGGCTAATCCAACTGATCAAGTGTGTAAGCTATGTGCTCTTCACTGCACAATCCAACATGAACCACATTGTATCAGTGCACACAGAAACTATGGAAGCTACAGAAACCTACCTGGAATTCTACGCATCTCCAATGCAAGATGCTCTTGAAACAAAGTTTTAATCTTGCTCACTTGTTCCAGTTTCTCCTTGGCAGCTTTATTTTTAGAAGATTTTACTAGAATTTAAAAGTCCGTCGTAAGTATCAAAGGCAAAACAAGCACATAAAAACCATCTAGAACAGCAGAAAAGCCACAAAGAGCAAGTGTTAAAAACAACCCCTCCTTCAGTTACAAAAATTTACTTATTATCCTTTTCTTTCTTACTTTCCCTTTTCTTCATCAACTCTTGTTTAAGCTCTTGGATGCTGTCAGTCAAGTTCTTCTGCTGCTCTTGTTCTTGATTTAGCTTTGATTTTATTTCTGTCAACTGCTCTTCCTTTTCTGCTATGTATTTGCTCTGCTGGAGAATCTCTGAAAGGAGGCAAGAAAATATGAACATACACAGTTGATTAAGTATGTCCCTGCTATTTAAAACTTAAGTAGTTTGAAATTATTTGTATTAATAAAACACAGTGGAATGCATGCTACCATAGCTGCAGAGAGAAGTCATTCCTAAGAGAAGCTACAAAGTATGGAGCTGCTCTGATACTTAAATGAGATGAAATTTGTTTCTGGTGCCAGCACTACATTCATCTCAAAGCATGAAGATGGTGGCTCCTGCCCACAGGTAATGACAGAAAGCCAAGAATGGAAACACTGACTGATATGAGAGCTGCAATCATTTTTACCTGATATTCTGAAGTTTACAAAATTCAGCCAAGTTAACCCTAGACTGATGAGCTGACAGTATTCTCTTACTAATATGGAAAAGACATAAATAACTTCACAATACTTAGCTTTACTAAGCAATTTAATTTACTTTTCCTACTGCAGTCAAAAAATCTGACACTATTGTTTTAAATACTTATGCTCTATGCAGAAAACTTATATTTTTGCATCATCAAGGAAGTTTTTCAACAAATTGATTTTGACTTGAAATTTACATTGTAAATTTATATTGTAATCAACCCATTATGTTTGGGTTTAATTCTGTCTTCATTCTGATGTTATTACTTACCTTTTCAAACGTGAAGCTAAACATACTATTCAGCTATACTAAGTTAATTTTATAAAGGTTGGACACAATAAATAACCGTACCATTGTTATACTCGTGAATTTTGTCAATCATCACGTCCTCTTCTTTCAGCTTCTTGGACCATTTCTCTGTAAGGGAAAGTTACTTCAGTTATCTGAAAAAGTTTGATGACAACTTGCAAAAAGCAGAGTTAACAGGAGCATAGAGCCTTTGTACCTGTAAGAGCTTCTAAAGTCTCCTTGCACAAATCTCTCAGAGCTGAAGTCTGGTTGTTCTGTTCAGTGCCATAACTGATTTTAAACTGGATCCAAAACTCTTTCATATCTCTTTCAAAGAGTGTTACTTCATCTTCCGCCGGTGCATTACCCATAGCGCTGTGCCAGACCTGTGCGGGAACAGACGCAGCGTCAGGGCACGGGAGGCAATGGCAGCACGGCTAACTCAGAGCGCGAACGCTCCGGGCTGGTTCTACCGCCCCGCCTTGTCGTTCAAACCTCTCCGCGCAAGTTGTTTTTGTTGTCACCATCGGCTCACTGGGAGCCACGTTTCCCTCGCCACTCTCCCGACGCTCAGCTCCCGCGCCAGGGGAGGTTCCCCCCACCGCCCCTCACCGCCCGCCGGCCCCATCCCCGGCCCGCACCCACCGCGTCCGCGCCGCGCCGCTTCCCGCCGCCAACGGCTGCTCCCGCCCGCCCCGCAGCAAGCGCGCCGCTGATTGGCTGAGCCCCGTCCCGGGCCCGCCGGCCGTTGCTGCGGTGACGAGCGCGAGGCGCGGCCGGCGTGAGGGGCGCGGCCGCCATGGCGGGGCGGGCTGGCGGTGCTATGAGGGGCGGCTCCCGGCTGCCGCCCGTTCCCCTCGGGATTGCTGCTTGGGAGGCGCTCTCTGAGTCTGCTGCCTGTAGGGCTGGTGGGGGAAACAGCCTGCTCGGTGCTGAGCAAACAGCGCTGCTCATTTACGCTCCTCTGAAGGCACAGCTTGTTCCCCCTGTCTGGTTTACTCGTGGAACACACTTACGGTAACTGATCTTAAATTTTGTGAGTTTCCCGATAGCCTTTTAATTTGACCGACTTGAATTCTCTCAGGAATGTGGATGAAGTTCGTTCTGACAGGAGAATGACCTGCAGGGGTAATTGCAGTCCTTTTGGTGCAAACAAAACCACCATACAGTAGCCCTCCCTGTACCCAGCCAAACATTTGCCATAAATGTCTGTCAAAGTGAGTTTGCTCTCTATGACAATGTGACTGGTTTTTCTCCAGTTGTTTATATTCCCTTTTAGCTCTTGATAAGCACTAGTTTGTGATCCAAGGTGGCAGCTTTCAATTTATTAAGAAAGCTACTTTTAATAATTTTTTTGCCATAGCTAATGAATTACTCCTAATTTTAGTTTATGCTAGTGCTATCTAGGTAATCCCAGAACAATGTATATTTAGCATTGCTTTGAGGATTGCTGTCTAAAAGTACTAATTACTATCTTCCACCTGTGCAATGCTTAGCGAAGTCTGAGCTGGGACCACCAACCATTAGTTCCATTACTCTTACACAGATTTCTTGTATAAACACTTTTACCCCACTGTATTCCTGTCTTGTTTAACTTGGACACATTGTTCTCCAGATTTCAGTTTCCTCAGCATTGTTCCTAAAGCTAATAAACCCCTGTTTCTTACCTGCTTCACACTTAAATGTGCTGAAGTTGGGCTGGTCCAAGGATGATTACCTAGCTGCAAATGGATTTGGGCACTCTGAACCTGTACCTTATGGCTTTTTTTATTTAGCAACATTTCTTGCCTAGGCAAGTGCATGCTGTTAATATAAAGTTTCAGTGTTGCTCCTGACAATATTAGCTTTTATTATTTGAGTTCATAACTTTCTGAATACACAATTTTCCTAGTCCCTGGAGTTTTGTAAATACAAGTTAAACTAATCTAAACAAGTCCTGTTTTCTCAACCATAATCTTTTGGTGGGTTCTACAGCTGGATAACACAGATAATGAGTTCACTCCACAGTAGCTGGCTCAAAAATGTTAGGTATCTTTTCTTCATCAGTGAAGTTTTTCTAGACTCATTAGTCCTATTTCTTTGTTTTACACTTTCACCCACCAAAGACTAAATGCACGTGACATTTACTGGCAGAATCCATACCTTAATTTATCTCTTTTCTGATTATTTAGAGGTTTTGAGAGACATGAACTGTACTATAACCTATCTTCAACCTTTCCCACTACTGTCCACCATCAGTTTACCAAGTGTGTGTTTCAGGGAAGCACAGTGATTTTGGCAAGTCCTAATTTTCAGTTCAAACTGATGGTTTTTTCCAGCTGCAAACAGGAATGTGGCTTCATGGCCCAAACTAGTGCAGGTCAGATGCTTCTTCAGTCCTCTTCTGGGTCTGATTAAAGAGGCTCCATAGACAGAAATGCTGGCAGCCAACCCACCGTAACTCTAGCCCAGACAATTGTTCTGAATTTTTGCTTTCCAAATGTCTGTCCTAGCAAGCCATGGAGTAGTCATGGATGGAAAAAAGTTTCATGGTGATTTACCCTATTTTTAACACTATGGGCTTGGCTGGAGACCATTAATTGTGCTATTTCTGCATTTTCCAGCTCTTCATGGGTGTCCTTTTAGGCCCAGCCTACTTGGTTAAACTCAGGGTTCCTGGGGGTACAGCAGCAGCCACAGGGTGACAGTTCCCTGCAGTCAAACTGAAGGGCAGAATGTTGCCGACAAAAATCTGCTGCTTTATTTTATTGGTAACAGAAAGTATGTCCTGGGCAGTTCTGGGTTAAGAAGCAGCTGAAAAGTCTAGCTCAGGGCTGGAGAGCTGCTGAAGCTTATAAGGACATTCTAAAGGAGCACAGAATTGACAAGCTGGTAGTAATAAACTGACTCAGCTACTTCTTGTGGCAGGTTTCTGACTCCCAGGGCTATTGTTGGCATAGAGCTAGTTTTAACAGTTAGAGCAGGCTAGGGATTAGAGAGTGACAGTAAGGCAGGAATCTTATTGGAAAGGGAATTGAAAAAATGGGTTGGGGATTGTTGCTCTAATGGGTTCAGTTCCATTTCTGCCTGCAGTTCATGGAACTTGAAGGAATTTTACCCCTCTAGGTTGCTTCTAATTTCTAAAAGGTAGTTCTTCATACTTAAAATAAGTAAAATTCCTTATATGTGACTTTTTCATAGGCATGCCAGAATTGTATTCCATGCATTGTTTGTATAATTTATACTGTTGCACTTATAAACAGAATGAAATCTAATTACATAACTAATTTACATTACTAATGTAAACAAATATTAAGGTCTGGCAGGTCTGGTTATTGTTATAGTGCACAGATTAGTTTTGTTGGCTTTGTGTGCTTGCATAGTTAACTTTATAGCAAAGAGTAATGACTGTACTAACTGGGAAAGACTGGATTAAGGTGGCAGAATGAAGAGAAGGAGACTGGGTCACGTTAACTATTGCTAAACCTCTATTGGTCAGCTCAACCCTAAAAAAGCCTGAGTCCAATGAGGAATGCTTGAGGACATGGAATAAGAAAGAAAGTAAAAAATGAGAGGGCACAAGCTTCTTGAAATATTCTTCTCTTCCTAATTAAAAAATTAAGGTATATCTTTTCAGTGTTCCTCTAGGAAAACGTTCACACCTGAGAAAATGCCTGTCAGCTGTTGTATAGAGTGTCTGCTGGTGAACTTAGCAAATTGCTTGTTAATCCTTGTAGTTGGTCCAGTGTTAATGGAAATACTGGTGTGGAAATTCATGTTATTGTTCAATTAACTAAGCATAATGTACCAGAAAGTTAGACCCATTACATAGGCGTCCATTAACAGTGTTTCAAAAAATGTTTGCTTTGGTGGCTTTTCCATGCCTTGCAAACATTTACTTAAAAGCATCTGTTGACTGTTATGTAATATTTGCTCTAATATGGAGGTGCAAGGCAGCTGTAAACATTTTATCCTCCCTTCAGTGGATCATCAGCATGACTCTTGCTTTTACATTTTATGTGTGTGTATATATGAAGTCTTTGTTTTTGTGTGTCTTGGAAAACACAGTAAATCAAGAAATTATCAATAAATTTTAAAATGTATGAACAGATAGCATTTGAAAGGTTTTTGCTTTGAGCTAAGAACTAATTTATGTGAAGGCCAAACCTTGGCTCTCCAATATCAAAACAAGAGAAAGTTTCAATTTAAAAACCTAATTGCCTACACATTCTGACCATTTTGTATAGATCATTAGGTTCCCTGCAATTCCCCATACTAAAATACAGGAAACAGTTTTATTTTGAGTGAGTTTGAAGCACTAGGGGGATTACAGAAGCTTTTTGCAGTGCTTTGCATAGAGGAGTGAGGGAAGGTCTATTGAGGAAGTGCTTTTCCTTTGTCAAACAAGTTACTAACTATAGTATTTCAAGTCATGTTTCACCATCTTTGTTGGTTATTACAGCTGGGAAGGTCTTCAGTGTCTCAGAGTTGTATTGGCTGTGTAACACAACAGGCAGGACAAGAGATTACTAGCATGTCAGTTATTGATTTCCTCTTGGATGGAGCAGAATCATGGCTGACTCCAGGCACGGTGGGAACTGCCTCTCCCACAGAAACACACTTACCTGTTCCAAAACTTCCATGGTGTCTGTGAGGTTTTTTAAACATCCTTTATAAACATGATTCCTCTGGTATCTCTAAGGTGAGGATGTAGGAGAAAATGAAAGACTCAGAAAGAATATAGGAGAAAATGAAAGCCTTTTCTCTTACTGTTAGTCTTTATTATGTCTAAGGTGCTTATCTTTCTCTATCTAAGCATAAGACTCAGCAGCAAAATCCCGGAAGTTAATATCAAGAGGTCTTGAGCATTTATATTAAAAGAGGTTACTTTACTGAAACATTGCCAAGACATATCTTCAAGCATTAAATTTACAACGTTTCTGGAGGGCCAAAGTGTGCCTGAGGGGTTCTGTGTGAAGAGGTCAGCCTGAGCAGATGCATCGCTGTCCTGGTGCATAGATAATATGGGTGGGTGGGTGGGAATTTACAAATAAAGCAAACATGCAAAAAGTTATTGCAATTATTGCAATGCTTTTGCACATCCTGTGTCAGAGGCAGTTTTTCAGATACCACTGACTAACAGTGGTGCCATTAAAGAGGGACTGTAAAATGACCTATTTTATTACTTGGTAGACTCTCCTGAGGACATTAAATTGTATTTGATGGAAAGTTATGGACTGCAAAGTATTTTTTCCTAATAGGACAATAGTTATTTAGACTTAACTTCATTATAATTGTTACTCTTTCAACCAAGTACTAGAAGTAAGATGTCTGTTATTCAGCTGCCAACTGACTTGGCATTTGCACTCATGTTTGAAGCTAACTGTCCTTGCTGAACTAGATTGGAAAACAGCAGACCTCAGATTTTCTACATTTCTGCATACTAAATCCAGACATGTCTAAAAGAGTGATATTTTTATTGTTATAGTAAGTCTTACTTATCTTTAAAGGCAAGATACTTTAGCTGTAAAAAAATGTAGCGAAAGAACGTTTTCTTCAGCAAGAGAGTACAAAGAGTTATTGGAGAGAGATTTCTAAATAAGTATGGTCTTGAGGAAGTACTGGGAGAGAGAATATTAATTCCTTCCATTCATTTCTATGAGAGTTGCCTTGCTACACACTCTGGAAAACAGTAAAGGTATACAACTTAGCAAGAAACAAAACATCCTCAAATATTTTCAGCTAAAAAATCTAGGATGGATTTTTTTTTTTAAATATCCTGAAATTTTGAATCTGGAAGGGTTTCCCTTGAAATCAGATACCACTACTTAAAGTGAATAATTCGGTCAGTATATAGAAAAATATTGTAGTTATTCAGAAGTAGCACATTGAAACTTTTAACTTTAAGGTTTTCTATATGGCTTAATGCAATTGGTAGCAAGAAACATACAGGATTTAAATCTGCTAAAAAATTTCTGAAACCAGACTATTATTAGCTAAATTAAATGGGAGTAGTTAAAGTAAATGTGAGGTTGTGTCAGGAAGAGAAATCTTCTACGTCCATTTAATTGTCATGCCTTATTTGTTGAATCTACTTAGTGTTTCCATGTGACTTCCCTGACCACACATCATGAAGCCCTCTTAAGCCATTAAGCCCCTCTTCAGCAAAAACAGTTAAGTGGTTCATATCTTTGTCTCCACAGCTTGTGCAGTTTAGCTTGAAGTGCATGGAAAGAGTATTAGGGAAGTGTGCACTCCATATATAGAGCTGCTTTTGTCTTCTGACTCCCACTGTTTCAGATACACAGATAATAATTTGATATAAGATATGACTACATCAGAATATTAGAGCCTGATAAAGAGCTTGAAGTTTTCCTCTGATTATATCAGAAGTTGGTATCATCAGGCTTTTATTATCCATTTAATCTCTTGTAGAAAAAGTTTTTTCATGAAGCCACCTCAAATGAACGTAATATTTTATGCTACAGTTATTAGTACTAATATTGATAAATCTGATATGCTAATATATTGTCTGCTGAAATCTTTTAAACTCCTGCAGTTTGGCAGACTCTGCTCTTGGCTGTTGGTTCTGGAGAACTGCTGTGCTTCACTTGGGAATAGTTCAGGGAAATACTCCTGATGATGTGTTCCCAGCCTTGCTGTGGTTCGTACAGCAGGTCTCATTTCTGTCCGGCTGGGCAGCAGAAGGGGGGGCTGCAGCCTCTCCTGGCAGAGGGCGCAGGACTGGTGCCATGTGAGCAATGCCCAAGAATGGTGGTACCGAAAGATGACTCACACTCTGAGCATCGTCTGCATTGGGCCTGGATTAACAGGCCTCTTGTAGGAAGGAAACAATTGTTTTTCAGTATTTTAAGGATATTGTTGCTTTAAAAATAAATCTAGAGCTCAACAGCATGGTTGATATAGGGATGCTGGTTGCATTTTCCCTGACTGAAAAAATGTGTTGTGCAAAGTATTAGTAACAGCCAAGTTCTGTTTCAAAGTGAAATGTACAGCTTCAGTGACAGTTCTGTGAAGATCAGTAATTTGTGTATTCTTTCTATCCTCTGCACAGGCAACACTTAATGAAGTACACACATTAGTAAGATGTCCATCCTGCTGAGAAATGAACTGTGAAAAAGTTTAGGCAAACATGTTCCAGCTGCTCCTACAAAGGATTGCACGAGTCACACATTTTGTTTCCACAAAACTTTCCCCACAATTTGCTGCTGCTCAGCATGTACTAACATGTACTTCACTTAGCTTCCTACAATTAAAATTTGCAAACAAAAAAGCTTTCCAGTGCTAGCAGACTCGTATGCTTTCCCAGAGATTTGGAGCCACGTGTTTCAGGAATGGCTGGGTACACCACACCAATATAATATAAAGGCAACGTCAATCACCTTCTCTCACTTTTTAATAGCTCCCCTACATGATTCTCATTCTCTGTCACTAGAAACTTAAGATTAAAGGAACTTTACTGTATTTCAAGTATAGTTTAATCCATTAAGATGGATCTCCTCCACAGCAATGGAGTGCTTATCATTCAGCATTTACAGAGGGACTACAGGGCTTACCAGGATTTCCTTAATTTTATGTCACATGTTGGTGATCCTCGGAATATATTTTCAATTTATTTTCCTCTTTGGTTTCAGCTCAACCAAGTGGTTGGTACTAAAATGATATGGGTGGCTGTCATTGGTGACTGGTTCAACCTCATATTTAAATGGTAAGAAAAATTTGGTATTTTTAATAATAGTTATTATATGTACCTCAAGTTTAGAAAATTTTCTGTGAATAATGTACTAGTAGATTTTTCCCTGGTAATTATAAAATAGAAATTCACAATGAAGATATTGAAGATATGTTTGAAACAACCTTGTAATAAGATGAGAAGAACCTGTAGAACTATTATAGAATAATTAGCTTTGCAAATATAGCTCTTCATATTATTTGTAAGATTCTTTATCATGCTTTGCTGAGGCCTTCTTATGTAAAAATATTTTAATTTAATTTCTTCCTTTTTTTTTTTTTTTTTTGGGGGTCAGGATTTTATTCGGCCATCGCCCTTACTGGTGGGTGCAAGAAACAATGATTTATCCTAATCAGTCAAGCCCATGCCTTGAGCAGTTTCCTATAACATGTGAAACTGGACCAGGTAAGAAATGTTGCAGATTTTCTTGGTATATTTGATAGGGATAGCGGCTTCAAGGGGGAGAGAATGGCACTTAGGAAGGTCTTATATGATTCAGAAATCTCAGAGCTCATGCATAAAATAGCACACAAAACAAGTAGAGGAAAAGGAAGAAACACAATAGGTAGGTATTTGCTGTATGACAAGAGTATTTCCTTCTTTTCCTTTAAAAGATGCAAGGGAGGGGGACTTGCTTTAAAAATAACTACTACTAGAATGAACTGGGGTATTGGAAAGAAATTTTCACAAAACTTGTGAAATACATTGTTTATTGGGTTCCAAGTCAGGTCCCAGGGCTGTTGAGTTTGAGGGCTTGTTTGCTGTTGCAACAAATATTCAAACCCCATAAACTAAGTAGATGATTCAGTGCAAATAACAATAGTCTCAGCAATTGATTACATAATGTATCACAAGGGGAAAAGAACCAGAACCAGACACTGCCACTGAATGTGTGTGTGGGAGTATGTGTACAAATATAAGGGGAAAAATTATTTTTGAATTGTACCTTTTCAATATATTTTCACTTTTTATGTCTCATTATTTTCTCTGTGGAAATCAAATGCAATACTGATCAAGCTAAATGAACTTGTGCAACCCTAATAGGTGCAATAAGATGAACTTGCATTGAGCTAACTGAATTTAGTTTAATTTGTTGTGCAAGAAAATACCAACTGTGGAAATTATATGCTTTGCATCTTGTCGATGCCACTGGAAGCTTTGAAACAGTTTGCACAGCTGTATTTTGTTAACAGTACTCTGCATTACATCCCATTGTAATTGTGAGCAAGAAGCTTAAACCCTTGTATGAGGCAGGGTTTAATAATGCCTGGTCTTTATGTCTGCAGTCTCTTTCAAGTTACTTCATTTGATACCTAACACAAAGTATTGAAGCCTTCAGATCTTCTCAAAAGCCTTGAGAACTGAGCCCAATCAGTGCTGTGTAGATCCGAGCCCTGGCTCAGGAGACAGTCAGTCAGTGTGTTTCATTTTGATTCATTGAACCAGAAGGCGTTTCCTCTTGTTACTGTCTTTCTGAAAGGTCATTCCTATTTCTGTCCAGTGGGTACAACTGTCATACTGATTCCTTCCTTGCACTTATAATGACCACATTTTTTCCCACCTCCAGACTTGCACGGGACCATTAAGACTGTCACTGACCTGTTTCTCATTAACAAGAGGAGGCACAGTCAGTGCCGGTGTTACACGCACACAATCATTGTATAAGCTTACATACTTTTAAAATAGCAATTTATGTTAAAAGATTAGAGAGGCAGCCACAGACATGAGAAAAGCAGCTCCAAATACTGCTAGGATAGCCTGAACCCCAAACTCCATGTCTCAGCAAAAGGGAAAGCTGAGGGAACTGTTCATATGACTACATGGCAAACAGTTTAGGACCCGAATTTGGTTTGCATTTCTGGAATTAACTGAACTAAAACCCAGCAGCCATTTGTTTTCTAATGTTTGTAAAACTTTAAGAATCTAAACCTTAGGGTAGAATTTATGCTGTTTTGAGTAGGTAATTTGCAGATAAGCTAAGAAATATTATTCCTAGATGGCATTTTCCTAGATGACAACAAAGAGACGCTTTTCCATTGCTGACATACAACATTATTGTTTCCTCATCAGTGACATTTGTTCCATTGTGAGGTTTAGGAGTGCACATCTGATAGGAAATTAACAAAAGAACTGGTAGAGTGACTCTAAATGTAGTGCCAAGCAGAATAGCAAAAATGAATGCAGGGAGTTAAAAATCATTGTGCTCATCCTGCCTAGACGTTTCTGCTTTGCTACTTCACTGAAATATTCTTTTACTCTACACACTACTAGATAGTGCTGGCTCATAACACATTCTTGAGCCCAAATTATTTCTTCTGATAGTGAAATAACCCTGTCCCTTCTCTGTCTCCACAGAAAGCCAAGATGTTAAGGTCCCAGGTTTACAGATTCCAATGATCTAATTTTTTCTTTCCCTATTTTGATTTGTTGAATGTAAATCTGGTGAACATGAGAAAGGAAATTGCAGAGTAATTTTAGGAATCACTTCCCTTGCATCATGTCATCGTACCTTGTTTTATTGTGATTTTCACAGTTGCAGGAACTTCTCTGTGGTTTCATATTGCTTCCAGTAAAATTGAGATTTTACTTTTTAAATTAAAACAAATTACACACATACCTGGACTAAAAAGAAATCACTGTTGTTCTCTATATGAGAGAGTATTCCCTATTATAGACTGCTGTAGGTGGACTACTGTGTGCTGTACCTGTGGGTACAGCAATTAGAGCGTCATATCATGTGCCAGTTTCATTGACAATCTGCCTTTAATCTGGTTGATATTTTACAGCTCCTTAAACTTTATAAAATTAATCAAAGTAAATCATAAAGACATATTTTTTTTTCTGTGTTTCAGATGCATTTCTAAAATTATTACAAAACTACTCAAAATGTTAATTACCTGCATTGTAATATTGCTAATGAGACACAGCTCACAATTGTTAACACCATGGTAATTGCCAAAGCAGATAAAAAGCAGCTTGGAAGTGCTATCTAAAGTTTTACTGGTCCTTTAGTTTAGAATGTTACAAAGAGTCAAATTTCTGTTGCTCCTGTTAATTATGGGGAGGCTCACTCCAAACTTTTTTTTATGTGATCCTCATACATAATTTCTACTTCCATGCTACAGCTCTAAGACAGCCCTAGGTGCTTTTTAAAATTTTTTAATCCCAAGTAATGGGAAAATTTCCTATCAAGATTCCAACTCACACCAATATAAAATGAGTAAGCTATTACCTTTTTTATTTCAGACAAGTATGATGGATTCCCTATAGATGAACCTTCTGAAAAATTCTTATGGAAAAAATTAACTTTTGAGAAGCAGTTTCAGCCTTTGTTAGCCATTTTCCTTCTAAATTATTAGGTGCCTGAGTAACTACCAGTAGACATTTTCTGTATCACAGACATTTTCTGTATGTCACAGTCTTCATTCTTGAGTTGAATATTTCCTTTTTGTTTTTACTAGGAAGCCCATCTGGACATGCCATGGGATCATCCTGTGTTTGGTATGTAATGGTCACAGCAGCACTTAGCTACACAGTTAGATGGAAAGATAAATCAGCTGTTACTCTTCACAGGTCAGTGTCTTTCCATGATTCTAATTCATTATATTCAGATATTTCTTTAAATATATGCTATGTTTTTAGTGGACTTAATTTAAACAAATATTCACAGTTTGGTCTATTTTGTGAAAAAAAAACAACAACTCTTTATTATGCTCTACTTCAGCTGAAGAAGAAGTATATTAAGACGATTTATCTGTTTGTATAGTCTGGTATTTATTTACAGACATTGCATACAATTACAGACATTGCATACAATATCTATGAATCAGTCCTGAATCTTCAGTGCTAGAAATTTTTAATTCTATAATTGTCACTATGTGTTGGATTTTTTTGGTTAGTACATAAATTTACTGCTTTGATGGTTATCCTTCACCCATTTTAAAGCAAGTGCACATAATGCTGACAAAATTCACTGTAATGTGTTGCTCAGCTCTATGGGAAAGTCCTGCAATTGCTTTGGTGGCTGTTCTTTCTAAGGCTGCAAGGTTGTTTTCACACCGTGTGAATTTTGTCATGAAATAATTGAGTTTTGCATATAGTTATGACTTCATGATAAGAGATATATTTAAGGTATTAGTCCTTATTTAATCTGCCATTGATGACTTTCATCACTTAAACCACAGAGGTGTCTTTGACCTGAAACTTCTGAGATCTTTTCCTGTAACTGCTTTTGATAATATTTTAGTACTGACTTCAAGTTTTAATCACCTGATTCTAAACTACTCAGTAAACGTGTGCTGGTAAAAGCATGAGCCTTACATGATGGGTTTTGGGGTAAATAAGTAGATGAAATATCTTGTTTTAATTTTTAAGCATCTTCCTTTTCCCTCTTAGACTAACATGGTCATTCCTCTGGAGTATTTTTTGGATTATCCAGATCAGTGTGTGCATCTCAAGAGTATTTATAGCAACACATTTCCCTCATCAAGTTGTTCTTGGAGTATTTGCTGGTAATGCTGCTATTTTTTCTTTCCTTTTTAACCTATATGCAATTATTTTTTTTTTAAATATGAGAGAAGACAAGAGATTTTTAGTAGTTGGACTTTTCTTGCAGCCCTGGTGATGCTCTCCACTCTCTGGAAAATCAGCGATTTGATTTTAGTCCGAAGGTAAAATTTGTAAGGTAGAATGTGCCTGGTGCCTGTGTAATTCACAGTGAGGGAGTGAGCCCTGGTCCACATGCCAGTTGATGCTGACTGTATTGTGTCCACACTGCCCCAGACTGGCTGTGACTGCTTTGGACTGCCTGCATCTGATCTTTAACTGTGGAAGACATCAGAGAGGAAATTGCTCCTCCATGGCTCTGACCTTTCCTCTCAGGAGGAAGATATTCGGGTCACTTCAAATGGCGTCCAGGTGCAAAATAGCATGTGTGCAATGTGGACAAACACAGAGACCTGGGGCAAAATGGAAAAAAATTGTAAATAGCAGGACAAACTCCCCTGGGTGATTTAAGATGCTAAAATACATTTTTCAGAGTTACTTAAGCATATTATAAATTGGTACTCAGGGAGTGCAAACTATAACAGTATCTCTGGTATCTATATGATTTTAAGGAGGGTGACCAGTGCTTTGAGCAGCGGCTTCCTGCTCATGTTCTCTTTCATGAAAGCAGTGCAGCCTGGGCAGCCCTGGCTAACAGCTTTCCCTCTTCACAACCAGGATAAAATGAGTACAAGAGAAGATAAGTGTGTTCTGTGTCTTTTCCTTCAACACTCAAAGCCTGTGTGGGAACTGGTGTTGAATTCTGCATTGCTGGAGCCAGTCTTTGAGTGAGGGACTCTTTTGGAAAAGGAATGTTCCAGTTTACATCTAATATTTGATAGGTTGTCATCTGGGAGATGCAATCAGGCCTTAAGGTATGCCTCATATCAAAACCATGTAGTGCTTGGTTTTGGGTTTTTTGGGTTTTTTTTTCCAAAGTGGCAGTTTTGAGTGGGAGGAAAGGTTTTGTAATGTATTGCAAAAGGGGTAAATTGTGTATGTATATGTGTGTGTATAAATATATATATAAATATATATAGACACACATGTAGGTATTTATTACATAGATATATTCTTCTGTCTTTAAAAGTCAAATTCTATAGGGACACTGTAAAAAATGCTTTTCAAAGTACAAGTGTGTTGTTCCTTGTAACACTGAGTTTCTAATCCACAGGCATTCTTGTGGCAGAAGCGTTTGAGCATACCCCTGCTATTCAGACAGCAAGCTTGAGAATGTACATCAAGACAAACTTGTTTCTTTTCCTCTTTGCCCTTGGCTTTTATCTGTCCCTCAAGCTTCTTGATATTGACTTGCTATGGTCTGTTCCAAAGGCTAAGAAGTGGTGTGCCAACCCAGACTGGATAAACATTGACACAACTCCATTTGCTGGACTGGTGAGGAATTTAGGTGCACTCTTTGGTTTAGGTCTTGGAATCAATTCTGAAATGTTCATCACGAGCTGCAAAGGTAAAAATAGCTGCAAGATAAGTTTCCGCATATTGTGTATAGCTGCTTCTTTAGCTACCCTGCAGCTGTATAATTTTGTTAAGATACCTACTCATACTGAGTATTTGTTCTACATTCTCTCTTTTTGCAAGAGCGCAGCTATGCCTCTCACTGTAGTTGCCTTGGTTCCGTACTGTGTCCACTCGTTAATGAGGACAACTGAAAAAAAACTTAATTAGGTAAAGTTTCAAAATGGTTAGCAATGTGGGGATGGATGTGAACTGTTTGAGAACCCCCTGCAAAGGCAGTTTTGCTAATTCATTTAAACCAAGAGGATGCCACTGCATCTGTGATGTGCTCCTGGTAAGTAACCAGTACATCCAAAATCAGTACACTCAAGCAGCTGAGACATATTAGTTGCTGATTTTATTCCTAGAAATATTGCAAGCGCACTGCAGTATGGTTAGAAATGGCTCAATACTCTGGGTCATAATGAAGTTTTAAAGTATAACCAACCATCTTTATTTAGCTATATGGTGGTCTTCTAGTTCTGTCCATCTCTAGCTAGATAATGCTTCAAGCATCAGCTGTACATAGTGATACTCAATGTTTCATTTTTTTATAAATAGATACTGTGTGTTATACTGCTACATAATGGTGTGACAGTATCAAACCACCTACTGTACCCAGGCACTGTGAAAAAGGCCAGCATAGTTATAAACAAGGCTTTAGATTTAATTTATTGAGCTTCCTGAGCAAACCAGCTTCTGATTAAGTCAGATGAGAAAAAAAAAGTTTATTTCCATTGGACTCTGTAGAATATATTTTTGCATTACTGTGTGGTTTTTGTAATTTTTACTTTTTGGAAGGGGTCACATGAGTCATGAATTATACAGATCACAACTTTGATAGGGAAAATGCTTAAATATGGTGTAAAAAATGTTTGGTTTCTGTACATCTACGCAGAGCAACAAATGAAAAAAGGTGTCAATAATGAAACTATCTCAGTATATGACCTCAAGAATGTTGTTCATGCTCCTGTATTGCAACATTAATTCCCTGCTAATTCTCTCAGATCAACAGTCACAAGCCTGAATCACTGTTAGCAGTTGTGTAAATCATGAAAATATGGTTGCAGACTGTCATTTCAAGTTTCTATTCTTTGTTTAACTAAGCACACAAGTAACTAATATGTTGAATATATGTTTGCTATATAAAATGGATTTTCTAAAGGGGTACTTTCCATTTTATTCATTATTTGGCATCTATTGTTGTATATTCCCTTTCAGTGCACAATCTTTAAGTAGTACTTTGCTGATACCATCCCATAAAACTCTCTCTCTGTCTATATATATATATAGCCTTAGTATGCCTGGTTTGAGTAATGAGGGCTGCATATATATGATCTGAAAGCAGTAAGACTTAGAGGATGTAAACATTATATTGCTTCTAGACTTCCAATTAGGTAGGAGGTAATTGAAAGAATCTTATTTAATTGGGTAAACAAGGTAAATAGTTTGGTGTTGGCCTTTGGGAATGAACAAGATACAAATTATAGAAGCAAATCTGAAACAGGCATCCTTAATTAAGAGCCTAGTAAGACTACCATGACTTAAGAAAATTAATCATCTGCTTTTAAGTCTGAGGAGTATTCTGCCTCATGTATCTCCTGATAGCTTCTCTAATGGTTCTCTGAACTTCTTCCCACAGCAGCTGACCTGAAACCACTCTTTTCTATAATTGCGACTCCTTAACCAAAATCACTAAGTTCATGGGACTAGACACAAACAATGAAGAACAAAGACAGCTGGGACAAAAATTTCAGCTGTGTTCAAGTTGCTGTGTGCTTTGTTATTCCCTACCATGTGAGAGGACCTACAAAGCCTTCGCAGAGCAGTAGCAGGTTGATTGAGTTGTTGTTCTGTTCCTGGCTCCTCCTAGCCAGCAGTAGGAGATTCTTCATGCACAGCTGTCCAAGGTTCTTACAATAGCATTTGCATTTGGTGGCAATTTGAAGCTGGGAGTTATGGGTAGGGATCACATTTCGAGGCTTCTAATCACGTGAGAGTCTCTGTTTCCCAACACTGACAAAGAATCTGTTGGAGTAGCACCCTTCCCAAAATTTAGCTCTCTGTTTCCCAGTTGCCTGGAAAGAGGATAACGTTATACTGAAGAGCAGCAACACAATCACCCAGCTTGGGCCCTGGCCCTGTGCTCCTGCAGGGAGACAGCAGGCTCCTGTGCAGGCAGGAGTTGGCCTTGTCTGCAGCTCTGTCCTGAACAGCAAACCCTTGTCACAGACATGGTACTTGCTGGCTGCTGCCAGATACTCAGTGCTTAGCTGAAGGGTAAGAGAAGAAATGCTAGAGCACAAGAGCCAGTAAAAAAATACAATTTATTGATTTAACTTGGGTCACAAAGGTATTGCCCTTTAGGAAAAAGAATTATTAAATAAGTTTACATAGTCATCGTAATTTTTAATGAAGAGTTATTATTTTTCTGTGTCCTTAAATAATAATATTAATTAAATACCATATACATATGTCTGCAGGTTATTGATAGTCACTCTGTCAATAGTTTCCTGAGCCATCAAACTACTTATTGCTCTGAAATGTAAAAAGGTTAAAAAGATTAAAGCAAATAATGCAGCTTTTTCTTTTACTTTTCAGTTAAGGTTTAAAATACAGACTTCCGCAGAGAAATTGCCATTTCAGTGCTGGTTGTGTGATTTCAGTAGGCTATGTGGAAGTGATTCTGTTAATGGAGTTGTATAAAAGTTGAAATTGTGTTTTGCTACCTGGAATTAAGGGATGTATCCTAATAACATTTTTACCCTTACAGCTCTATTTACAGTACTGCTACTGTTGCAGTGTTTTATAAGTGGTGTGACTTCTTATAAAGTGAGTAGAAACTTGCCTGCCCACCCCCTACCCAGCCCAGATGCAGATTTTAGGACATGGAGAATGACCTCCAGTTAATACTCTGTTGTTTAAAATTAATATTTAAATATTGAAACTTTCTTTCTATCTGCTTTTCTCCAAGATCCTAGTCACTAAAGGAAACAGTCCTGTTCTGCTGCAGACAATAACCAATAACATATTTCAGTGAAACTTGTAGTAGATGCTACAATAAACTGTGACAGATACAGGTTTCTACCAAAAGAAGCTCCTTCCTGACCATTGTAATTTATGAATATATTGCTGCTCTGTTATCAACTGTATTTAATACAAAGAACTAATAATGCCTATTTTTCCCACCTGCACTCATGATTGCATTACCTTCTGAAAAAAGAACATATCCATCACCATTTCAGTAGAAGTGGCTTAAATAACTGATTATTAACCATAGAATTTTACATTAATTTAACCAAGGCATTTATTCCTATTCAAAAATCTTTTTGACAGCTGATTAGAATGATGAGTATTAGCTGGAGAGTGGTGGACTAGGAAATGATCCTCACCAGCTTCTGTTCCTTACCTTGGTTGCTTTCCTTACTTTTGTGGAGCTGCCCTCTTTGTAAGTACTGAGTGGTTTGTTGAAGGGGCACAGCTGTGTCAGTGCTGCAGGTGCACACAAGGGAAGCCCAGCCTCCCCCAACAGAACAGCTGATGTGTGTGGCACAGTGGGTGAAAGAGTGGGGCTTCTGCTTGCACAGGAAAGGCCTCTGCTGAAATCGTCTGCAGACCAAACGTTAGCACAGATTGGGTCCCTTCAGATGTACAGCATCATGTGAAGGGTTGTTTTCACTCATTCAGCTTACCTAGAGAAAGGACAGTTTCCTGAACACCAGAGTCTTCCTTGATTGCTAGGTGAGGCATCAAAGGACTGTGCAGTCTGACTGCAGGTAGTGGCAACTCCCCAAATCACCAGGAAAGATCTTTCCCAGTTTCAGGGTTTTTTTCCCTTATCAGTGGGCTAAGATACTTCCTAAATGCATCAGCCTGTGCTTAGTGCCTTGCATGTGCTGGCCAAGTGTGCCTGATGCAGACAGCTACTTACATTAAGGGTTCCACAGATCTCACTGTATTGTAGAGCACTCCCTCTGTAGCACAATGGAGCACCAACATACACATACCTACCACAAAGTATTTGCTTACAGAAATCTTTCAAATTGAGAATCACAGTAATTCAGCTAATTGGGGCTCCAGTAGTAACAAGTTTCCAGTAGGCTCCTTCCATGGCCATCAGTTCATCATGAGTGCCCCTTTCAATGATGAGTCCTTGGGACATCACAGCAATGATGTCAGCGTTCTGGATGGTGGACAAGCGGTGGGCGATGATGATGCAGGTGCGCCCTTCTCTGGCTTTATCCAGCGCTGCTTGCACAGTCTAAAGGCAAGAGACAAAGTGTCTGAATAAAAATGTGCAAATACAACAGGGCTCAGAGCTGGAGGAACCCAGTTGTTTCAGATTAATTAACCATATTGTGCAACACTTGTAAAAGGGACAGTGGGACTAAATCAGAGGTTCCGATATTGATGTGCTTAGCTAGGTCATGACTTCTGTTTACCAGTATTACAAACAAGAGACAGCTAAACATAGAGGTAGAAATAAAGGAAGGTCTTTACTCTGCTGCCATGCTAAATGTCAACTGAATGCTTTGAAATCCAGGCAATTCAGACATTTCTGAAGAAGTGCTGCCTCTCTTTTCAGAAGTTTAAGAGCACCTGGGGCTGGCTGCTTTTTCTTACAGCTGTACCTGAAGTGCAGGCACTCCTCAGAAAGATCATTAAAGGTGAAAGTGCTGAATTCACAATTTGGAATAATGTGCAGTCATGCAGCAGAGTATGCTGGCATATCTATAGAACAGAAAAGGTGGTATGGACCAGCTATGTATGTTGTAGGCCATTAACTTTTCCTTATCAATATCATCACTGCGCATTTACCTTTTCACTTTCTGTGTCTAAGGCAGATGTAGCTTCATCCAGTAATAAAATTTTAGGGTCTCGTATGATGGCCCTTGCTATGGCAATGCGTTGCTTTTGCCCACGAGACAGCTGGGATCCCTGAGCCCCAACATTAGTTTCATATTTCTGAAAAATACACAAAGAGATTATTTTATTCAGGTGTAATTTAACACACCAGTAGACAGCTAAAGCAAGAGCAGGAGAGAGGCAAGAAAGTCGACCACTGCGGACCACTTGCAGAACCTGGGAATGCAGAAATAATGTACAGCAGCAAACATGTTTGGGGTGAGGTTTCCAAGCTGTTCTTTGTCTGCACATGGCCCTGAGGCCCAGGCAGCACAATCATGAGCCTGGAAGGAAAATGTGATAGCAAAATGTTAGCTGATTTTTCTGAGGCAAAAAGAATTCTCCCTGCCCTAGATTTGGGAGAAGAGGCTGAAAGTGATTTAAAGGCTTTCTAGAAAAGTGCTTTGTTTGGGTCCCTAAACTGTATCCATTCCCTATATGTTCTTTTTATATTTATATTATTTCAGTGCATTTAAACTGCTCAAGTGTACATAAGCAACCAGCTTCAAATATTTTTTGTCCAAGTGTCACGTCCTACTCACAAGGCAAATCTCCCACAGCTGGGAACAGGATTTATGTATGTGCCTACTGTCTAAGAATTCAGTAATAACTCACACCCAAGTCTTAAGGAACACAACAAATGGTCACAGCACCCTCTTGCTCCTACTGTCACAGCTCTAAAAGGACATAAAAAGTGCATGCATGTAGCAACTTCATCTGGTTTCAGAGCAACTCCTGCAATGAACACTGAGCAGCCAAGGCCTTGCAGGTACTTACGTTAGGCAGAGACATGACAAAATCATGCAGTTGAGCCTTCTGGGCTGCTTCTATGACTTTTTCCATCGTTGCTTCTTTTGTGTTACTGCCGTATTTGATATTATCAGCAATGCTGCAGTCAAATAGCACAGGCTCCTGTGACACTATTCCGATTTTTGATCTAAGAAACTGCACATTTACGTTCTTAGAGTCATGTCCATCTATTAACTATGAGGAAATGGAATAAAACTTGAAACATCATTACAAAACAGCAGCTTGCAACACCCAAATAGTTTATAGCAAAATAAGTGATTTAACCATATGATTAAAACACAAACACAGCTGATTGAAAGTGGTTGAATTGCTTGTCTCTGATTCCTTTGTGCATGATGTGTATTTTGTGATACGGCTTTGATCCATACCACAAAATACACTAGACCATTTGCTCAACAGAGGTCCTAGTGAACTATTTAATTGCTTAAACTTAGGCACATGCTTTATTGTCCTCCTGACACAGTGATCATCACACAGATTTTTTCCAGAGAAAGATAAATAAATCTAGATAGGTAAATATTTACATTAGGAAAACATAAAAAAGCTTTCTAAGGTATCAGTAATTGAATAACTGGAAGTTAAATCTAGGCAAGTTCCAGGCTCTTTGTTGCTCCATTCAGACTTGATTTTGCTTGTGCTCTCACAATTCACGGCACACATTTGTATGTTTCATACAGAAGCTACCAAGACAAATGCCTACAGCCTACCTAATGCATAAGACTGCACCTGAGGCAGGTTGTTCTCTTATCTTATCTGAATATGTCTGAGATTATACTTGGGAACTGTCGAAACAGTCCACATGTGTCCTTTTGAGAAGGAGAGGAAGCCTCAAACTGCACATTATGAGCAACCACTGCTAGGCTGCACAGTAGGACACAGGCAGAAGGCCCTTGGAGCACTGCTGAAAACCAGAGGACAAAAACCACATTTTCTTTGCTTACCACACTTCCTTTCTCAGGGTCATAGAAACGCTCCAGAAGTTGCACACTGGTGCTCTTACCACAGCCACTACTTCCAACAAATGCCAAAGTCTGTCCAGGTTTAACAGATATAGAGAGTCCTTTCAGGACCTGAATATCAGGCCGAGAAGGGTATGTGAATTTACAGTTAAGAAATTCAATGCTTCCCTTGAAATCATCCTGGTGAAAAGAAAAATGAGAAAGATGTTACAGTGAGCTTGAGCTCAACCCTGTAAAGTACAAGACAGCTCTTCCTCAGATCCATTCTTGCATCTTTTGCTTAAAATTTGACATTTGTACTTATGAAATTATCTCAGGAAAAGGGAGAAAACCATACTGGAGTAGCTGCCCTAGGGGTGAAGCAATTAGTGATAACACTGTTTCTCTGCTTATTCTTCCCTGCATGGCACTGGTCAGAGGCATAAATTGGAAATGGCATTGCCTTGCCAATGGACACGTTTTTCATTTTAATATAGACACTGTGTATAAAATAAATCATTTCAATTTTCTGGGTCTGACTTTCCAATTCACCAGAAACTGAGCATTTTCATTTTGTCTGACTGAACAATTCTTTGCCTCCTTATGAACACCCACCACCAGTTTGATGTAAATGGAAAAACCTCCATCATAATCAGCAATAGTAAGATTTGCCGTAAAGCAGGAAATAAGAGCTTGCCGTTCTGTGAGTCATAAAAATCAGTTCTATTCCAATTTACAGTAGTTTTACACTGACAAATTCCTACTGGCTGATTTTATACTACTCTTTATGTCTAGTACAGAACTTGCTTCAAAAACAGCAAAGACAAACAAAACTTTTACAATCAGCATAACCTTCTTGTAAAGCATTGATCCTCATTGACTCCTAAATCACTAGTGCAAAATCCATGCCTGTAGTGAGCTGACTGACATCACAAATTACACATCTCCATTCTTACCCATTTCTCCCCTTTTTCACTGTAAACACTTATTTTAGGATGCCGATCAACCAGTTGAAAAAAGCGTGCAGCAGATGTTTTGGCTTTGGCATAGTTTGGGGTGTAGGAAGAAGCTCTTCCCAATGCAGTTCCACTGGTGACAATTGCAGAGATCACCCTGTGGAGAAGGGGGAAATGGTCATTCTTGGGAAGCCATCAGGAAACTGAACACCACACCGAGTCCAGAGACCTCTTTGTGGCTCTGAGCAGGCTCTCACCTGAACACAAAGCTGTAATGGAGCCCTTCAGCGTCAACGAGAAATCCCCCGTAGCGGTAAGAGACAGAGTTGGCAATGAACACAATGCTCTGGGCAAAGCCAAAGCAGATTCCGTACACGTGTGCTTTTTTGATTGCAGCTTTGTAGGGCATATCCAGGTGCTTCTCAAAATTCTCAATAAACATCTTCTCTTTTCCTATCCCAGCTACTGTTCTGATGTTAGAGAGAGCTTCACTGGCAATCTGGAAGAGAGGAAAAAAAAAATGGGTAAAAGCTCCTTATTTTTACTTGGAAATGTAGAGTCAGGTCTCACAAGTGCATGATTCTTTCATGAACTCAGGACACTGATGCAATATGTAAATTCATTCAGACATGATACAGACTGGCCCCAAACATCATACAGCCTAAAGAGAACTTTTCCTACAAGCAATTTCCTATTGATTTCCTCGAGAGCAATGCTCTGCCTGCTCCGCTGGAGCTGTTACTGTAAGCACTTTTAGGGAATCAGGCACGTGCTCTAGCTTGTGACTTATTTCACATAATGTGAATAAATGTGACACCCACAAAAGGAAAAATTGTTTTAGGAACTTCTTTGGTTGCATGGATTTAATATGTTTATTTCAATTGTTTTCTGTTACTTTTAGCAATAGTCAAAGAAAGAGTTAAAAGGAATAGCATCCCCAACTACCATTTCATAAATTGAATCCACTTGAATTTACTAAGTTTCCTCACCTGCTCACCCTCCCTCCTGCTGATGTCCAAAAGGCTGATGAGATAGAACATATGAATCTTCAGTGACAAAATTTCCAAGATTTTTACCTTGTACATAGGCAAAGAGTAAGCAAATGCTTGCCTATGCACATATGAAAATGGAACACAGGAAATTATGAGATAATCACCACAGAAACTTGTGTGGGACTTGTATTAGTTGTAGGCTTCATATTATAATTTATTGCCAGTCAGAATTTGGGTTTATATCCCAACAAAAGAGTACCACAATTTCACCTACAAAAGTAAATTGATAGCTTGTTTGGTCCTAATTTCACCCTTTTAATCTCAAGTAATTTTACTAAGAAATTGTATTAAAATGCTGTTGTTTGCTCGGACTTTGATAGTAGATTCATAATGTAACACATTCCTTTGGGAGGCAAGTGTGGTATTATAGCTTATGAATGTTTTCAGCATGTAGGAAAAGATCTGAATGTAGACAATCAGAAATCCAGTTTCAGGGTTTGTTTTTTTTCTGGCCAAAATTGAGAGTCAAAGTCTTGCATTATCACTCAATGTGAAGGAGCAGATAATAGGTATTGAGAATTGGATTGTGCAGACGTTTTCCATGTTTAGCATGGCTCATGAGCAATTGCTTTGAAAGAATTCAGTGTTTTTTGCATTTGGATGCAGTGCTGGCAAATAAATTAGAAAATAACACCAGAAACAATCAATCGTCACCAAAACTGCTGAAGCATTGCTTAAAATATGACTTCATCATAGCCTCTGGGTTGTTCTATGTAAGAGCTGTTGCCTGGACTGATTAGTGAAGTTTCTCTCCTTGTCAAGAAGTATTTTTATTTAAGACTTTTGTAAATAATTAATTATTCTGGTTGTGGGCAATTGGTCAGGTCCTAATTCTTAAGATGGAAAGGGCTAAGAGCTTAATTCTTAAGCTGCTATGACCAACCAAAGGCACAACTGTCCTTTTTAAAATCCACAGACTGATTCGTGGTTCAGTGCCAGATTCTCAGGTGCGAGCACTTCTAGGTGAACAGCTATCACTGCTTTCTGAGGGCAGCTTAATCACTGGCCATCAGCAAATGGGAGTTTAAATAAAACCCAACAAAGGTGAACCAGACTGCTGAGAGATCTGTGTCTGCCACTTCAGTCCAAGAACTTTTGCAAGGTCAGTCACAGTCCATGCAGCAAGTGCTTTTGCAGTTAGGGAGTTCCCAATGCTGTTTCAATGGTTTAACAAGCTGAAATATTGCAACTTATTCACAAACCATTACCAGTTCCATGACATTTGAATTACTGATGGTCCCTAAGGACTGATTTTTCATCTACGTGTGACTGTGAATATAAATTAGTCTTTAAACAGCATTACCCGTCCAGTAGCTTCCAGTGCTTTCTTGTCCTGCGAGGCAAATCCTGTCAGCATTTTAGCCTGCACAGCTCCAGATAAAGCCAAAAATGGCAGGAAGCACATTATTACCAAACTCAGTTTCCAGCTGAAGTAGAAGGCAATGACCATGGCCACCCCAATGTTAGTAAAGGAGTTGACAATCATTCCTATCTGCGATCCAGTTGCCTTTGAAGAAAAGAAACAGACATCATTGATATGTACTTCAAAAACAATTTAAACAAATCTTCCGATAAAACTTAGAAAACTGCAAATTAAAATAACATAAGACACTAACAGCTAGACTGCACTGGAGTTCAGCCAGTCTGGATATACTGGTTCCAGTTATTTGGATGAAGAGCGGGACTGCAAATGTCCAATATTCCTTTGATCCACCAAATTTTCCATTGAGAATTCAGAAGATTGTTTCTACTGTTTGTGAGAAAGATAATGTAATTATTGAAATCTGTTGCCTTGGTTCCCTGGAGAATAACTCATCTGAATACATTGTTTAGCTTCTACATTTATCTATGTAGATTTAAATAATCAGCAGGACCATTTTATAGCTTAGCTATTAACAACAAAGCCTCAGCAGTGCTAAAATCAGTAAACGACTTCACTGAAAAGGGATGAAACGAAGTTGTATTTCTGCCTATCCCTTTATTAAGGAAAAAAGTTAAATACAGCTTTGACATCATCTTTATTGAATTTGTCTGCTCCTTATGTACTTCAACAATGCTATTCTTTCTAATAGACTTATTTACTCAAAATTAGTTTTCTTTCATAGCAGTAAACAGCACTCTAAATAGGAACTATATTGCTATGTATTAGAATAAAAATGTACGTTTGATATCCTTGATGATTTTTCAGTCAAACTCATTTGCAGAGTACGAACTTGGCAGCACAAAATGCTCATCATCTCCTCCTCCTCTGACCTGCAGCAAGGTCTGTGTTAGGCAGTGAAAGGTGCAGGGCACTGCTGCACAGGTAGCTCTGGTCTCCCTCACCCCCTGCAAGCTGTGGGTTGGATGGCTGTGCCTCACTGTTGTGCTTCAAACAAAGATGTCCCTTAGGACATTAAATGTTTAGTCAGAGTTTTACCAGTTTATTTATTTCTATTAAGACACCCTGTGAGGTTTCCAGCAGGTTTCCCTGATTCTGTAGAAATTGCTGCTGACCAGGGCTTTTGGAAACCTCTTCTCTAAAACCCCCCATTAAAAGTTTTTTAAAACTAACTTAAAATCTTCAGTCAAGCTGAAACATGACAATTTTTGCAACAAAAGAAATCTCTATGTCTCCTTCCTTGTTTCTAGAAAATTGCTTGCACTGCAGCCCAGCAAAATGGCATCTGACTCACTTCTACCTAAGGATCAGTTCAGATAGGGAACATATATAGCTCAGCATGATTTAACCCTCAGCCACTAAGGAACACAATGCATGCAGCTGGGGTGTCACTTTCCCAGACACTGAAACTGGCTGCAGGATTCCCAACTGGAGCAACAGCCACTACTGCAGATTGGTTTTTCAAGTGAGTTGTTAGTTTAAATCAAAATTGTCACAACATGCACAATACCATGCTGAAAACTGGAAAACATGGTTATTAACGACTGTCAATAACGTACTATTTTGACATGTTTTTAAAATAAACCCTTTAACATTGTGACAAAAAGCTAATTCATCTCCAGAAAAAAAAGAAAATCAAACTTCTGCACTGGGTGTTCCTTCTCATTCCATTGTTGGTTGGTTTTTTATTGATTTTTGTGTTCTTTTTTTGTACTTTTAGGGTATACCATATACTAGTATTGGTTCCAAAGTGGCAGTCTATTAATAGAAATAGCTGAATTGGCTTACTAAGAACTGACCTACACTGATCTGGCTGGTTGCATGGCAGCTAATTTCTGTGAACCACATGCCAAAATAAGCCTTCAGTCAGTGTCTACAGTAAAACAATTCATAAGGTGCCAGGTCTTACCCCTTGGACCTGTGAGGCATCTGTTGCAAGCCTGGTAGTCAAAGCCCCAGGGCTGTTCTTCCGGTCATCAAACCAACCAATGTCTTGCCCGAGCATGGCCTGGAAACCAATTTTCCTTAACCGTCTTGTAAGCAGCTCACCAGACTTGGCAAAGGTGTATCCCTGGGGTACATGAGAATAAAAACAGACTGTGCAGAGAGAGACACACACCAAGAAAGGGAGCAAAACCAAAAATATGTATTGCTAAATTGGACTGTTACCTGGAGGAACTGTGTGAAAAATGAGAGAACTCCGACTAAGACAAAGAGCACACAGACACCATTGATCTGGTTTTTTTGGTTTTCTTCATCAAGAATGGAGAAGGTCTTTGAAAAAAAAATAATAGAAATGTCAGTTTTGCTGTGTGTGACATATGTACTTGATTGCCAAGTGCAGAAACCCATCCTGCAACCAAAGCCAGAACACAGAGCTCTCCCTCACCCCCTGCAAAGGTCAGATTCTTTATTTTTCCTAAGGTGAGCCTGGATTAAAACATAATGGGTTTTACTCCTGTTAACCAACGAGTTCAGTATGCTTGGTGTCTGCACTCACTACTCCTATTTGTGGCCTATCCCTGGTTATAATTAACCACTCATCCCCCACTGTAAATAATGATAACAAGAAAATAGCAATGTAATAAACAGCATAGCAACAAAACAACAGTAAAATCTGTCCTGTAAAATCAAACCATCCCATTCCGCAGCTATCCTAACATGGTTACTTATGTTTTTAATCTGTGCTCTTTATTAAAAAAATAACACTGATCATGGCAGCATGCAGCATGGACAACATCAGCAGTATTAAAAAGAAAGATTTGTTGCTGAGGTGTCCATTTTCAGATCATATAAGTCTCAACAGTTTTAGTGTGGACTGTCTTTCATCTGGAGCCATGGGACTCCATGCTCAATAGGAGTAAGAGCACACCTTTCAGTTGAGTTTCACTGGAAAGGATCCATATTCTGAGACAATTCCACAGGAAGAACCAAAGCATCAGTAAAAGAAACTACTGAAAACATTGTTCAAAAGGTACATACACAGTATCATCTAGTTCTTCATTGACTTTTTGGGACTTATTTCTGAAAACTTTGAGGGCAGACTTAGCTAAATTTTTCCTTTCACTTCATAGCTGTGGGGATTTTACCCTCACTTCCCCAGCATATTTGTCCCAGAGTACAAGCCCACATGTCTGACACAACAACATTGCAGATATTTGGGCAGATCTGAAAGCAGATGTGTATTCCATCTGCCTGACTGCTTTGGCACCAGGCAGAAATATTTTATATTTATGAATAATAAAACACAATAATAAAACACAGATATTGGATATCACAGATATTATCCCTCATGTTCATTATGGCTTGCTTTTTCTTGCAGCCTCTCTCCTTTGATCGACTGAGGCCTTCAAAAGAAGGAATTAATCCTTGGCAGTGAAGGTATTTAGCATCATTAGCCCCAGACCTCCCAAGGTCTAGAAGACTCCTTTCCAAAGGAATCAAAGATTCACAGTGGAATGTGTATAGCAGTGTCTCACCTGCTGTCTAGTGAAAGCCACAGTCCTTGACATGAGGTCTGGACACTCAAAAAGTGTTTGGAGGTGGCACACCTATGCCTACAGGCCGAGGATTTTGGGCAGAAATTTTAAGTGGATCAACAGGGCCTGGAACATCCTTTTTTCTCCTGCTCACGGGATCTTACTTAAATGCAAAACTGCAAGTAAATGTGATTCAAAGTTCTAAGCAACTTCCCAGTGAGAAATGTCTAAGCCAAAACAATACTCCCAAAAAACCAAACATCAAAAGGTCAATCTTTTTTTTTTTTTGACAGATTGTTGGCACTACTCTTAGAATCCTTTTCTATCAGGAGCTCAAATGCTGGGTCATTCATTCATTCATTTGCTTTTTCCTGCCTGTAAGGTTTTTGACCTCCAACATTGTCTACCTTTTAGGGCATATATTTTTGCACTCATGTGTACCTACCATGACCTCGGCAAGTGAGTGAGAAGCACATCAGATGGGTAGCAAAACCACAAAAAACCCGTGGCATTCCCATTTTGTTCCCAGTGAATGTGTTGTTTACTTAATAAGATACAGCTTGAACAGATGGGATTTCTCTAGCCTAATTCTTGAAAATTCAGGACAATTTCCTAGGCACCAGTCAGAGCAGCACTGAATATCTTCAGGCAGCCTCCACTTCCCCACCAACTTGGCAAGCATTTCCCTAGAAAGCTTCTACACAAAAGGGGATGCACCCTTTTGTCTATCACCACAAGTTTTTGAAGAAATAAACACTCATTGAACTTGATGTGTTTCAAGAGAGGTGGTGGTAGCGGATTTTGATAATGTTGTATCTTTTAGTGAATGTTAAAGTTTAAAGCATATTCCTACTTCCTGCTTCCAAAGCTATCGATGCAGGCCTACTTGTTGCTGGTGGCTGTGGACCCAGGTACAATTACCTACCTCTCCCTAGGCATTCTGCAGAGAGCAGGCAGCAAAAATGTGCCTGAAATATGTAAACAAAAAAGTGAAGTATTTTTTAGATATGATCCAAAGCTTTCTCAAAGTCTTTCCAAGTCTGTATAAGAAAATTCTGCAGAGAATGACCTTTGCATGTGTCTCTCTCCACTGTACCTGCATGTGAGGTATTTTTTGTCTCATCTAAAATAAACTGTATGCAAGTATAGAAACCCATTCCCAACAGTTCCTGGAAAATGAACAAAAGAGATAATGAAGAACACATGACAAATGCTGATAAGCTTGCCCCTTTAAAGAGCTCTAATGATAGTTTGATGACAGTGATATAAATATCTACTGAATAATTGTTTATAGGCAAGAAGGTTAACCCCATTTTCATTATGAGATCCAAAGATTTGCCAAAACATGTCAAGTTAAGCATCATATATTTACTCTCCTCTGTTGCAGAGCTAAAATACACTTTAAAATGTTCCCATAACATACCCCAAGAATCTGACTGAATAACAAAGCATAGAGTGGATTGACGGCTCCATTCACAGCTGCTGCCAGAGATCCAAGCACCAGGTATGGCCATTCAGAGGCATTGTATTTCAAAATTCTGGTAAATGGTACAGGCTTGGCATCTTCCTCCACAACAGGTTCCTAAAAAAAACAGGTTGGATTTCTGAAGTGAATGCATTCCATCAGTGATTCTCTCCCTTTGACAGTGAGATAAAATAGTGAGCCTAGTTTGTTAAACTAGTGGACCAAACAGCTGCTCTAGCTTTGGACAGGAGGGGCAAATGGACAGGAGGATGCTGTCTGGACCTCTTTTGTGGACCTAATAAGTCAAGTTTAAAAAACACTTAAATAAACAACAAACTTTATCATGCCTGGGGGAAAAGAGAGAGATTCAGATCTTTTGCAGCTCTAATTGTTCCAGCTGCAGAGGTTATTTACAACCAGTTTGAGATTTTCTGCCACTGAAACTCAGGCTATTCCCTTTTTCAGCTGTCTCTAGACAAGGTGTGATGAAATACCCAGTGCCAAAACTTAAATTCCCTCCTCACAAGCAGCTTTATCTGTCACTCATTCAATCTCTTAAATACTATTTTAAAGTATTGTGAGTGACCACACTGATCAGACTGCATCAAATTAACAGGTATGTGATATCATTAAAACAAGAGAGATTTCAGAGTGATAGCTGGATTCAGGCTTTTTACATGGTAATTATGCCTCCCTTCTGTGAAACATCCTCAGACTATATGCTGAACTCCCATAATTATGCCCAGAAAGGGAATATTCATCATCAAATTATAACTTATCCTTCAGTTTGATTTGTACAGAATTTTTGTAACACTTTGTGTGCTCAGCCCTACTCATCTCCCTCAATTCATATGACTGGAAACAGTCAGACAAAAAAGACACTGTGAAGACCTGTCTTTTGGAAATATGCAGGGAGGAGTGGGTGGAAACATCCTGTATTTTCTCTTTTTTCTGAGCTGGTGTCAGAGTGATAGCACTCAAGCCCTCTATTTATCCACAGAATAGGCTTGGCAATAGCAAGAAGGGTAACTTCTATCTGCTGCTCTCTGTACTGAACAACTGCGGCCATGCAGATTGATGCAGGGAGCTTCAGAGGCACTTTGGAAACCCATTGTGTAAATTCCTACATATTCTGTGTCATTTTAAGGCATGCTGGCCTTTATTTTCCATGCCAGTTGATTGCATGAGGATACTGAAGTGAAAGGATTTTGGGTTAGGTTGCAGTGAGGGTGTCTCTCTGCTCAAGTCTCCAGATGATTTTTAGATGAAAGTGAATTTATTCTTTACTGAACAAGAAGCAGTGCCATTTATATCACTGAGGGCCCATTAATTACATTTCACCCACTGAGCATTTTGCTTTTTGTCCTTTAATTCAATTTTTAGGAATGTATGTTTTTCAACTAAATTTACATCATATTTACCAACAGGTAGAGAGCAAATAGCAAAATTTCTCTGCTAGAAATTTTATATGGACCAATAATCAAAACAGCCCTCAAAGTGCAGCCTAGGGTTTACACAGAGATAAGAATTGAAGCTGTGGTTTTGTTTAAGGAGAGAAAAGGATCAAGCCAAGATGTACCTGCCAAGAACTCTTAAGGTAAAATCACACAGGTACAGGTGATCATTAATGAGTAATATAACCTATTCAGTTGAAAATTTCATAACAAACTATTGGACCTGACCTTTTTTGCTTTTCCATCATCTTCTCCATAAGAAGGGGCAAGATAGTTAGACTCTGCATGGTCTCCTCCAATAGACAGTGGAGGGTCAGGGACCACGTTAGAGAGCTGGGATCTTGAGCGCTGCCGGAGTGAAGCTCTGCAAAGAGAAAAGAAATGGCCTGCTCTTTACAGCTTAGTAAAAACAACAATTGCTTGCAAAGCAGGTGCAGTTTTCATGTCAATTAAATCAGAATGCACTGAAGCAATTCATAGGAATCCCACAGATTTTTTCTTTCTTGAATATGTTCTCTCAACTTCTCGGGAAGAAAATTTTTCACCAACTGGGACAAATACTTTTCAAAATCATATTCCACTCACACCACTCAGACATTGTCTTAGATGGACCATGTATTGTGTATTTGTTAAGTAAAACTGGGGTGTGTCCTAGTACATTTGCACAAGTTATTAAGACACCAAGTCAAATCACCACTACCAGTAATTCAGTCCAGCAAAACAGGAAGCTGAAACAAAGCACCTCTCTCTGACCAAACATAACTCTGCAATGTAGGAGATGTATTCATTTGCACATGCCTGACATAGGCTTGCCTGGAAGAAATAGTAAGTGTCTAGATACAAAAAGTCTGGCTGTAAAATGCTTTAATTTTCATCAAGTAGAAGCCATAATAAAAATGTGCTTGTGGATTGCATTGATTTCTCCAGTAATTGCACAGCAAGTTATTTTTCAAACAGCTGGACAAAAAGTGCATTAGATATTACAACTAAGGCTGTATGTTAGTAATATCAAACCCAGAACATTAACAGAGTAGATCAAAATTGGAGACAAGGTACTACGGACAGAAAGGACCAAAATTAAGAGCCTTGCTATTTATCCATGGATTTCAATCAGTAACATTATTACTCAAGCTATCTCTTTGCAAGAGAACTCTATCTCAGTAAAATGCTCGCAGCCCTTCAACCCTCTTTTATATAGCACACAGAAAAGTTATTTATTAGGATTTTGGAATGGTGGGATGAAGTAGAAACATTGAGAGTAGTCTGGAAACATTGAGATTTACAACCATTTTTAAGACTCACCGCAAACTGGCCTGATAGCTTCCCCTGCTGAATGACTGAACATTCTCAAGATTTGGCTCAACCACATTATTCTCCGCTGCTGCAAAATACAGTATAGAGAGCTCTGAACTTAGTGCCAAAATTGAATACAACCTAAATACACTGTGGTTTTGCAAAAAAGTGCATAGCCTCCAAGCCATAAATGGAATACTTTGTATAAGGAAAGGGATGTATTATAACCTTGCTACTCAACCTACATGTTTCACAAGGTTTACATTTGTATTTGACATAATGATGTTAACTGAATATTAGCTCAAGGACCGTCTCACTTCAGATGTGACTGCTAAAGTATTTTTACCTATTTTAACTCTGCAATTGCTCTCTTATTTCAAGATAATAATATCCAATGCATGCTTCACAAAAATACAACAGATCATTCTATTGAACCTCAATTTCCAGAAGCTTTAATTCAAATCTGCCTCTAGCAAAATACATAGGATGATTTCAGCATAGTCTGTAATGTGCCTGAATCCCAAATGCAGCAGAACAGGACTTTTGACACTCAGTGAAGTTATAAAATGATGGATATTTCAGGTCAGAACTAATGTTTCAGGGCAGACTTATATTAGGAAGGTCTTTCAGTGCGTATGCAGCAAAACCACTTTGGCCAGGGCTATCAGTGTATTAATTCTATGAATTATAAAAATCAGCCATAAAAGGAGAAGAAAAAAAAAAAAAAGCAGCTATTAGCCCTCACAAAAGGTAAAAAAAAAAACAACCAAAAAACCCCAACCAAACAAACAAAAAAAACAACTCTGCATTCTGTGGGATTTTATAAAAGAAAACAAATGCTTACTTTGTGTTTCTTCTCTGTTAGGTGCTGTGTCTCCTTTGCTTTGTAAGGTCACCAACATGAAATAAACCCCTTTCCTCTGCAAGAGTTCCTCGTGAGTTCCCCTCTCTACAGCCCTGCCGTGCTCAAAGCCGACGATGACGTCGGCAGCTTTGATGGTTGACAGGCGGTGAGCGATGGAGATCGCCGTGCGGCCGAGCCGAGCCTGGGGGAGACAACAACAGCGCCACTCCCAGCACAGCAGCCTGAAATGCTGCCAAGGAGCTCTGCAATCTAAAGGCTCGTCAAAATAACTGGCGTCCTTCTAGTGGGTCCTTCAGCCCACTTTAACTTTAGCTCCATCCACAGCAGATGCAGAGAAGCATCTGTTTCTGGGCAAAGGGAGCTATAGGTTTCTGTTGATGTCCCAATGTAAGTAAAAATTATTCTCAGTCCATAATACTAAGTTTCTACTTGTACTTATAAAACAGTAGTTATTAAGAAATGCTTCTGACTGATTTGTTACAATCCAGGAGCACCCTCTGCAGAGTGCATTATAAATAATTTCTGCCCTTTCGAGTCTGATTTTTGCTATACTATAGCAAACCTTATGAAGCGCTTCTTGGACAATTGCTTCACTTTCATTATCCAGTGCTGACGTAGCCATATCCAGGAGCAGGATTTTGGGGTTTCGCACCAAAGCTCGAGCAATAGCTATCCTCTGTTTTTGACCTCCACTCATCTGGCTTCCACCCTCTCCAACATGAGTGTCAAATTTCTGTGTGAAGAAAAAAAGTTAAAGAGACAAGCAAAAAGCCTGTTAAGATCCTGGTGAAGGTGGTGGTAAAATGTCTCAGATTTGTCCTTGGAGTAGACTTGAAACAAAAACATTGTTAGTGTAGTAGATTGAAAGAGCAACAGGTGAAATAACTTTCCTCATAATGTACAAGATCATTTTGCCTGAATCAGGTTTTCAACCCCATACCAAAAGTATGCACTTAAAAAGGTGAGATGTTCTGGTTCAGCTTGAAACAGCTATATCAGCAGAAACTGAAATGGAGAGGAATCACCCACCCACTCTCCATCAGATGACAGACAAGCAAACTTTTCCTAGCCTTGTCTGCTGATGACCTGTGACTCATGAACACTGTCTGCGATTCACGGGTACCATACTCTGGCAGCATTGGGTTCAGGTAGAGAATTAACACACAAAGCCTGGCATATTGAGAGACAGGATCATTATATTCACTTAGAGCTAAAGCTTTTTTATTCCTCCATTTCCATGAAATAAATAGGGGCCTTTGAACAGCCTTTCAGTAAATAGTTTCCTGGAAGCCTTGAAATGCATAGATGGAGGATAAAGAGAATGTACTAATATTAGTTAAGGGTACTTGAATCATGTCAAACATTCACTGTTGTAACATGTCATTTCAGAAGCTACTTGGCAAAATAACATTCTAGAAAAGTAGAGAGCTCCATACTACCCAATTTGGGTTTGTAAGGACGAATGATTGAAGCCCTGTCATCATTAGGGAAGAAACTGGAGAAGAAGGAGCCTCCAGCTGGTTTACAGAGCTCGTACAAGGAGGTGAGGTTGTGAGCATCAGTACAGACAGGTGAAGTAACAAATGCTGGCTAGTGAGAGGCTGAGCTCTACATTGCTTTTGGCCTGAACAGAAACAGATCTCCAAAACATGAAAAATACAAATTTTTAAACCATGCTGTGATTATTCCCATAATATTGAATGTTGTGTAAATGATTCCTGAGGAATTAATTCTTTTCAGGGTTGTATTTTGGGGTGGGATTGTTTGCTTTTGTAACTTCATAGCATACATGGCATAAGACGTAAATGACTGTGATCAAAGGAAAGGCAGTTGCCTCCTATCTGAATTAATCTTATGTCTTTCCACTTGAGCACACATTGCTGCAGGCTAGGAGGGACAAAAGGACAAAAAGATTGTTTTTTCTTACCAAATTCTGCCAAACACTTTCCAAGGCATAGCATACCTGTGGTAAGTCCATGATGAAATTGTAAGCATTGGCCTGCTTGGCTGCTTGGATGATGTCCTCCATGGTAGCCTCGTCCCGGCCGTAGCGAATGTTCTCTGCAATCGTGGTGGCAAAGAGCACTGGCTCCTGCTCAACGACGCCGATCTGTGAGCGCAGCCACTGGATATTCAGGGAACGGATGTCGTGGCCATCCAGGGTAATCTACCATTAGAACATGGACACAAAATCAGGGAAAAAATCAGGGACGTTGTGCCCTCCACTTCAGGGACAAAGAAAGACACAGTAGAAGTGAAGGGCCTGTGATGCTGTGTTTCCATGACCAGCATAAATATCAGATAAAGAAGGCGGTGCAGCGGTAGTAGGAATATTGGCTCTCAGAGTTGTGCTCTTTGATTTCATTTCCCATTTCTGCTTGGCACCAGAAATAAAACCAGGTGAAAAGTAATCATGAAAGTGATGATTATGTTATTTACAGTAATTTGTTTCTTTGTTTTTTATATGTTCAAATACAGGTCAACATGTACGTGCTTATCTGTTCCTGATATAGGAACTCATAAATGGAATGAGATTTTGAATAGCTATAATTCATATTCTTAGCCAAGGCATTACTAAGTGGTAATTGCATATACTTAAGTGATATTATGGGTTAATGTTTAAATGTTCAATACTGTGTTTTCCAGGAAACATTTTTCACTCCTGAATTATCATTTCTATAGGTATAGTTTTTACACAGATTTAGCACTGAATTTTTATTTTCTCCTAAACAATTTGCTTTTTCACATAATTGTTTATAAGACTACTAAGCACAGCTTTATAAAAGAAATGTGTGGAAAGATATTTCACTCCTTTAAAAAATAATTGGGAAAAAAAAAAAAAGAAGAAGAAATAAATGAAAAGGAAGTTAGTACTATTGCCTCCCACCTTGGAGAAGAAACCATGCTATTCTTTCAGTTTCTGGGGCCAGAGAAACACATTGTAGGCTGGGACACTCACCATGCCATCAGTGGGGTCATAGAAACGCTGGATGAGCTGTATTGTTGTACTTTTCCCAGCTCCACTAGATCCAACAAAAGCTGTTGTCTCTCCTGCTTTAACCACCATATTAAGGTTATCCAAAATCTGGATAGGAAAAAGAAAAGAAACAGAATCTATCTATTTTAATTCTCCACGGTCATACAACCAAGTGAGTATATTCTGTATCTTAAAGTAAAGATTCAGAGCAATTTTACAAAATTCAGAAAAGTATTATGAAGGAAAAGGATAAAGCAAGCCACATATTTTTACTCTGTTTGAAGACTTTGTAGATGCAGAGCACACATTTCTACAACAGGCAGGCAGATTTTGACCTTTCATTGTTCCTGTTGTTTATCATAAAGAACTAGTCAAGTTAATACACTAGAGAAGTTAATTAATTATATTCCCTTTAAAGAACACTCTGTGTGTATTGTGAATATATGTTACAGCATAAATATTAAGAATGTAACATGAAATTTTGTAGAAAAATCTGATACAACATGTGCTTCCATCTTTAGAAGTAATAGCACTAATATGCTTGTCCAAAAACATGCTTTTCCAAGGAGAATTTGCCAATTCAAACACAGGAGTAGAGAAAGAGTGGGATATACAGCCTACCCTCCTGTCCCTTTCCTAGCCTTTTAATGGGTCACATGGTGCATCCCCAGGGTAATGGAAGAGTTTTATAAAATCTCCTTGCACCATTCAGTTTATTACTTTGTGTTCTGTCTCTTACACATTGATACAAGGGCATCGCTGATTGCAAGAGAAGCTGTACGCAGGTGAATTTGCCCAAAATTACAGGGAGTTTATGTTCAGCAGCAAGGAATATGCAGATGTGACAATGGATGTGTCAGAATGGTAAAATAAGCCAAACAGTAAGCAGAAGAACACTTTAATGGAAGAATTATTCAGTCTACTTTTAAGCAAAGAGTCTGGGCTTCTGGAAAATAATCTCTACGGAAAATCTAGAAATTGCTGGCACAACCAGGATATTTTTCTTGTTTACAATAATTGAGTTCACAGCATGGGTGATGAATAATTACCTTTATGTCTGGTCTGGATGGATAATTGAATGTTACGTTATGAAATTCAATTTCCCCTCGTACTTTATCCAGCTTGTAGCCATCTTCTGACATGCAGTCAATGGTGGGTTTCTAGGATGAAATTCATTGGGTTATTTATTTGCTGTTAAACAGTCAAGAGTGCTGCAGTAGATAAATGCAACAACATACAAAGCCATGGCACTTCTGTTTGAGCAGCACTTGGCTGCGTGGAGCCAGCTGCAAGCTCTGCCCCAGGGCTAGCAGGCAAGGGACATGGGATTGAGGGCCAGAGTGATGGGGGAGTTGGCACTGGTGGGTAGCACAGACAAGAAGGATGCATCCTCTTCTCATTGTAGGCTTACTGCAAACACCACGGCCAAGGACTCAGGCAGTTTTGGCTGGAACTGAGCAGCTGACTGACAGAGGCATTTTGACTAAGCTAATTTAGCCAGCTCCTCAGGGATAAAATGGCACTACCTCACTCAAAAACATCCTCTCACAGCACTGAACAACCAATTTATTGCTGAAAATCTTCAGGCCTTGCCACTTGGCAATTAAAATATCTGTCCTTGTGCACCCAGTCCTAAGAGCTGAAATACTGTAGTTTTCCTAAGAAGTGCTTCAGGTCTCACATAATTTTGGCCAGGTTTTGGGTATTGTGGATTTCTAGACATGAGCAGAGAACTAAGAAATTTGAGGAATCACAAATAAAATTTTCTAAGGATAGATTTCTGAAGCATGGAATACAAACAGTAAATTAAAAGTATAGCAATGAATATTTGATAACTGAAATGTGCATGCCTTTTTAATATAGCCTAACAGATTGAAAGGAAAGTTCAAATGAGAAATGTGTATGTTCTAAGATGTTAAGAACAGCTACAAGATTGGTTTCACTTTAGGAATATAACTTACTTAAGTTCTGATACTAATCTGTGATGAAGTTTCACTGATCCTGCCAATGGGAACCTCAACATGACTAGTTTTATTACCAGGGCAGAGCTGTGCTTGTACTGTCTAATCACAAATCTACAAATATGGCAAGCAGATGGATGTAATTTTGTCACCCTTTCTCTAGATAGATGAAATGTGACGTTTGTTTGCTTTTTTTACCCTAAGATTATGTGACTCAGCCTTATTCTGAATATTGTGATTAATCCTTACTGTTGCAACTCTTTTTGATTTTAATTTTTTTCTCAGAAAAATACATCCATAATCCATCTCTATTTTCAGTTCATTTTAGAGCTTTAGCTTATGAAGTGTGTGTGTTTTATCATTATTACAGAAGTTTGAAGGGTTGCTAAAAAGTTTTAGCATTACCATAGCCTTATGTGCTCTGTAGAAGACAAACAGCATTTTAATGTGTTTACACAGCTTTCAGCACAATAAAGCTTGTCAGTGAACAGAGATAATACATACTTTAAGAAATCAGCAGTATATTTCCAACCACTAAATTTATAAAGCTATAGAAAGGAATCTTCAAGAAAGGAATCAATAAATGTCAGTGGCATCTCAGGGTCTCTCATACAATTATTTCAAGTATCTGTTTAGATAATATTGTGATTAACATTTATGACAGCTGCATGATCAGTGCCTGTGCCCATTTGGTCCCATTTCTGCTCAGGGTAGCTCTGGGACAGGTGACAGAGGCCACCTTCACCACTAATGCCAACAGAGCCACAGCTTTTGATGCCATCTGGAGTGTGGGAGCTATGGGATGGTTGCTGCAAGTGTGGTTGCAGAGTGGCTATTACTGCCTGCCAGTACACCTTCCATGGGCCAGCACTGATAAGTAATTGCCTGTAAGGAGAAATGGGAACAAGGAACAGCAGCAGCCAAGGTAAAACGTCAGAACTCACAACCAGGGCACTCAAGAAATCTGTTCAATGTGTTCTTTGAGTCCATGTGCATCCCACTAGACTTTTCTATTGCAGTCAGTTTTTCCTTAATGAGACTCATTTTTCCTCATTTACACTGCAGATAAAACTAGTACCACTTCAGCCATATTTAATTATTTTTGCACTACAAAGTAACACAGCTTAGAAATGCATTACTTACTTTATCTATTGTCTCAAAAATGTTTGTTGCAGCCCCACGACCAGTGGCAAATGCTTCCAGACAGGGAGATGCCTGGCCAAGATTTAATGCTCCTATTAAAACACCAAAGAAAACCTGAAGAAGTGGAAAAAGAAGTTAACAAAATATGACATCACATTTTTACTATAGCTTACAGCTTAGACAGGCAAACCCAACTACAGTAGCTTTATGATTTCTCATGCATCTGCTGAACTGAAGTGTTCCACTATATGAGCATTATAAGCCAACAAGAAAGCAAATAAGTGCATTTCAGAAGGTATTTTTGCTGTCTTTTACAGATCTTCAGCTTGAGGCTGAAGTAAATCAACTCATATTTGTCTTTGCCTAAAAAGTTTGCATCTGGGTATGTACTGAGATGCCACTGATATATTTTTAAGCCATCTCAGTTTGACTGGGTGCCTTTTCCTTGAAACAAGATCCAGAACAGGACATTGGTGGGAATTAGATTATTTCAGGGATGCCTTTCACCAGTAAGCAAAAATAGAAAGAAGCTTAAACCACTGTATTACAATCTTTGTATATTGCAGCTCCTGTGTGATCCAATACTCACAAAGCTTACTTTTGAGGGAAGAACCAGCTATAGAGAATATCTTTTCTTTGTCTCACAGAGGAATTAACTGTAAGGGTTGCTACAAACACTGGATAAGCCACTTTTTGATGTGAAAATATTTTATCATTTTGGGTGAAGATTTTCTACAGGTAAGACGTACCCAATGGGCTCACAGTTTTAAGTCCTTCTCCAAGAGCCAAAATGAAGAGTTACTCACTAGTAATCCCCTTCTGAAAGCCCAAGGATCCCCTTTTTGCCTAAGCCTAGGACAACATGAGAGAAAATGAGCAACAGCATCTGCTCTTCCTGGGAAGACTGACAGACAATAAAGGCAGCTGGATTGAGTATTGAATATCAGAGGACCCTCGAGTCCAAGAATTCAGCCCTGGTGTGTGGCCTTGTGATCAGAAGCAAGTGAAGCTGTAGCATATCAACTAAAACACAAAAGTGTTTGTTAGAGATTTCCTAAGAGCTGCCAATACTTCATTTCTATGAAAGCTTTATATGAAGGTTCTTAAATATGGACAGGAACTAAGACTGCAAATGCTGGCAGGGACTTCAAAGAACAGGACACTGGAAGGTGGTGAACATAAAGAAGGTAGAGGCTTCTTTAGCACTTGTACACCACATAGATGCAAATTATTTCATTGTCTGTTTCTGCATTGTATTGTAAGCATAGCTTTTTCTTCTCTGTGCTACCATATGGGGTGTGCTTTTGAACACTGTTTGACAGGTTTTTTCCTAGAATTTGCTCTGTTTAATTCTCCTTAGTTTTTCAATTACAGAGGTGTTTTGGCAGGTAGCTGAGCTTATAACTTAGGTTATAAGGGTTGGACAATGCCTTTGGTGTAGGCTTTTGGTCCATTTTGTTGCTTTATTGTGGGTGCTAGTTTAAACATTCACCCTGCACATAAAATATGGAATGCTATGTCTGGTATGTCACCATTTGCTCTAGCCTGGCCTGCAAATTCTGCTAAGAAGCAATCAAGGACCCAGCTACACTTTTGGATATAACACAAACAGAACTCAGGATAAATGGGGCAAAGTGTGTAAGGAAACACTACAGTTGAGAAAGAACATAGGACAGTAGAAAGAACATAACAGTACATAGCACTCAGTTCTCCTTTGCAGTATAATGATGTTTACTGGGAATATCCCTGTAGCTAAAGTGGAGGAATCTACTGAATGCACACTGTGCACTGCAAAGGTCTTCACTGGGATGTAGAGATCATGCCATACATTTACACTCAGCTTTATTACCAGCTGATTTTCTTGTGGGAATGAGTCTTAAAGCAAGGGGGTTCTAAGCCTGTCAGAGTCTGTCATGAACAGGAAGGAGCATGTTCTGTACACCTGGCAGAAGAAGAAGGGAAGGCAATACTTAGTACATCTCAATGCAGTATGGTGGCTGTATGACTTTCTGAGAGAGCAGGAAAAGCATATTTCAATGTTTAGTATCTAGAAATTCCCCCTCCTGCCCCCTGCCAAACTAGGAGTGTATGGTAGAAAATAAAAAGTAGAAGAAAATGACTGGAAGCTGTGAGGAAAGGTATAAGGGACACTCTCTCCATTGGCAGCTACAGTTTTTCAGCTACAGGGTAGCTCCCCACTGTTTGCCATTTGTCATTTGGAAACACTGGACTATAGCAAGGCAAAAAAATTGCTGATTTTGTTTTTCACAGCACTGCCTCATATCAACTATGGGTATTGAGAGCTGGTGCAAATTATTTCCTCCTTGAACAGAATGACTCAGGTTTACAATGTTCTCAGGGTAATTTGCCAAGTTCCATTTAGCAGGAAACTTTGCACTGTGTGTAGCAGGTGGTTGGGAACTCTGATGGTATGCAACAGGCAGAGAAGGAGCAAAAGTACATGTCTCATCAGAATACCCAGCACTTACTAAGGTTCAGGAAAAGTTGTTCTGAGTTTGGACTGGAGTCTGCCATTTGGGCAGTCCTGGCTTAAGCAACCAACCAAAATACCTGTAGATGTTGGCTTTGTTGCATTGAGGCCAGAAGTGTCTGAAGCACCTACTGAGCAGAAGTGAATGCATGAGTGCCATGCAGGTTAACACAGTTTTTGTACATGCTGTAGGAGCCACAGCCAGGTGTGTTTTTATCTGCATACATGTTTACATGGCCTTTGTAAAAACAAAACAACAGGAAATGGTTTCTCAAAGGAACACAAAGTGTTCATGAGAAATTAGATGTGACAAGGCTTTCTTTGGTTAGGTGTCTCTTTACTACAACATTTTTCATCATAAAATTCTTCAGAAAAGCCAACATCCCAGAAGCCCATGCTGACCCACAAAATGGAAAAGCTAGTTTCAGGCCTCTGATAGTTGTGTGGGCTGTCAAATGAAGGCATTATTCTGATAACCATAGGTAATATTCAAAATATTTAAAATAAACATAGATTTTTTTTTTTTAATCTTATCCACTTGTGTCATACATATAGTGAGTAATGATCTTTAAAAGACATAAATAATGTTTGTTACCATGGAGCCACCAGACACCACAACAGATATGTGTTCCAGAATTATTATTTTAAGAACAGTCCAGAAAAGTTGCATCAAGCTAAATTGAGTACCTGCAGAAGAGTGCCAGGTGAATATTCTTCTTCCTCAAGGACAAGTTTAGAGCCATACCAAAAGGCTAATGCATAACTTAGAAAAATTATACACCACATGTAACCACTGAATAATCCCATTATCATTCCTTTTCGAATTCCCCAGTGCTGAGCAAACACCAAATTCTTATCATATCTGTAGAAAGAGAGAAAAATAAGGGGGAATTAAATAAATTTGACAGAAATTTCAAAATGAGCAAAGTTCATATGAGGCACCTTTGATGACTCAGCAGAATGTCCACACATAAGGTCGAAACAGAATCACTCTGAAGTGAGAGATCACTGCTGAAACCAGCAATGCTCCCAGATCATTAAATCCTTGTATGTTCTAGTGTAACAAGCACAAGAAAAGCCACACTCATTGCAGATACCTTATAAAGGGGTTTGGAGTTTTAGCAGATTAACACAGGATTTGAGAATCTGGCCAACACTCCAGAGCACATCCTACAGCCATATTATGTTTTCATAGAATTTAAGAGAAATTTGCAGAAGAAAAACCTGATGTTTTTCTGATGAAAAATGATGTCATGATTGAATGTCATCATGAGGATGTCCTGATGAAACTAATTCTCCTACTTAGCTTGAAACTACTCAAAGTTTCCAGATATGCTGCAAAAGTGATACATCAGACAGCATTTAGGGAAAAATTTGACAGAATGTTCCTACAGGTAAGCGTGAATGAAGATAGTATTGCTGATGCTTTATTTCTCTGATAGACTGAATTATAAAACTAATTCTCCATACACTACTTGAAACCTAAATTTCTGAAACATACATGCATTTAAGTTTCAAAGCTATTAGATAGTCATAGTTGTAGAATATAGCAATTAATTGTTATGAATCTGATGTGCATTACAGCATTACATTGCTTCAGGAAAAAGAAATCAGAGACCTTAGAGTTTGTTCAAACAAACCTTTCAACTTCTTTCTTCTCCCCACCAAAAGCAGCCACTGTTCTGATGGATGAGAGCACTTCGTCAGCCACAGCTCCAGCTTTTGCATAAGCCTTTAATTCTCGGCCTGTTAGTTTTGCCACAGCCTACAAAGGCATAAGCAGTGCTGGTTACACCTGAACTTCAGGTACAGAAAAGGACAGAGATGAGCAATGCTGGCTATCACCCTGTGCTGGCTGCTCTGCACTGGGTCACCTCCTGCACTCCAGGCATGCTGCACACTCAAAGACTTAGATCTTCTAGTGCTAGGGCATACACCTTTGGAGCATATGTTTTGCAACAGCTCTGCTCCAAGTAGCTGACAGAAAGAGCAGCTGACAACTGCTGCTTTCCCTGCCTCCCTCCCTCCCTCTCTCTGCTCTAACTAGGCTGAAGCAGATTGCACACTGAGGGTTTGTGCACAGTGGGAGGAGGGGGAGCTTAAGTGCCAGGAGCAGCCCTTTAACCACCGTGGCAGATCCCAGCTTCAGGAAGAAGAGGTAACCGTAGTGGTGGGGGAGGATAAAAACAGATGTTGCCACCACTGTGCTTTGTTTCATGGGCTGTTAGCAAACAGGTCCCTACACAACAACCAAGAGCTCACTGGATGCCAAAAGCTTACTTAGACTCAAAAAACTGCTCAAATTAATGGAAGAAAATGTAGTAATTTACAATTCTATGTGACAGTGTTCACAGGGGTTTTCAGGTGAGAGAAGAGACGAAAATGTTGACTTATTGTTCAGAAGGCTTGATTTATTATTTTATGATATATATATTACATTATAGTAAAAAGAATAGAAGGAAACGTTTCATCTCAGAAGGCTAGCTAAGCCAAGAATAGAAAGGAATGAATAATAAAGGTTTGTATCTCGGATAGAGAGTAAGTTAACTGGGCTGTGGTTGGCTATTAATTGTAAACATCTCAGATAGGCCAATTACAGATGGACTTGTTGCAGTCTACAGCAGCAGATAACCATTGGTTACATTTTGCTGCTGAAGCTTCTCAGCTTCTCGGCAAGAAAAATCCTAATGAAAGGATTTTCATGAAAAGATGTCTGTGACAATTCTATACAGAGATACCACATTGACTTGGGAATGAGATATCATTAGAAAGTGTAATGTGTCAGTCTTTGCTTTCTCTTTCCAAATACCCTACCCCTTGCATCTATTAGTCCTTTTTGAAGACAGGAAACCAGGCCAGATTGACTTTGGGTCTATTTTCTTTATGGTGTAAAACAAAGACTTGGGCTGGAAAGGCTCATAATGAGGAAAACCTTAAAAGTAGGTATGTGTCTGGAAAGAGATGGGTAAAGTAAGAACGGAAAAGGAGAAAATTATAAAGATAAAGGGGAATAAGGCGGAACAAATGAAGAAAAAACATTTTTTGTTTTATTTCATTCCCTGCCAAGCTTCTGCTCTCCCACTTCACATGAGTCATTATTCATATCAACTACTTGCAGCCAGCACAAGGTGATAAAGGAGAGCTGGAGGACAAGAAATTAGTCACAGTTACATTAGGTGTTTTTGATAGCAAAATGATAGCAAGCTGTTCCTGATGTGAAAGAAATGAGATTGCCAAAGGACTGAACCCAACAAAAATGAAGAAGATGAGCAGGAATTACCCAGCCCTGCTGAGTGTGGGAGAGGAGATGAGAGGGCAGAGGATCCTGCAGTTTCCCTTTTCACTGTCCTTTGTACAGTGACAGGAAGTTTGTAGGAAGTGGATGGAGAAGCAGAACAGGAACAACTGGAGAAGGTGCAGCAGCTTCTGGGAGCAGGGACAGTTTGAGGTAAGTTTGAGTAGTTGTTTTCAACCATTTTATGTCTCTGAAACTTAGAACCCATAATGTCACTAATTTACATAGAGAAATCAAGTCCTGTATCTTGTAGCCAGCCATCTAAAGCAGGTATGTAGTAATTGAGAAAGGCAAAGACCTGCTTCTGATCTCAGCATTAATACCTACAGGTATTAATGGACCTACACAGGACCTACAAGAAGGTAAGCTTACACTCCCCTCTAAGAAGCAGGTTTTATTACTCTGGGAATCAGAAAAAACAGTGAGAGCAAAGCCCACCTCCCCTCTACCACACCCCTCCCTCTATCCTGCCCCTCTCCCTCAGTGCTACTGGGACCATAATCTGTCTCTCTTCACTTTTAAGGGGTGTGATCAACTTCACCAGTCCTCACAGCTTTCTGGCCAGATCTTTCCTGTTCATTATTGCTCAATGGGAACCTTTCACAATTCACTTACCAAGCCATAGAGAGCTGCTCCAACCCCAAGCAGAGGGCTGACTGCAATGATAACCAAGGTCAGTTTCCAGCCACTGACAAATCCCAGGAGGAATCCACCTACAAAGGTGGTTATGCGCTGGATGAAGATTGCTACTTGATCAGCAATAGCCTCATTAATTTTGTTAACATCACTGGAAAACAATAACAGCAACAAAAGGCAACAGAAGAGTGGTGAGCATAACTTCAGTTTGTGTTGCAGGTCTTGGCCACATTTGGGTTAGTTGCTTTTCACTGGAGAGGGCCCATCCTCATCCCTATTCTTTCACCATTACCCCATACAAAGACCCTGGAGTACAATGAGAAAAGCTGATGCCTTTGCAATGGCAAAGCCTTTTAAGCATGAATATTGCAGAGAATATACTGTCCTTTCCCAGGAAATGTTCTGGCAGCAGACTGACTCACTAGCTGGCTCTTCCTACTGTGCCCCAGCTGATTCAGGAAGTGTGCACTGGCAGCCAAATTACACATCACTCTGAAATGACTGGGCACAAAAGGAGAAGAAAGGAGAGGACAAACTGGAAAAAAAACTGCACCCCAAAACCCATCTAACCCACCACCCACCCACCCACACATTTGCTGTCAGACAAGGCATGAAAGGGAAATAATTGTGGTTCAACAGTTATGGTACTTAGTTCAAAGATGGGAGGGCTGATCAGTCTGGTTGCTGCTCCCACGAACATAGCTGTATTTCTACCAAAAGGTGTTTGTCACATGCCTGGTTATTGGCATTCTGCAGTGTTTGGAAAGAATTGCAACATATTTTCTGTAGCATATGAGTTTCTTAGATTACTTACTCAGAAATTCGGGTGTTCAGTTCTCCTACAGATGTACAATCAAACCAGCCTATATCCATTCGCATTATTTTCCTGAAATAAGCTTTCCTGATTTTCTGTATCTGACGAGCTGCAGACATAACCCAAAAGCAGATCTGGGAAAAGCACAAAATAGCTGATAATTGCAGTAAAAAGTCTTTCTACTCCCAACAAATCAGAAAAAGCAATTTGACTAGAATGGGAAAGGCTGTTGATAAAATTACTATTCAGGTAAAATACCTTCTGGCTGCATAGACATGATAGCTGTTTCGGTCTTTAAATAATCCAACAATTTTATATAGCCTCTGGATCAGGCATTTGTCTCAGTTCTGATAAAATGGGAAGAGAGGCAAGTTACTTATGCTGTTACATGACTGCCATATGGACAACATTTTTTTCCATCTACAAGTATAAGTAATACAGAGATGGCAGCCATCCTACCTCTGCAGAATTCTTGGATAGTTTTCAGGAAGAAGATTGACAAGTGATGTTTGCGATTATAAAAAGCTTCAAAAGCCATGGGCCCTTGAGCAGACTTTGCAGGAATCATCCAAGCTTTTGACTCACTTCAGTCATAAGGACCAAACAATTACTACAGAATATGTAGGGTATAATTCTTGTTCAACATTAGTTTTACACTAGTATTGCTCTGTAATATCTCTGTAACAGAAACAGGGCTCAACACAGTTGAGATGCCTACTGGGAATCTGCATGCCCTTCAGCTGTTATTTTTGGAGGGCATGTGGATTCCATAGTAGCTACACTTGATCAAGTATTGCTTGTGGTATGGGTAAAATGCATCCTTTTACAAAGGTATGCATGCCCAAATCCTAGTAGCTCTCAGATTGCCAGAGCTAACATATTTCAGCGATGGAATGAGAACTGAAAGCATCTGTTCTGCTCAAATAAGTAGCTAAGCAGTTAAAACCAACATAATAATTATAAATTTAATTATTTAGTGATTTAAACTTTGAAATCAAAATGGAAAACAAAATACTGACTTGGAGGTATCCTAACACAAGTATGGCACAACCAATTCCTGCATAGTATCCAGCAAACTTGGTCATTTCATATTCAATGTCCAGCAGCCTGAAAAAAGGAAAAGGAAAAAAAAGGGAAAAAAAAGTGAGTAATACTTTTTTAAGTTTCTCACACGTTTCTAATCTGATCCTCAAGTTAGATTCAGAGCAGGTGGAAGTCAGCTTGTTTTGCTAACAGAGGCATTGTTTCCCAATATCAAAGCTATTGCAAGTGGCTGGTTTCCTTGTTCTGGCTGTTGCAAAGGGGTTGGGAGCTGGCAGCTACCAAAAGAAGCCCCACCATCCTGCAGCACCCCTGAAGTCCCCAGGCAATGCCCCCCGACTGCCTGCTCCAAAACAGCACAGGTGAGAGGGGGTTTCAGAGAAGAGCTGCCCAACAAGTTTTCATTAGATGTTGAATGTGCTTGCTTTGTGCCAAGCAACTAATAACATTCAGATTTCAACTTCATTTTATAGGGAGAAGTGAGGGCTGCTAAAGTCAAATAAAATATTACTTTGTACCATAAACTCACTAGTCTAAAATGATCATTTGTTCTGTTACACAAGTAGTAGTGATAATTACTCCTCATATCAGTGAAGGGCACTTAATTGCTGCTTATGCATTTAATCGACTTTGAAATAGGTTGTTATAGGTTATGCATTTAGAAAATTTTTTCAAAAACATCCTGCAGAACAGCAAATTTTATTTAACTTACCCAAAATTTTGTACCCTGAAATTTTAAACCACAAGGTAACATTCTGCACCTGACTTCATCTCTGACAAAAAACAGTCATGGAAACAACTTAGGTTTTTAACCTAAGTTATCTGACACAGATATCCAGAACAATTTTACATGCTAATTAGGATCATGGAACAGATCCTCCTAGTAACTGTGCTAAGGCATATCATAAATAAGGAGATGACTGGTGACAGCCAGTGTGACTTCACTAAGGGCAACTTATGCTAGACAAATTTGGTGGCCTTCTATGACAGAGGTACAGCATTGATGGATGAGGGAAGACTGACTGATATCATCTTCTAACTGGATTTGTGCAAAGCATTTGATACTATCCTGCATGACATCCTTGGCTCTAAACTGGAGAGATGGTGGATGGACCACTTGGTGGATAAGGAATTGACTTGTAATGATGCACCAAGAAGTGATTCTTAGGAAAGGTTACAGGTTCAAATTTGGCCTTTACAGATATCTGAATGAATTCTCTAGACTCCATTTATTATATTTAATGGAAAGAAACAGCAAGTCTTATGGGGCAGTTCTTTTGATCTGCCTCAGACATCCCCCATAAGCTAAGATGAATTGCATTGTAGAAATGCTCATTTCTCTCTGTGACAAAAGTTTAGGTAACTTGCTCAGAAGTCAGCAGGCACCTACAGGTAACTAAATTCTGACCAGAATGACCAGAAGTCATTACTACCTACAGTGTAATCAGAGAAAATATATTCATGAACTCAGATATTTAGCATATATATCTGTTATCCAAACAATCATAATAGAAAAATATTCTTGCTGACAACTATAACTGAAAGACCAAGATCCAAGCTAACCTTCTGTCCCTCCAGATAATATTGCCAGCTCAGAAACAGGACTATGTAACCAGAACCATCTTATGAACAGAAAATATAAGATTTAGAGGCTGAACAGAACCTTCAATAGCAATGCATTCTCTCTGACAAGCTATGATAACAATGGGATATGATAATAATGATAACATCTATACTTACCCACATCTGATTGTGGTGTTCTTTTCATTCTGATGAATAGTACCATTAATCCACACTATGGTATTATTTACACATGTCTTGTTTGGGTCTTTAAGCTCTTGCATTTCAATGTCATATTCAATAAATGTGTCTGCCATTGCACCAAACACAAGCAACACAGCTGGTTGGGCCACTCCGTGAACAACAGCACACAAACTACCAGCAACCATCATTAAAATCTCCATAGATGATGAAAATCGAAACTAAAGAGGGAAGAAAAAATTATGGTCTCTGCTGTGAGGCAGTCCTCATACTGGTTGTGTAAGGATAAATCATTAATTAGGTGGATCAGATAAAAAAACATTCTCTTTTAATTTCAGAATTATCTTCAATATAGAGAGAAGAAAAATCTCTCTGTCCAATCTAATCTAATTACATCTGTGATTTCAGCCTCATAAATTATTACAAGCTTCCTTTTAACATGTGAATGAATGTATTATCAGATAACATTAATAGCTCAATATCATTCTCCATGATCATCATTCCAGAAACTAGGTAAGAGATTAAAAATAGTAACTATAATTCATATATATAGTCTGCTTTGCAGACTTCCAGTGGAGAAAATGGGAGGGGAGGAAAAAGCCTTAGGGCATTATGTAGAGGCTCTGAACAGAGTCAGCCAATTTCTCAAAAGTCTGTGGTGCTGTGGTAGAAAACCAACTAAATATCTCAGAGCAAGTTTTCATAGCCAAAAATGCATTTTCATTCTAAAATGCTTTGGCTGAGCCAGGCTCTTAATCTGAGAGAAATGTGTAGAAAAGAGTTTTCACACAGGTAGCTCGGTAAAGATACAGTGATTTAAGTTGCCTTTGTCATGATTGCATGAAATCTGATTCTCAGGGCAAAGTCAGGTGCAAATATATAGATTAAACTGTCCATATAGACTATCAGTATCAAATGCTATACATTTAAAAATAGGAGTGTCAAGAGGAGTCGTAGCCTGCTGAGGAACCTGTCCAGGTTCTGTAGGTGCTATAATGTGTCCTAGAGAAGAAAGGGTGGGAATTTACAGCATCTATGGAAAGGGACATTAGGGCAAAGACAATAGAAAGGGAAAACCAGTTAACACAAAAGATAAATAAAACATCCTTCTACAAAAAAAAGAAGAAAACAAGGTCAGAAGAAAACTGTACCTCTACACTGTTTTACAAACCTTGCTCATAAGAAGCCTAGGAATTCACTTGATTTTTGAAAAAAGCACACAGAAAATGCACAGATATGTGATATCTGATTTCTCAGCACATCTGAAGCAAACATACTGTATCCACCAACTGCACTTCAGGAGTTAAATATCTGTGCAAACCTCTCTGCTTGCCTTCTGTGGGGACAGACTGTTGTCTCCACCCAGGCAGAGCTGAGATACTTAGCCAGGGACATTGCAAGGTATGTTACTGCACTAGCCTGCTGCTACAGTCAGGGCCATACTTGTTTGGACACATTACAGACTAACTGACTGGGCTGTGTGCAAACCAGGAGTAGTAAGATCTCTTAGCTGCATGCTGCTGGGTTGGATACCTCTTGACTACATTTATTTTAAAATTTAGATGAACCCATTGTAATTACATCAAAGGCTAGATGTAACTCATACCATATGGTATTGTGCATCCACAAGTTTCCATTGCAACCAAATCTTCTAAAACCCATGCAACAATTATGAGGGAGCTAAATTGTCTGCCAAATATCACACAGAAGACTTCTGGCAGAAATAAGAATGAACCAAGGTCACCTAAGTCCCTGCTATGCAACTTAGCTCATTTCCATTATGTACCTGTAGCTTAAATATAATGTGTTTAATAGACATTTTTGACACCAAACTGACAAGACAACGAGGGGTTCTAGTGAATTCCCACTGAATTTTATTGGTAGGATTTCAGGCCAAAAGATTTAATCCTTAAAAGTTCAGCTTAGTCACAGCTATACCCCGAAACAACCTTATTGGTTATTGTCACTTATTCTGCAACATAATACATGTCAAATATTTATAGATATTGCTTTCATTACCAGCTGAAAGAAGCCAACATGAACACTATTTTCTTTCTTCTTTGATGACCTTCAACAACAGAAAACATAAAATTATGAACTTGTATTTTAGTACATATTTTGTTTTATATGCTAAGTATAAAGAATTGAACTTAACTCACTTTTCACTTTTCTTCTCTAGAAAAGGTTCTTCAGATGCATAGAAATTTCTGGCAAAAAAGATAAGATTTTACATTATTACTTTTACTCTCTTGGTTGCTTCTCTAAAATTACATTTTACTTGAGACATTTTGCCCAGAATTTTAAGAGACAAGCTGTTTCTTTCAGATTTCCTTGGAATCAGTGATTTGATGGTTCCTTGAAATTTTAGACAGAGACTAGAATGGAGGTTAGGTTAAAATTTTCTAAAGGTTTCTACTTTGTTCCATAAGCAGCTCCTCAACACACTGTTCCTATAATGTAGATTGTGGGTTCTTTAAGGTCTGCTAAAGAAGAAGAACCTACTGCTCAAATTGTTGGATAATCCTTCCTTTAAGACAGAGAAAGTTCCTGTTCCTATAGCAAGGGATCCTCATCAGTTGTGTACATTCAGTGATGAATGAATAGGGATATTCTGTTTGTGGTGGGTTGTTTCGGTTTGGTTTTAATGAAGCAAACTATTCAAGCTGTATTTGTCATAACCTGTTTTCAGAAACCAGATCCTAGAAAGCCTAAAGGAAGCTTTCCTTCAGGTGTGTATGGATCACATGCGTGTTACATGTGTAACAGAACTTGGGTTTCACAGTGGAAAGACATGGTAGACTTCTAATACTGGGCTGGTGCTCTCTTGGCTCAAATTATAGTATTGCTAGTGGCCAGCCTGCTACAGAGTTGTCCAAAGGTCTAGGAATGAGGGGGCTCTTAATTCCAATCAGACCTCTAATAATAGCTGAAGGTCAAATTCTCTAAATCATCCCAAATTTTGACTATCCAGAATTCTACACTTAAATCTTAGTATCTGAGAAATTTTGTTTTAAAATCTCACAGTTAAGTTTTAAGAGAAATTAATCAAGTGTGATTAAAATTCCTGAAAAAGTGATTTCTCAAACTAAAAACACTGAAGAAAGATAAATTTGAATATCAAAAACATTTTCAGAAGGAAGATCATATTGCTAGCATTTGTGTTTTTGAAAGTTTCTAGGACTGCTTTGGTCTACCTGTTACAGTTGTCTCAAATAAGGAGGTTCAACCACTAGAGAACAGCTTTTTTTAAAAAAAATAAATATTCCATCAATTTGATCCAATAACATTAACTTCTTTGAATATTCCTAGAAATATTGATTGCTCCAATAATGTACATGACTTACCCTGATTTCTTGAAGCTGTTACCTGTGAAGGAAAATAAATACACAGTCTAGTTAATGATTATTGTTAAAGTACATAACCTTCTGTAGATATGTGAAACATAAACTCTAGAACTCCATGGGATCTGATCATTTGCATATTGCAAAGGAAAAAGGGAAAAAAGACAAGCTCTGATAAGAAGAGGGAATGCAGATCTTAGCATTAGCTAAGATCTTAGAATTAGTTCATTAGAATTCTGCTGAATACATGCATGACTACAAATATGAGTGTTTGCTGGGAGAAACTGTGTAAGACAGCACTTTTTACTTTTTTTTCTTCAATAGAACCCTTTTACTTGTACAACAAAGTACTGAGTGCAAAAACCTATGCAGATACCTTGAACTTGTTAGTTTATAAACTTGTATGAACTATATATGAACTTGTTACTCATAAAGATTGTCCATGAGTAGGGACTATTATATTTTTTACAGAAAAGTTTTGGGGGCAGCATACTTATGACAGCAGGTACCATATAATCCTATTTATATAACCCTATTTATTCCACAGACTATTTGCTTGTATTCTGTAGACTACTTCCTTTGCTTAGGCCACCCACCACCTATTCTACATGCTTTATAACATAAGGAGGTGACTACAGAATAAACTTCTTACATTTGCCATCTGAGTCAAAAGCATAATTATCCTCTCCCAGTCTCTTGATGCTACGCAGAACTACTGGGTCAGACATGATGATTATTAACTTCAATCAAAAATCCTGAAAAGAGATGAGGTGTGGGGATGGGAAAAGAAAGAGTATCAGCTTACATTTGTTTGTGAACATAAAACAACATTGTGTTAAACTCCCCCTTTGCCCTCATGATCCCAGAATGATGCCACTGATTACAGCACAAGTTGTTACAGGACAGATGTCATGGACTCAGTGAAACCCCAGCATAGAAAAACACCTCAGAGAGTGCCCAACCCAGCCCTGGCAGGCCTATGAGGAGGCTGCCCTGCAGGGCTTGGCAGCTCCTGGCAAACAGCCCTGTCCCCAGGCAGGGCTCTGCTAAAGTGAACTACTGCCTCTGTGGGTGGCATCTGGGAGGGTAACTCAGAGGCTGAGACCATAACAGGACAGATCCTGCCTCAGTTACAAGGGAGCAGCAGAACCTGCCCCTGCCTTGTGCTGTCCCAGCTGGCAACAGCTGGGAGAACCATGACAGGGGGCAACTGGGGCTCGGGAAGGGAGAACGGTGGAAGCCCCATGGCCACATCGACATCTGTGCCATCACCACCAGCTCACTCCCACAGCTCTTGGCTACCAGAGCTGCTCCTCTGGGCAGTTTATTCCTGTCGTCACACTGATGTGCTGAGCAGATATCATACATGAAAAGAAATAAGAAGACAAAGTTAATACCTTTTTGTTAAAGAAGTGCTTTCATGAGGAAAAATCTGCCAGGGAAGCCTGGCATCCAAGATGCATCCAGGGGGAAATGCTGCAGAAGTCATCCCCAAAATAAGCCCTTTCACAAGCAATGTTTTCTCATCTACATCTTTTCTTAGTGTAATGTATCCCAAGGCATAGTTATTGCACCTTCTTCCAGTCTTTAAGTATCAACACTTACATGATTATATGTCTGTATAAAATACTCACAACCTCTCATTTTAAGCATTACATAACATAGTTCAGTTGTCCTTATTTCATTTCAACAAATGTTTATCAATTTTGTAATTGATAATTGTAACTTTTTTTAAAGCCTGAATGCTGATGCAGTTTTAAGTAACAGGAAAAGTAGGAAAACACCAATGATTGACAGACTTGACTATCCCACATTTCTGAATAATTTTTCCTATTTTTTCTAAAGCTCAACACATCAACTGCTGTCCTGTTCCTTAGGCATCATTCATTAGCTTACTTAAACAGATTAGTACAGCAGATTAACGTGCTGTACTAGATTATTAAGAAAACCTTCCTCAGGGTCTGAATTTTTAATGGGGATCACTTAGAACATCTTGAAAAATACTGTTGTTGATGTTGCAATTTAAAATCAAGATAATAGAAATCAGAGAAAATATAAGGTAATAGACCTACCCATGTGTGTGCAGAATACAACCTAGTAGCAGGGAAATCTCAAACTGCACTCAAATGAAATAGCATCTTACTCTAGCCAGTTACAGCGCAGCTGCTGGATTTTTGAGAAACAAAAATCTTTGAGGAACTCAAAATCCAGATTTAAATAAGTGATATTGAAATATGCTAACAAAAGAACACATCCTGTAAATCGAGTAACATTAGGACCTGATCCAAAGTCCTTTGAAATCTATTTCAAATCACCTCTTTATACAGATCAGATCTTTAACATAAATGGGAGTGGAGGGGTGGAGAAAAAAAAAAAAAAAACAATTAAAATTATCCCTGAAAGCACTATCCTTCATGTTTCTCTGAAGTTAGGTTCCTCACATATTGGTGATAGCATTTATGCAGAAAGACATATATTAATTCAAAATAGAAGTTAAATGTCTTGTTCTTCAAACAGTCCCATTAAAAAAAATTAAAACTGAAGAAAAAACCCAAAACCAAATGAAAACAAAAAACCACCAACACTAAGTGTGCACAGGAAATGCAGCATTTAGGTTAAATTGTCCCAAAGGAAAAAAAATACCAATACCTTTCAGTTCAGAAAGTGTCATCAGTTAACTCTGAAATAATAAACAGGACAAATTTGTTACTCACCTGTGGCTGTGAAAAATCATAGGATCATAAACAAATTGCAAGGACTCTGTTCAATTAGTCAGTAAAGCATTTGAGCATTTTCCAGCATATTTTTCATTATTTTAACCCATTTGTCAGAACTGAATCTTTCAATTGGGCCTTGGCTATTTGCACCTGGGTCAATAACCATGCGGTCACAATGTTTTCAGTTCATTGACATCTAATGGAGTGTTTAAATTTGACTAATGCAATCTCAAAACAAAGTCAGTGCACTTTGAAAACAATTATACTTGAGGAGACCAGACAGTTCTCTGGAAAACAACTCACAGTTGAATGCACAGAAAGAATTAATATAGTGTAATTTTATCAGCAACTTTATTTGGCAGATAATAACTGTGTATGCTCTTGTCCCAACCATCCATAGCAACATCAGCTGAATAATGTGAGAATTGGTTCAGAGATTAAGCTAAATTCAGATTAAAAACTTGCTCAAAAGCTTGGTTTTCTAACTAAGTCTGCCTGTTTCCACATGGCTTCTAACTGTTTCCAATTTTTCCTTTGAAATGAAGATTTTACAGCCTGGAAGCTCCTGAGTAGTAGTGAATTTTTATTGGATACAAGCCCTCCATGAATTTTTCAATAAGGGACACTGATGAGAACAGAGTGCTATGACCTCAGAAAATATCACCGCATAGCTTAGAGGGAAATGGCAAACAGGGTTTAGTTCCTCTGTGAAATCAGTTCTCACTACAGAGGCTCCTGACTGAGAGGATAAGATAGAAAGACAATGTCTTAATCACAGTGATTGTCAGGTCTCTTCAAGACTTCTGTGCTCTCACACTTCCTATGATAAAGCCTCATGCCCACAAGTGTGTCACAATTAAATGTAGCTAAGCAGAAATCCAATTTTCCTCAGTTAGCATCATTATTGTGTTTACAATGACAGCATAACTAAGGGCAAACCAAGTGTCTTGCTCCCACTGTTTTACAAAAAGAAGTCTCCAGCTATACCGCTGTACACAGCAGAGATTTAAGAATAACACTATTGGAGGTAACATCACAGTGATAACAATTAGTCCACCACGGCACAGAGTCAGAGTAAAACAAACAGTTACTGGCAGTGCAGGGACAGTTACATTCATGTAGTGGAAAGGCTGGAAGGAAAATTATATGATGAGCAGAACTCTGCTTTATTTCAATACCCACTGACAGCTTCTTCAGGAGCAAAGGCAATGCAATGCCTTTGGTTTCTAGGTACTTTAGCAGAGTTCACACTGGCACACTCTTGATGAGCCCTTTGGGTTTTTGGGTTTTTTCATTTTTGGTTTGTGGCCTCCATAAAAAAATGCAGGTAGATCTTTACTTTGCAAAGTTGGACAACTGCAGACAGACTGGACCTGTCAGTCTCCCTGGCAGGCTGGAGATAAAACAGACTGTGGAAAGCGCTCTAACTGAAAGCCTTGTAATTACAGCACTTCTATTAATTTGATATAAAGTTCCACTCACTGATGAAAGCCCACAGGGATCAGTTTAAGTCCCATGTTTGTAGACATGTCTGTTGTCATGGCAAAAACAGGCTTTTTTTCTTCAGTCCAGCTAAATTGGCTTTTATTTTTGTTTATTGACCAGACTGCAGATCAAGCCAAAACTCTGTTGTTTTTATATTGATTTACAAATATACATTATAGACTGCAACACAGCTGCAGGCAAATGAATGCTTCAGCAAAGGAACACAGCAACTCCAAGCAGAGTAAGGGATATTATAAAGAAAATGGTACTTTTAATAAGGTTTGCAAGAGAAGGAAAGCCAGCCTGTGTACTGGGTCTGTTCTGCAGGCATACATATGCCAAGAGAAAAATTTCCTTGACCTAAAGGAACTCAGAAACACCATACAGGGAAGGCAGTTACCTAATCTGTTCCTCATACTTTCTTCACTACTGATGCTGCAGAGGAAGTAAAGCAATAAAAACTAGCATCTCTCAATTGCAACTTTTACAACATGCTGGGTAACTTCCAGCCAGCACAAGAAGCTGCATTTCAGCAGCATACATATATGTAAAGCACCATAAGCAGCCATAGGGCTTGCAGTAAAAATGGGTGTATTAAACCTGCCATGTCAGAGCAGAAAGCAGATATATGAGCAGAAAATAAAAGCAGTGATCCTGTTCCTACTATTATGCTTAAAAACATGTTAAGTGATTGCAATTTCCTTTTAAATTAAGCTTAGCCAGAGCAGAATTTGACCATAAGTGCAACTTCATTGCATCTTGCCCTGCAAGAGATGGATTGTCCACAAGCAATCTCTAAAAGGTTCTGTTCTCTAAATCTGTTTAAATATTTTTTTCTTTGATTGCATTAGGCATTCTCTGTTTTCTGGGCCAAGAGTGCTCACAGAAAAATATAACTGAACTTTAAGCAGAATTTCATCCGTCTTATAAATTATTTACTTATAAATTGACTACTAAATCAATTGGTGTATAATCCCAGATATGCAGGCTCTTCCCAAAGGTATTTTACAGTATTGATGTTTTCACACAGCCTAAGTTTCAGCAGGTGAAGTGCTCCAACCTGCACCCTCATTCCTGTGCTCAGGGACCACAGGCAAACCCCCACAGCCTAGTGGTGCAAATTTATTGCTTCAGAGGCAAAGAGGCTCCCTTCTTTTCTGACACTCCAGCACTGATAGCAAAAGGTTTTAGTAAAATAAAGCTTTTCTGGGCTGCATTACTTCAGTATCCACAGTAATGGGAAAGGTTCTGGGTCCTGCTTGCTTTGCTTGACTTTTTGTGGTCTGTTGGCCTCAGCTCAGTAGATTAGTTCTCCTTAATGAGCCTTGACTGTCCCCCAGGCTCTTTAAATCACTATATATAGTCAGCAATGCTACTACAACATACGTAGGTGAGGCAGGCATAGAGCATAGCCAGAAGATTAATACTAAGCATCCCTAAAATAGACAGATCACGGTACAAGTCATTAGCAATAGCAGGGAGAGGGGCCCTGCTGATGTGCTGATTAGGAAAGTACCACCAGACACAGAATTTATGAGATTTTTTTCTTTTAACCAACATGCAGGTCTTGGCACACAGGTTTATGAGCAAATTGGGCTGTTTCTACGTTCTGACACTGGAAAAAACTGTGAAGGCAACTCATGAGCATGTGGAGGTATAGACTGAGCTTGCAGATGTCTCCCCAGAATGTGAGTAGAACTTACATCTACTGTTATAGTGAGCAGTACCTATTATATGCATTTGCAGGATATCTAAGAGAACTAAACATTTGTTTTCTAGTGCACAGACAAGAGAATATGCAGTCCCTTCCTTTCTAGAGTAATTTTAAGAATTGTTGCTTATCTTAACACCTACAGGGTCTGAATAAAATGCTAACACAGAAATGTTCTTCCCAACATGTGGAATCTTTCCCTACTTCAATTTTCAAATACTGGATCTGTGATCTATGATTTTAAATGGTTTTGTTTTCCTAGGGCTTTTATGATGCTGTGGTAAAAATGTGAAGCACAAGCCATACAAAGAAGATACAATCACAGAGTTTTCATCAGCTGAAAACTCACTGTACCAGACTACATTAATCTCCCTACAAAATGCTGTATAGGAGAGTTTGGAAGTGTATTTCTTTTCAGGTAAAATATGAATTTGTTGCCCACCAAACCAAATTATCACATATTTACACAGCATACCAAAAAGCACTCCTTTTTCCATGAAACAGAAGTGCAAAGCTCTGCATGTACAGGAACAGCTCACCCAAGAGATCTGATGTTTTGTGACTGCCAATTTGTTCAATTAATTAACTGAAAATTAGAGGTTTTTAGCTATGGAAGGGTGACTCTGGAGAGCTGCTGGATGATCTTTCAGTGGGCTGCCTGATATATATAAACCTTCCACTGTGTGCTATGTGAGTGCTCATTCTGAAGAACCACAGTGCCTAAATTTCCCATTGGCAGTTTTTCCTCAGGATGCCTGCAGGTCATTCTAGCCCTTGCAGAGCACTGACTTCTGGAGCTTCGCACTGCCTGCACAGTGCGGGGTGAAGGAATCCAAATCACACACAGGCCCCACACATCACCCCAGCCTCAAATTCTTTGGCATAAGCAAACTTCCTGTGGGAGTAAATTAACACCCTCCTGCAATTATGGGGTCTGTGTGCTTTGGTTTCCTTTAGTGCAGAGCAGCAGAGGGATGCTGTACTTTGCATCATCTAGGGATCTTAGAGGGCTCTCAAAGCAGTGATGCTGCTTTTCTCTAAAATCAATTGCTTTTATAATGGCTCATGTGTAGGCACGAGAAGCCAAGCTCTATCACACAAGTTCTCAACTTGCCAGGCAAATATCAAAGTTTGATGGAAAACAGAATTTGCCTTTAGTTATTTACTGGCTACATTATTAATCCAAATGCAATATTTATGAAGATACGTCAATACTCTTGAAATATCATGCTGACATTTTCTCTGGAAATGCACTGTTTGCAATTCCACGCAGCTATTTCAAAATCAGTATGATCTTGGAAGCCAAGTGGCTTTTTTTTTTAGCTTTTGTAGAATCTTCACAATTATCAAACAAGAGATATTTTGAATAACATTGTGCTTTCACAGAATTAGAGGATTTTCTTGTGAGAGAACTTTAACTGAGACTTTTTCTCTTGGTCCTGACCCCAGGTTCCTTCCAGTAATGACATCATCTAGCAGAATACATAAGGCAGAAGGCTCAGGCAGAGCAAAACCTACCATGATGCTCAGGTCACTGTGTTACTGGAGAGGGAGTGCTAGCACATGGCAAGAACTAGGCAGTAAGGAAATACAGACTTAGTAACACTGGCCCAGGGCTGTCAGGGGAAAGAAGAGCAGTGGAGACTCCACAGTGCTGCCCTCTCAGCTGCCTCCCCTAATCTTTTGTCTCACAGAGCTTCTGTGCCAATTATTGCTACATAAACACAGTGGCTAACACTAACCAGAGCAATCCCTGGCATTTTCCTTGCAGAAGCCAGGTTGGCATCCTGGCCAAACACTCCAGCTCTTATCTACAGAGCCTCTTTTCAAATTTAACTTGTTTTCCAGTAGTGCAAGCTCACTGCCCACTGCTTCCTCCCTACAGCACAGCCGAGAAAGGAAGATGTGATTTACAAGTCCTGTTTTCAATTAGGTTAATTGTTTGCCCAAAACATGAATTATTTTGTTTAATTTTGTTTTGGAAAAAAGGAAACTTGAGTCCTAAAGTTATGTATATGTGTCACTGCACTAGCTTGCCAAATCCCTTGCTGTGATTTAGTGGCACGGGGTTACCAGAGTCTGCTGACAGCAGGTCCTCTCTCTTTTTGTGTCTAGCACTGCTCCAAATTCTAAAAGGGCAGTCAAAGGAAATGTCATTGCCTGGCACATCATTGCAAATGGACAGGGGGGATCCATGATCAGCTGCTAAAATATTCTGTTTTCAGAGACTTTATTTTATATTACAAAAGCCTTTGTTAGCCTTAGTGCTTTCACATTGTTGTGGTGGCACTTTGTCAGAGCACTCTCTGAGTCCTCTCAGAAAATAAATGTCACCAACACAGGGAAAAATTACAAAGATGATTTCAAAGTGCACACATTCAGGAACACTGCAATCCTTGTCAAATTTAACAGGGACATTCACAGCAAGAAAGCCAAGTGTCTAACCAAAGTACTTGAGCTAGAGGGTTGATTATGTCAACCTCAAAACAACAGTGAGATGGGCCACTAAAATAAGCACTGCAAACATCCCAAAAATTTGGGATTTCAGTTTTCTTCTCCTTCTACTGCAGTTTACAGGAGGGCTTTCACTGAAAACCCTCCAGTAAACTGTAGTAGAAGGAGAAGAAAACTCTTACCTGTATATATTTGCTTACTGGTTCAAAATCAGAGGTCATTAGTCAATGGCTCAGAAGTTCATATTGATGGCTACTGAGGCACTCAAATATCATTAAGAGGTAATGGATGTTGTCACTTGTTATACTTTATTAGCTTTGTAACTGATGTAATTATTTAATGAGAGTTCAACATCCATTCACTATCAGATTCTGAGAATTCTTTCCATAACTACTTGGTGACGTGACAGCAAAATTTAGGATCAGAATAAATGCAAATCAGTTCATGAACTCAGTAGAGACAAGAACAACAGACAGACTCTAGCAAACAGGCCTAATAGATTGAGCTTCCTTTAATATTCATGTCTTGACATAGAAATAATGTTACACAGAAGGCAGCCTTTAAAAATGTCACATTTAAAGGTGAGATGTCTGCACATCTATACATACATAGGTAACTAGAGCCTAGGTGACTGCTTAGAACCTGTGAAAAAATTTCTCTTAACTCTGGAATGTGCTTGTTGGCTTTTATGAATTAATTTGGTTTAGTTCTTGTAAAAACCAAAATACAAATAGAAAACTAGTAATCAGTTATCAAGGTTAGGAAACCCTGAGTTTCCTCAGGGCCTTTTTTTTTTTTTAAGGCAACATCTCCATGCATTTCCACATTTCTTTATATAAACACACTTTCTATATAGCATGTTCTGCTATGCTGTGTATCACTGCTAAACAGGCAACAAGTGACAGAAGACTCAGGCACTGCCCCAAAGTCTACCTTGTCTAAGGGGCAGAGAGCAAATCACTCACTGTCACACAAGTCACATACCAAATTAGTCATCAGATCCACCACTGCAGCTTACACTTCTCTTGAGTTGTTCCTGGGGTCACTCTGCTTCTGTGTTACAGATAAGAAAAGCAGCCTGGGTAGCACCATAAAAGTGGTCAAAGAGAATCATCCTTTTTCCCAGGGGAATTTCTCTCTCTGGTACCAGCATAAATAATGACCAATGTCCACAAATAAAACCTTTCAGAACTGATAAGGTCATTCCTTTCAGTCTGAAATGTCCTTAAAGGACAGAGCTGACTAGAAAGTCCGGTCAGCAAAGCTTGAAAGCAGGAAAATCTACTGAGAAGAAAGATACAGAAGGTTTTGTCAAGGCACACATTATTCATGGATCCCGATCGCATTGTGCCAAAGCTCCTATTCCTGCTCTCCTCTAACATACGGTGGTCTGGAAGGGCTGCAACCAGGAACAAAGCCCCTACCAGGAGTTGCATCCCAGGAAGTTGGAGGGTTGGCTGAGCACATTTGCTTCATTGGGCTTCCACATCATTAACTTATTTGCTTGTAGCTCTCACTTTCAGACTCACTGCACATAGCAGTTTTGGCTTCCATACTTTCTCTTATCATTTACTGGATCATCAGAGACAGATACAGAGTGAGAAACCTGAATGGAAAGCATGTCTTCATAACAGGCTGTGACACTGGACTTGGAAACTCACTGGCTAAATGGCTTGACAAAAGGGGATTTTGTGTCATTGCTGCATGTGCCACAGAAAAAGGAAGCCAAGAGCTACAGTGCTGCTCTTCACTCTCACTGAAGACAGTGAATCTGAACTTAGCAGACTCCAGCAGCATTGCCAGGGCTGTGGTGTTTGTGACTGAACAGACAGCTGGCAAGGGTAAGTGACAAGGCAACTTCTCAGAAAGATGATTCAATATAACCAAATCTAGTCTAGCTAAAAGTTCTGTTGCCTCTCTACTCACTGCAGAGGCATTTTTAATCTCACTGATGAAACACATTCACTCCTCAGCTCTGTCATTTCTCAGTTCAAAGATATTCTCTCCAGCAATACTGCCCATTGCTTTCACCAACAGGATACCTAAAAATCTATATGCTCTGTCTGTTAAAAGCAGATCATTCCCAGGTGTGTTTTTTAAACTCCTTCTGATGTAGTTGAAGAATGTCACTGGAAGGAAGGTACTAACTGTACCAGGAAATTTTCTTGACAATTAAGCCCACTCAATTAAAAATGGTTAATTCAGGGCCTCTGTAGTCCTCCTCTAGTAAAGATAAGAGTATATTTTTGCATGCCTTGATAAGTCTGACATTTGCATTGTACTGAACAATTGCACTGACTGCAACAGTGAAACACCTGCAATTTCAGCCAGTTTCGTTAGAGTTGCTGTAGCTGTCACTACCCCTATCATACACCTCTGAGTACTCCTGTAAAAGAAGAGGAGCTCACCCTTTGATACCTATGAGACTTCAGTGTTGGGTTTGGCTAAAAAGATCTGCATGGTAAATATATTCGACTGTGGCAATACACATTTATCAGCATTGATAGCTCAGACTAAAGGCTACCAAAGGGCATCACAGCACTGTAACTACCAGTTGTAAACACAGTTACACCAACTATTCAATAGGCTTATTAATAAATTAAGTACTTAAAACAGCAAAACATGTATCTTCTACCATAAGACTTTCTCCTCAAAGCTTGTAATAGGCTTTTGGCCTTATCGTGAATATTCCAAACCATTCTTGAATGCAGAGATTGAGAGCAAGTATAACAAAATTATTAGCACTTACCTCCTCCAGCAGGCTCTTGCTCCCAACTTGTAGAAAGCCCCAGGTTCTCAGCCAGGACAGCCACTGCTAATGCTTTCCATTCAGTGTGTAAGACTCTTTATGGAGGCTGAGTGCTGGACTTTCGGCCTCTCACCTCAGGCACAGCCTGTCCTCAGCAAACTCTAGGAAACGTCACTATTTATCTGAAGTTCCTCGAGTAATTTCTAAAGGTAGTAAAGCAGCAGTATCAATACACAGGGCTAAGCTAGTATCTTTAGAAGCATTGACTAAGAACACATTTGGTTCAGACCTTTAGACCCCAAACCTGAACAATCAGTCTCTCCACTTCTATGCAGACCATTTGATTTTCACAGGAATACAAACGCGTATTAAGAGCCTACATACCTGAGCAGATCTGGATAAAGCCCAGCACGGTGGCCCACACCTCCAGACAAAATAGCTTTCCTTTAACACTTTACCCATGCTCTTCAGCAAGTTCTAACAGGTGTACAAACTAGACCATCCAAACATATCCCAGATAACTGTATTCATCTCAGTGAAGTTTTTGCAGACTGTGTGCTTGGTTCCCAATGCACACATGATACTCCAGGGTAAGATATTGCCATATACTGAAATAAAATGGTTTTGCATTCCTCCTAGGGCTTTTTGGCTTGGTGAGCAATGCTGAAGGATCAGCACCGGTAGGACCCACTGACTGGCTGAGGATTGAAGACTTCCATTCAGTCCTGGATGTTAGCCTGCTTGGACTGATTGAAATCACACTCAAGCTTCTGCCACTTCTGAAAAAAGCTGAGGGAAGAGTTGTCAATCTAATTAATGCCAAAGGTCTCATGGCTTTTGTAGGGGGTGGCTACAGTCTGTCCAAATGGGGCATGGAAGCTTTCTCTGACACTTTAAGGTAAGTAGCCAGAAACACATGCGTGAATCCAAGAACAAATTCCAGACATGCTGAGGAAGGGTGACTGTACGTTTGCCCATTTTGATTCTGCTCTGGAAATCTTGCCTAAAGGGGAAAAGGAAAATAAGAGGACTGGTCACTTTTTTAAGATTTCACTCTCCAGTACTATGGACAGACCCAGCAAGAGGCTGCACCTGGAAAATTTTCATGTCCCAGACAAGTTGTAAGTATGCAGATTTCAGGCATGTGAATCCAGTGCATGCCTGAAAGTAAATCAAAAATATAGCTGGTCAGACATCCAGTTTCTTGGGCAAGTTATACTTGCTTGTATATTTTGCTCTAATTCTCCTCAACAATCTGAGCTGGGAAATTCTAGACAGCAACCATACTACCAAAGGTAATTGTAACTTCAGAAAATTAAGCTGAACACCTTTGCTGAAACAGCTGTATTGCACTGCTTCTAGAAAGCTAAGGCCCAGCCCAGTGAGTCAAGTCTTCATGAGTCAGAACGACTAGGAAAGCTGGTTTCAAACCATTATGAGTACTTACTTAATGAAACTATATATCCCAAAGAAATAGAAACTAATGGCTAACATATATGTGGTCCATTCCTTTACACACTGTAGAACATGGGTTCCTCGGTCTCTTAAGCTGTCCAGCAAGACAAAAATGCCATTTTCACCCCAAAAGAGTTGCACTGCAACTTGAAATTACATTGAGGGAACTACACTATGAGGAAGCCCACTAACCTTTATTGCATTAACATTTAATAATTTAACCATAGCCATTTAGCCATAGGACAGAGAATGAAGTTCTACTCTAATTGAAATTTTTTTCACTTTTACATTTTTTCAGACACTTTAATGATCTGCTCTTGCTGTGAACTAAAATAATGCAACAGTATATGAAATTGTCAAAAGCTTTCGTATGATAAGACATGACTAAGATGCACTTAGCTGTTACACCCTTTACAAGAGTCCAACATAAACCACACAGAGAATTGTGAATCTACTTGACACTGCTTTTTTCCCGTCAGTTGTCTGCTCTGCTTTTACAGAACAAGTACACTGTTATGAATCTAATTTGAACCTTTCAAAATAATTCTGATATATTAAGATAATAAAATTCTCAAATATTAATGTGACAGATTTTCAACTTACTCATGATTCATAGTTGCGCCATTATTGGATGTCAGGGAGATTACTGGGTTTCTTTTCTTCTAGGATAGAAATGCGGCATTTTGGAGTGAAAGTAAGCATTGTTGAGCATGATTTCTTTAAGGCAGAAGAAGTTAAGTCAGAAATCATTGAGAAAAACCTCTTCAAACTTTGGAACAGACTGACTCCTGAGATCAGGGACTCCTATGGAGAAAAATACTTAGTTGAATGTAAGTAGAAAAAGGATTGTATGAAAGCTCAGGGGGAATATTATTAACATATATAAATACCTGAATTGAAGCTGTAAAGACAACAGAGCCAAGACCTTTTTAGTGTTGTCCAGGGATAGGATTCAAGGCAAAGGGCACACACTGAAACACAGGATGTTCCTGCTGAACATTTCAGTGTGAGGGTGACTGAGGAGTAGCACAGGTTGCCCAGGGCAGCTGTGGAGTCCCCCTCTTTGGAGATATCCAAAACCATCTGGACATGTCCTGGGCAGCCTGGTCTAAGTGACCCGGCTTAAGTAGTGGGGCTTGATGCCAGGGGTCCCTCTCAACTTCAACCTATCTGAGATTCTGGGAACATTTACTTGACATCATTAATGCTCATTAAGGACCCATCACTGACTGTTCTTTACTATGTGCATGTTAGATGAGGCCTGAGATATTACTTCACACATGAGACTGGTGAGATACAAGGTCATGCTACCTTTCCTTGTCCCTCAATACTCACAGGCAGGATGCCCAGTGGAAATGAGCTGCTATGGCCATATGCTACATTTATTGCTTATTGGTATCTGAAAATTTAGTGCAATGTGACACAGAACATACTGTACAGAACATCTGGTTCAAGTATAGGCCAGAGAGGTTTTTGTTTATTGGACTTCTGGGTGTTTTGTAGCCTTTATTGTCTCTGCTTTGCTGTAGCTATACTGCTTTCAGCACTTGAGACAGTAGTTTAAAGCAAGCCTGAAGCTGTAGCCAAACCTTTGGATATAAAGAACACCCTCACAGAGATGTTGCATATAAATGCTTTCAGGATTATTTTTTTCTTTACAGATATGAAAGTCCAAAGATCATCAGTGAAAAGACTGTGTGACTATGATATTTCTAATGTCATAAAATGCATGGAACATGCCCTGATAGCAAAGTACCCCAGGACAAGATACAGAGCTGGATGGGATGTAAAGTTCTTCTGGCTGTTTCTCTCCTATGCCCCGAGCTGTTTGTCTGATATGCTGCTGCGTATTACACTTCCAGCTCCAGCAGAGAGCAGGAGACCAGTTCATGGAGTTCTGATGAGTGTCTAGAATTAACACAGTATCAGCTGTGCAGAAATAAATATTTATCCTACCAAAACTAATGTCCTCTTCTTTACCAGTTATTAGACTGTTAAAATTCTTCTCAGAAGACATTTTCTCCATCCCTCACCCAACCTTACCTGAAATTCTGAGTTCACAGGTAGGCTTGTAAATCCAGCATGTTTTTGAAGGCTGTTGCTCAGAAATTATACCTCTGTAGGATCTGCATTCATAAAATTTTCAGCTACAAAACTAGTTAATACTATTCACACAAGACATGATGTCAAATAATAATGAAGTCCAGCTATCACAGCATATTCCAGAAATTACAATTATAGTATCTGACCACTTGATTATTCAATTCTGCAGGAAAAAAACCACAAGCAATTTTACAGATATGCAATTCTAGGGAAAATCAAAACTTCACTGTTCTATGCAGAGTATCGAAAGGCATACTTTTACTGTCTTCCTAATATTAGTATAGTTTATGGGGAAAATACAAAAACAATGTGCATTTGTATTTCTTTCATCCTCAGTGTGTTTTGCAAGCTAAAATTATTGTTATTTCACTTATCAGATGAAGTAGGTCATTAGTGTAGGCTATAGCAAATCCTTTCAGTTGTACAGAGCGTGTTCAGAATGGCAAAACATAAGCTGACATTACTGCACCTTTTGTACACTATTTCTATCTCTTGAGCTGTTGGCCAGAGGCTTACAAATTGGTGCTCCTAGAGATATTAAAATTGAAGGGGTAAAGGTTTTATTTGCTGAAGTGCTGTGCTGGTGATTAATCATTAATGTGCAATTCAATTAAGCTTAAAAAAAATACCATGTGCAGGTCAGAACTCCAAACACAGGAAAAGAAGTTTCATCACTATGTATGAGAGGGCATGTGTGTGTGTTTGCAATGGGAAAAAAAGGGACAGTATGTAAAATGTGCTAGTAACCTTCAAGTATTTCATTGAAGTTCTATTCTCTAGCAAATGGCTTCAAGAATAAATATATTTTACTTCATTTCACAATAAATACTTGCAGAGAGAGAAATCTTTCTATCTGGCCAGGCAGCTCTAAAGAGAATCTACATGAAGAAATTAATGGTGTCATTTATCAGCTCTGTAGTCGCAGAATACACGCAGTTGCTGAAATCTCTAAAAATCAGCTTTCTTTGAAACAGAAAGAGTCCAAAATTTAAGAATTCAAGCAGGGACTGTCCTGATAATGGAAAAAGAATACAAGTGAAAAATTAATATAATCTAAAACTTCTGTTGTACAAAGAACCAAAACCTAAATTTTACATAATCAGAAGGGTACACTGATGAAGAGTAGATAATCAGAAGGATACTCAGTAGCTATGCTGCTGAGAGGAGGAGTCCCAGTTGAAGCTTAGGAATCCTTCACCATCAGATATGCTAAACAACCAAACCTACATACTACCTAACTAGGGAGTAACCCAGGGACTGTTTTCTTCCATATCTGAAAAGTTAAAATTATTACAGGAAAAAAAATAGTATTTCTGATACATGGCTCACATATTAGCAGTTTTCACCAACACTGGTTCCAAATCTTTGAATCTTTGAATTCTTTCCTTAAGAACAGCACCTTGCATCTCAAAGAAATCCTTACAGATGTGTCTGTTGTGTTGAAAACTCTAAGGAATTTTCTACATTAATGCACTCCAGAAAAAACTCTTTTAAAAACACATAATGTGCTTAAAGAAAAAAAAAATCAAAGCATCAGATTCTGACATCAGATATGAAAGGTAATTGAAATAAGGTTTTAATCACTTATGTCCATACCACCTTGATTGTCAGTCTCTCAATAGTTAGTGTTTCCTGCTTCAAGGGCCAGTTTATTGAATGTCTGTAACAGGGCAGCTTTCACACTTACAGAGATACAGTGTCAGTATCAAGACATCATCTTACAGGAAGAACTTTAGACAGTTGTGTAAAGCAGTAAGCACTATTCTTATTTGATTTTATCTAAGGCATTGTTGTTTTCATCTCAGAGTTCATGGAAGTCTCCACAACTGAAAAAAGTACATAGAGCCTTGACACAAATTATGGAATAGGAATGTGATAAAATAATATGTTTATTAGACTTATTCAGCAGCATCATTTTACAGTTGTCTTTTCTAATTAAAGTATGTTACAATGTAATTACAAGCATTCTAATTAGAAATAGTATATATTTTGAGAATTTAGATATAAAACAATTAAGTAGCAAAAGTCTCAATCATTATAAATTCAGGAATCTTTGTATGAGTAGCTAGCCAGGAATACTGAAGAACATGGTCCTGCAATCAGAGTTTTCTCAAATGGTTCATGTTGTGGAAGCTATTTTGGCTAATTATTAGAAGAGCTAAAAAGATCAATAGTATATTCTGATGGAAGGTTAGAGGAACAACCAGATAACTACAAAGACTGCATTAGTAGAAATTGTTTCCCTTTCTATTAATATCCACCTCAGGAAATAAATAGTCAATAAAATGAAATTTTCACATTTAAAAAAAACCTGAAGGAATTCTGAAATGAACCAATATCTTTCACATTTTGCTGTTTGGAAATAAGCTGCTACAGAAACCTATCTACGTCATAGTACAAATTGGTTCCAGAGACTCCAGCCAAGAACAGAGGTATTCCACTGATGAGCCAGAGAGAAGCTCATTAAGTAGTTGTGGCACTAAAATCTAAATATATCCAGTATTCATAGGAACACTATTAATGGAATTGTGTTAATTGGAGCCTAGAAGAAAAGTATGTGTCTTATAGATTGAAAGGAAATTATGTCAGGCAATTAAAATATTGTAAGAACAACATTTTGCACAGGTAACTATTCAGCATAATAGTGCTACATTGACTCTTTCATCTTTTGTTTAACACAAGAGGAAGAGATACCCATTTTTATATACAGTACTATATAAAATAGATGGCAAAGATGCCCAGAGCACCAGTAGAATTTTTTAAAGGTGCTGTTATTAAAGGTACATTCTAAAGAAAGACCCTGTAACTCAGTAATGTTCCTTTATTTGCCTTGTTTGGTTCTCTTTTTTTTTTTAGTTTTAAGCATTTATATAATTAATTTAGCCCTAAATATATGACTGATTCCATACAAATTTCTACTAGCAACATCACTGAACAAGATAATCTCAGAAAAATTTACAAATGTACAATATATTTATAACATTACTTTCAGACAGTTTCAGTGCAAAGATATACATATAGTACATCACGATAATCGTTCATAAAAATAGAAATTGGCATTTGTCAAAAAAACAAGGCATAGTTTCAACATACATCTCCAGCCACTGGCTAAGAGATGTATATATTTTTATAAAGCATTTGAATGTGAACCTTACTCTTCTGTTTATAAAAAATATATGTGCAAATGGATGTGTCTAATTTCCCTAAATGAGTTACCTAGTTACACCACAGAGTCCTCTTTAACAAGGTTGGCGGTGTCTTTAAATGTATCCTCTGTTGCTGTGTAAGCTAGTGGTTGGTCTCTCTTCAGAATAATCTTGGGAGGCAGTGAAGGAGAATGGGTAGGGACATTTTCTGTGTCCTGTTGCTGCTCCTTTTCCATCTGGAACAATAATAATAAAATAAAACCTTACATTCTAATGCACCATACATCCAATATTAGCTTTCAGAAATAAAGTAAATAAATAAATATTCAGTAAATAAATATTCCTCAAGTTAAATGTCATGATATAAATTATTTCTGCAAAACACCACCTGTAACAAAATGAAATGCTAATTTCAGCTTAGATAGTACAGCTGAGTAAAAACAATACTAGAAATTTATACTCCATACACTGAAACTTCTACTCTAATGCTTAATGTCAGGAGCAGCTGTGCCACCTGAGCCAAGCCTGCTCAACACCTCATTGAGCATGACATTTAGTAACCTCTGACAACCACTTCATTCCCTAACCTGCACTGGAATTTCTGTGCTGTTCCACATAGCAGCAGAATCTACCAATAATCTTTATCCTATGAAAGCAAGAACAAAGTCCATCAGTACATTGGCTGAAAAATAGAATTATATAATATAAACAATACCTCTGCATATATTGGGTTTTCAAAATTAGTGTTTTGTTTCTTTTTTCTCTTGAAGAAACTCCACTTTGATTCCTGAAACATAAAAATTATTAGAACTTCACATATTTTTCTCAAAGCTTCTCTGGAAACTGCCATTACAGTGTTGGATTTCACTTGCATTGACTGCTACCCCAGTGACTTCAGATGGATGTTCTTACATCACTAGGTTGTATAAGCATGGAACAAAAATTTATTTTTTTCCTAGATTACCAAGTTATTTCACCTAAAGAAGTATTCACAAAAGACTAGCCAACAAAAATTACCAAATTACTTCATGAAATCTTATATACCAGACAAGTATATCAAAAAGGAAAAAACTATCTTGAAAACAACACAAGGGCAATTATTGAGGGATATGAAACTACATTAAGTTGACTGCATCTTCCCTAGCAATTCAATTTTTCTGATCTGGAGCAGAACATAAACAAGGCAGCCTTAGAGCATTTTTATTTCCTACCGGAGGTGTATCTGTACTCTGAGGGGTTTCCTTCGGGCTAGTAGATATCACAGAGGAATACACAGGGTTTTCAAAATTTTCATTTTCTCCACTACCAGCTGCTGCTACCTGTTGGAGAAGGAAGAAAATCAACATTCTTCAAAGAAGAAAAGGTGGTCATAAGGGAAAATGAAAGGTGAAAGTCAAGCCAAAATTTATCTTACAAGTGTTGGCCGAATGACTGTAACTGCACCAGCTGTGCTGGCTCCACCATCTCTGGTTGTATACATTGGATTTTCAAACGTGATTGGTTGTTTCCCCGACTCCACTGCAAAGTTTTCATTCTATGGAGGAAAAAACCCAACAACTGCAGTGGAATAAACACCTCCATACTCCTAGGAATTAATGTGTAGTCAAACTCTTCATCTTGGGGAACAACACATGGTTACTTTCATGTAGGCTTAGACAAAACCTTTATCTGTTAAAATCACAACATCAATTTACTTTTACTCTCTGACTTGGCAGCCTGGACTACTGAATGTTCCAGTATTACCCCATTTCTTAGATGGACAACCCCCCTACACATTTCAGTACTTGACTCAAAGTATTTTATGATAAGGAAAGATGACTTTCATAAATCATACCTTCAACAGGGAAGAGACATCAAAGGAGGAATAATATCCAAATAAATATTTTAATTTAGACTTCAAAATGACATATGAATTAATAAGCAGTAACTGATATATAAGAGAAGGGGATTCATTAATTTTGTCCCAGCAAGGAGATTGCTGTATTTTTTGAGACAAAGCAGTGTGTCCCCTCAGTTACGTGAGATGAGTTACAACAGGTAAGAGGATAATGAAAACAAAACCCCACCCAGACGCACTTGTCCTGCTCTTTGACACAGCCTCATGACAGAACCAGCAAGGAATAGCACAGGAATAGTACAGCAGCTAGTCCCTTAAACCTGCCTCATTTTCACAAACACTGCTTCATGCCCAACGGATTAACCTTTTTGCTACCAGAATATGGCAGTAAACTCTTGTCAGCTCCCTCAAACTAGACTGACTAAGAATAGCCCCATGGAAAAATATCCAACATCTACTCAGGCATATATGACTTTACAATTTTATGAGGCATATCCCACAGTTCTTCATTACTGTACACCAAACCTTTTGAATTCTTTTCCAGTGAACACAACAATTTTTTTGTTTATATTCTGATTACTAGGGAGAACTAACGTCACACAAGTAGAGAGAGTCTTGATACAGACCTGTTATTGGCAATGTATAAACTGCATTGTTTGAGCTTCAGGATGTCAGTATGAGGCCAGAAAATGCCAAGCATGGACAAGTCCTTTGTGCATGAAGAAGTTTTGGGGTAACATACAAGCCTAAAGCTATTTTTCCAGTATTTACCAAAATGCTTATGTGGATGTTTTGTTACACAAGCTGCGTAATTTTAACAATTACTGTGTTTCTTCATCTAGGCAAAGGTCATACTAGCAGCTTATCTTCTTTAGCTGTTTCATTTCATATCTATTCACCATCAGTTTAGGGAGTTCCCACCTTATACTTGGCAGCAAGCGCTTACTATTTAAACATACCCATGATCTGTTTCCTACAAGCAAAATCATTTGTACACTGTACTTGCGGTAAATGGGAATAATACAGGGATCTGCTATTTCTCAGATGTGCATAACAAAACGTGCATTAGGTAGAGTTACACTTTATGATGTCCCCATAACTGTTAAATGTGATTTGTTTAAACTTCATAAACTAAGGAATTTTCAAATCTATACTGTATTGCACAAAATAGTGAATCCTGTGGTTAGGAATGAGTTTTACCTCTGAATGCTCTAACATACTATCTGGTTTTGAAAACTACACATTTTAAACTGTTCTATGGAACACAGAGATCCTAAAGAATTCCCTGTTACAATGCTTTCATTTGTCTAGTCATTCCCTTTATATCCCATGAACGTACTGAAAGACAAAAGAGAGTAATTGACCTAATTTCTGCTATATAAATCTTAACAAAATGCACATTATTTTAAAGAACATCCTATATTTGTCCTTGCTTTCAAATTATGAAAAGCTATTTCAGGAAACTATCAATCATTGTTCACTTCTTTTCTAGAACACATTTATCATCCCACTATCATTTTATAGATAAAAGGCTCCCTTCTATAAGCTACTAATTACATTAAAAGAACACAATTAAAAAATTATTTGAGAACTAAACCTTACCATTTGCATTGCTCTGTCTATAGCAGAATCTCCCCCAAAGCCAGAGACTCCTATGTCCATGGTCACATCTGCTCCCGACCGGAAAGTTACCCCATTGCCATTTTCATTAGATTTTACAAGACTGCTCAAACTATAAAAAAACCCAAACAGACAAAAACAAACAGACAAAAATAAAAAGAAAGTAGAAGAGATTACACAGAAAGAGAGTTTATAATACAGTTTTTTTCAGTTGCATTTCTAAGCATAATTGTCACTTTGAATTTTGGCAAGCTAGCATCAGAAGTTGTATTTCTTTATTAGTTTAATGAGTTTTTCAACCTAAGTTAGCCCCCTCAGAATCATCTCAAATACCTTTGTGTGCTCATGTAGACATCAAATGATGTCAATGAAATAAAATTTCACAAAATTTACCTACATTTTGAATACACTTAATGTTGATTTAAAGACAAATGCATGGATCCACTCAATTACTCAAATTCATTGAAACTGGTTTTTAAAACACACATCTGAAATTTGACAAAATAAATCTGCCAACACCTATACTGAAGATTTATGCATGCAAATAATGAAGATACCTACAAGACACTGTTTTCATACTAGTGAATGTTCAGTCTGTGTATAGATTTATGACAACCACAAGTGCACTCTAGATATTTATGAATAATAAAATAAAATGAATAATAAAAATGGAAATGGTCTGAAAGCACACTGTTGGGCTAAAAAATAATAGGAGAAGGGAAAGATAAAAAGATAAAAAATAAAAGTAACCAAATACAGGACATTCCCACACAGAAATCCGAGTATGTAACATCCCTGAGGCATCTAACTACAAATCTGCTCCATAGCTAACCTTTGGTTTCATTTTGTCAAATTTGCCTAACTTGAAGGAAGGCAGAAGTGCTGGAATTGTATGTCCAGTTGTATGTCCTCACTGGATCTGGCTCATGGTAGACTTCTTTCCTACAGCTGGTGCTGTAGGAAACGTCACCAGTCGGCCCTGTAAGCATCAGCTGATTCAATTTTTAAATGGTAGCTCTTAGCTACAAATCCTGTACAGGGACAGGTCTCGTACCACAGGCAAGAGTAAGCTGTAGCTGAGTTAAGTCTGCTGTAAAGGTATGAGTTCTGAGTTAAAGAGGGATTGAGCAATGGCAGCACTAAGACATATGGCAGAAATAAATAAACTCATGAAAAAGTTGGATTAGAATCACAGATTCACAGAATGGCTAGGGCTGGAGGGGACCTTAAATATCATCTATTTTCAACTTCCCTGCCATTGGCAGGGACCCCTTCCACTAAACCAGGTTGCTCAGAGCTCCTTCCAACCCAGCCTTGAGCAAATGCCAGAGACGAGGCATCCACAACTTCTCTGGGAAATCTGTTCTAGTGCCTCACCACTATCACAAAGAATTAATTCTTAATACCTAATTTAAACTTACTCTCTCAGTTTGAATCCATTCCCCCCTTGTCCTGTCACTATGCACCCTTGTAAAAAGTCTCTCCCCATTTTCCTTCATCTACTAGAAAATCATCCTCAGGCCACTCCTAAACCTTCTCTTTTCCAGGCTGAACAAACCAAGTTCTCTCAGCCTTCCTATGTAGGAGAGTTGCTCCATCCCTCTAATTATCTTGGTGGTGTTCATCTGGGCTCACTCAGTGACACTAGTTTAGTGTTATCCTCCAGTGAGGAAGCAGTTTTAGCTTCATCCACATTACTGACTACAGTGATTTAATTACTACAGTGATTTAAGAGCTATAACTGGGAAATTGGTGCAAGGATTATGAAATGTGCTTTTATGCATTTTAAAACACGTAATTAGCTTAAAGCTAAAAAAATTCAAAGCATCATATTCTGATATCTTTTCTAAAACAAATTAATTTTAAATAATTAAAATATATTTCCTTCATCTTCCTTTGATTTAAAACATCAAATATTTTTGATGTCATTTCACAAAGCTGGTTTTCACTCAACAGTTTGACTGTCAGCAGCGTAGGCATTGTCTCAGGCACTGGAAACAAAAGTTTACTACACACGTGCCATATTTTTAAGCACATGAATACAGCACTGCAGATGAGTACAGACTTTCACTTAGTAAAAGATCTCTTCAATTCATCTCAGGTCAAAGTCTTAGAAAAAATGAAAACATTTCACTGTGGTCTTTTTTATCTTTTTGAACTGAATATGCAGCTTCAGATCTGGTAAATGGTCTTCTATATTGCCCATTATTTAAAAGCTAATTTAGAATGTCAAAGAGCTTTACAGTCATCCTTTGTTATACAATAATGATCAGCTATGGTATTGCCTGGAATGAAAAATTCACTGGAGATACTGCAACACTGCACTTCCCATATTCCACCAGAAAGGGCACATGGCAAAAATTGATTTTTCAGAAATATTTAGAAACAAATCTACATTTCCAGTTCACAGACATTCCTGCTCTGAAAGTCTTCAAAACTTACCTTGGTAATTTGGGAAGCGCGGGTAAAAGGGAGCCTGTCCGTCTGTAGTTGAAAAAGCCTCCGACCGCTAGCACTCCAATGATGATGATCAGTATGACTGTCAGCAACACTGCTACTGCTGCTGCCAAAGACAGGAGAATGAGAAAACATTCAAGCAAGCATAGTTCTGTGCAAAACAAGAACCCAGAGAATTAAAAGCCTGACCCTGAACAGGTATCATGGTGAGGTATTACAAATTCTTTAGCTCAAATGTCAAGTGCAATATATTCTTGAAGCTTACTTGTTCCAGGAGGGACTCCTTTCGACAATCCTATTTCACAATAATTCCCAGTGTATCCATAAGAACATCTGTAAATGTAAGAAGGACAGCTGACTGAATGGCTTTTATTAAGTTTGGGATCTCAGCTATATGATTATATTCTGAAATGTTTATCTACGACCCAAAAATTTTAACTCCATGCTCAGTAATTATATATTGCACTGACTGTATGTAAATGTAGTATGTCTCCTATATTCAGAGAACTAAAAGTGAAAATAAAAAGTGCTGAGTCAAAGGTCTGGTTTCAGTGGAGCACTGGTGGCACCTGCTGGCTGTTCCAAGCTACATTTATTGAGAGTCACTTTTCCATTGTTGTAATTTTGGGGTATAGCACTTTAGAATTTTCAGAGGTTTGCCTCTTTGGGGTTTTGGTTTTGGGGTTTGTTTGGGTGTTTTTTTCCCCAAACTGATACTTTTACTTTACTTATTTGTTGATATTTTTATGCATGTGTTTTTCAATAGTTGTTTTAAAAATGCTACTGCAGATGTATGACATCTTCTGAAGTGTTTCCAACAGATTTCAAAGAGTTTAATTGTTTCATGAGACTAAACCAGCACAGTCTGAGCCAGGACTACCCTAACAACATACAGACTTACTTGCATTTGGGAAGACTGCTTTCATCTATATAGCATGTTCCACCATTCATGCACCTGCAAGCTGGTGGCATTGTGGGAGGGGATTCAATAGCTGCAAAATTCAGAAGCCACATATGCATTATCAAGACATCCTTAACAAACTAAATAATATCAAAAATGCATTTTCTTTGTTTCTATAGATCTTGCATGTGCAAACTCACAGGCTGCTTTTCAGAATTTTTGATTTTGATAGTACATGTTCTAGTTGCTCTTGTGTCTATTTTTTTCTGCCAAATCAACTTAAATTAATTGAAGCAAAACCTCTTCTCAGAACATAGCAACTTAGCAGAGTGTAGGCACAGCCAGCTCAAGAGCTCTGTGTCTGCTCACTTTCTTTTTTTCATGCAATACAGCCCAACACCACCCTTCAAACCTCTCCATTCAGAAAGCAGCAATGCTTTCTCTCTTTTAGACTCTTCCATTCTACCAGCAGGAAGTTATACAGAGAAGGCCAAACTGGAATGCAATTACTTGTGAAGAAAAGCAATGGATGGAAATACACATAGAGGAAGAGCATTATTCTAATGGTGAATCAAGTGGGGAAAAAATCATACTAGTCTTCAGTAAGAGCTCTGGATATACTGTCAGAAAAGTGCACTTAATATAGGAAAAGCCCTGGATCTGAGCCATTATTACAGGCTATAGAGCAAGGATGTACATAAATCACAAAATTGTTATCAGCCAGAGGAAGGGTGTTGCTACAATGTTTCTTACAGGTAAAACACCCTTCAAGTAAATGAGGTACAAAAAACAGGAAAGGAAGAGGTTTTACAGGCTGTATCTCAGTAGCTGCACTAGGACCAAATAAACTAAATACATCTACAAAAGCTATGTTTGGTCACTGCACAAGCCCAGTTTTCTTAATTCCCAAACATTTTATATAAAGCAGTGTGAGTAAAGAATATCAAATTCAGTGTCTCCAGAGCAACACGCAGCAATTAGCAAATGCAATCAACACAGTTATTGATCCCTAATTTAAATGCATATTGCATATATTCATTGACTATTACATATTACTATAACCTCTTTCTGCAGCTCACATCACATGGCAATAGAAAATATCACTACTAATTATTAAGAAAATTTAATTTAGAGGAAAGGCAGTGTCAAAGTGATAACATTTTCTCTTTCAGTGCAATAACAATATAATTCAGAGAAAATTAACCATAGGAAAGATGCCAGACATAATGCTACAAATCATTAAAGATCCATTCCAAGGACAAATAGAAGGACATCTGGCTACCACCTCCACCACTCTAAGCTAAGAATGCAGACTCTCAGCTAGAGAGAAATAGAAATTCTGCAGTGGTATTTTCACTGTTCTCAGTAAAGGCTGAGAAATTCTATTTGATTTGTGCTCCTGGAAGCACTGTGAGGGTTTTGCTGCAATGCAACAAATGCATTGCAAGCATGAAATTCTAGTGCCTAAAAGACTCTCCAGAGTACAATTATCCAGAAGTTATCTCTGTTCACACTCTTGAGTTCTGTAAACTTTAAGCTTCTATGATACTGATTAAATAAGAGCTTCCACAGAATTGTAAACAAAATTGTTAACAATAATTTGTCAGAAACTCTTAGTTCTGAAATCAAGACATTCTTAAAAAAATACTTTTGAAATTTCAAAAATATTTTGGAATTTCAAAACAAAAATCAGAAAGTGTGACCAGTTTTGTAGCTGGGTCTGGTTTGGATGGATTGACAGACCTATATCCATTTTACAAATGACACGCAAAGACATTAAAGAAAATGTACAAGATGACCACAAATCAGTGATGACTGAGAATAAAAGCCAGATATTCTGATTTACCAATATCTATTACATCAGTTAGCATATCTCTCCATACTTCTAATTCAGTAATGCATTTGTATTCCTAAAGAAAAGCTTCTGTTGCTTTCATTTCCAGTTTGACAAATTATTCTACCTGCATCACATTCCGTGCTGCTGCCTTCTAGAAACCGAGTCCCTTGAGGACATGAGCAGGTGTATCCTCCTGGTCTCAGCAAGCAGAGGTGGCTGCAGACATCTTTACAAGGATTAGGCACTGAAAAAGTGATAAAGTGATAAAGATTTGAAGAAGCAATGTAGCATATTGGTAAAGGTAAAGCAGGGCAATTCCATAGTCAGTTGTGTCAACACACCACATTTATACTAAAACCTTCTCTCTGCCTTTTCTTACACCCTTACATTCTTAAGGGAGAGACAATGGCTGCTGAGAGCCCATATAGCACCAGGAACAAACTACTCCAAGTATTAAATGATCTGCACTTTGCCAGGATAAATATATATTATGACTGTCCTTGTGAGGGAGGGGGAAAAGAGAAATGACATGGTCATATTTTAGAGACTCGAAAGACCGGTGTGTGGTGTTCCACTATTGATTTCATCTTGGCTGTGCAGGAAATACTTGTCAGCCTCTATTTAATTTTTAGGTTTTCAGAAACTAATATTATCATTTACTAATAGACACATTATCAAAAGTTTCCTAAGCTCTTTGCAGACATCGATACCAACTTCAATTTCACAGCAGGAAATGGCTCACTGGGATCCTGATTACCCACCTGACTGATTGTATCTGTGCTGGTGATAGATGCGCACTTGGGTAAGCCACGGATTTACGGTCAGAACTTTCACTTTTTCTCCATTTCCAAATTTATCCTTCTTCCAGACTTCTCCTCGTTCTTTAGCTATCCAGTATAAATGCCCTTCAAAGACATCAAGGCTGTATGGACTGCCTACTTCTCAAAGGAACCAAATAACAGACTGTTAGCAAGCAAATCTTCAGTGGAACAGACAAAACTGCTGTTCTTCAGCTTAAATACATTATTTATTGCTTTCATTTTAAGACACATGCAGTCATATGTTTATATCCTCATGTGCCAGACCTCTTCATATCTCAGTGGCCACACTGATTAATACTGATTAATAGTGTACATGAAAAATAAGAATCTAGTTTTCCACATTACTTCCTATTTGGATCACAAACTCCACTCTGGGAGTCTAGTTACCAGGCATCCCTGAACCTGGTGTGCCATTGATCACTGTATAAAGGAGAAAACACTACCAAGACTTAATGTTTGAAAAGCTCCCAAATGTAGCCCCACTTGTGAAGCCCAAGTGCTTGTTAGCACACATCTTGGTTACTATTAATTGCATAGTACATTCTTACCTCCATGTAGTACAATGGTTCTGTCTGTCCCATCAGGTCTCATGGATTCAATTATATTTTCTTTAGAATCACTCCAATAGATCCTATCATTGTTCAAATAATCAATAGAAAGACCAGTTGGCCAGCCAAGGTCTTCAGAGACCAGAGTTTGTCTTTGTTGTCCATCCATCCAGGCACATTCAATCTTTGGCTGCCTTCCCCAGTCAGTCCAATACATGAGCCTGAAAGGACAGAATGAGAAATGGATAAGGTTCAGAATTTGGTCACTGTGATTATCCTTTGGAGTTTCATGGAAAAGGTCAGTAATGGAAAAAAAGCTGTTCAGCAACTTATGTTTTGCAGATGTGATTGGGAAGGTCACAGAGAGTTCACTGAACAATAAATACCAAAAGAACACCCATCAGTCACAACAAAGCTGTAGCATCCACGTCACTTCATGGAGCTATGCTGCTGTAGCCCAACTGAGAGAAGCACATATCACAATATCTCATGATCTACCATTTAATCCAAGTTGCAGCAAGCCCAGCTACTGAATTTACAAGTGCATTTACATTGCTTTTCCCCATGGAGGAGGCTATGACTGTCCTGCTTGGAGCTGGTGAAGAGACAATCCCATCTATTTCCCTGTTTCAGCAGTAACAAAGAATCTTGGTGGGCACATTATAATGTAGAAAAGAGATTTTTATTTGAACCATCTGGTCTTGTCACTGACACAGGCATCCATGTTAATCCTAAAATGCTTTCCCATGCACACAAATTTTGCAATGTTAGTAAAAGGAAGTTCCAGAAAACATTCCCTTAGTCTTTCCTGAAAAATTACCACGGTGGGGTTTTTTGGTTTTGAATAGTATTGGAAATAATTCTGGTAAATCCTGCAATACTCACCCACGTTTTGGATTGACAGCAATAGCTGCTGGTTGATCCAGGTGAGAAAAAATAAGCCATTTTCTATAGCGTCCATCTAACTTTGCCACCTCTATGCGATTAGTTCCTGCATCAGTCCAGTAAAGATGTCTGAATTGCATAAAACATAAAACATTCCAAAAGTAAATAGTTTACACTTGGAAGAGGAATAAAAAAAGTTAAGACACACTCTATCAAACTTGAAGAAAATTAATAGTATGAACCTGTATTGATTACTGAACTTGTATAGAATATACAGACCCTAAATATAGGTAAGTTTAGCAAATGTGTGTGATCTGTTGGCTCACTTGTTTTTCTCCTGTGAAAAAGTTTCTGCAGCTACCTCTGGTCCCTGTCAAATAATCTTCATTGAAGGACTACTGAAAACTGTCATTGTTACTTTTAAGCAGCAGAAGTGGCTAGTAAGCATCTTTAAAGACTCTGTTTTTCAGAAGATGATGAGGTTCATTACAAATAAAAATTCATTTACCATGTAATTTATGCAGCAGCTCTGGAGATATCCAGCTTATTAGTTCACAGCTCCTCTCTAAACTATTGTCTTCTGACAGAGATACTAATGAATAAATTGTTCCCATATCAGATGAAAATGCTTTTAGTCTTAATAAACAGGGTGCTCAGTCTACTCTTCCTTGAATTTTGTTTATCTTTATCATCATGCCTTTATAATTTTTAATTTTTTTGACCTTAGATAATAAACAGACTCATTATTATGCACTCACTAATCATACGGTGCCTTCTGCTTGAATAAATTATCTCCTAGCTGACCTGGGAATGTGAAAAAATACTGTAATTTCTATTTGGCAGATGAGCAGCAAGACTAAGTGTTTCAAACCATGTGTAGCATTTTATATAATGTGCAGATAATGAAACATAGTTTTTTAAAATACATTTCAACATTGTTCTGAAATCGGTGCAGCACTATATTTGAAGTGCTGAAGTTGCTCACCAAGATGAAGCTGAAGCCTCACCAGGATGCTTGTGATATATTATCCTGGATGCATCAGGTTCCTCTCAACATTAATACCACATGAGCTACAGCTATACCTGTCCACCATGTCCTTTAACAGTTATATTGCAAGATGAAATGACACCATAAACTGAAATCAAACTTCCAAGACTCAGGCCCAACTTTGTCCCAGCTCTTCTCCAAGGTACTAAACATAAGGAGTGATCTCATGATTTCTATGATTAAGTTTAAAAAATTACCATGTTTTAGGCTAAAAATATCCACAGTCAGTAAAGAGAGAAAGACCTCTGAAACACAATTACAAAAACTTTACCATTTTCTGAGAAAACACATCTATTCATCAAACTTCAGAGCTCCTTCTGTTTTAGGATTGCTCATACAGCACAGGGTTGGTAAGGAATGAGCAAAGATAAAAGATAAAATTCTACTGTGGGCTGGGGAGCTTTCCTTCCAACAGCAAAGAAAGCTTGTTCCCTGGAGTGTACCTAAGTCATTGAAGAAGAATCCATCTGATATGGAGGCTTGAGTATTATCACTTTACTGATGCACAACTGATCTGCCAGTTGCACAGAATATGTGATGCAGTCAGCCACATGCACACCTATTAACCTGCTGTCTGGGCAAGGACAGCTTACTACATTTTTCTGACCTACCTTCAGACTAGACATATTCAGAGACAATTCATAAGGAATAAAAAAGTGGATTTTGCACAGCCTGATCAAATTCACAAACTGACACATAGAGAGAGAAGGTACAGCATTTTTCTAGCTTTTCAGTGTACTTACCTTCCAACCCAATCAACAGCTAACCCATCAGGATTAACTATGTATTTGAGATTCAAGTCAACTTCCTTTGTTGGATTGTTCCTACTGCTGTCAAATGTGGGGAGATAAGCACGTTTGATGGCTCCAAACTCAGAACCTTGTCCCAGAATGCTGAAGTACACAATACCTTAAAAAAAGATGAGAAATGTCTAGTTAATTACGTATTTGTCAAAAATTCTAATTTTTCTGAGGCTCTTATGTGAAATTACCAGCCCCATTTATTTATGAGTAAGGTTGTGTCAGTGTCTAGTCATCCATCATATGCAAGATACACATCCAAAGTCATCTTGAGACAGATTATCAAGAAATATATATCACATTTTCAAGAGCAGAGGATCTTAGCTCTTTACACATGATTTTGAGAGTAATTTAGACTCTCATGGAGAGTCATGTCTCATACTCTAAGGAGCAAGTATGGCCCAGAACAGTGGCCCTGTGGAAAGAGCAAAGAAAGGGAACTTGAGGAATAAGCAAAAAAAAAAGTTAATACAGGGATCTTTTGGCCATTTCTGCTTAGTTTAAGTTCTTGCAAGGTTTGGGAACTTTGGGCCAGGTTTGGGAACTGCAGAGGCAAAAGGAAAAGGAAGGGGTTAATAACAATCTTCTATTGCAGCATAATCCTAAAGAGCCACAATTCTACAGCTAAACTCACACTCAAACTAAAGGAAAACCAGATCAAAATCCCACTAAGCTAAATTAAAGCATTAAAAGAAATCCCAGTGATGATGGAGAATGAGTAGAGGGGAGGGGCACATTCAGTGGAGACCTGGCCAATTGATCTAATTTGATTTTGCTTTCCAGTGTAAATTAAACACCCACGCTGCAGAAATGCATCTTTTTAAACCAACCACTGCATGATTGAGTATTAGCATACTCACTCAGGCCTATTCCTTCAGGGTCCCAGTCATAATCCAGAGCCTGGATGCGCTCCTGGTTATCGATGTAGTCAGAGTACTGTTCTGATGAGATGTTGTACCTTCGAATGCGCACATTATCTGGCAGCAGTAACAATGGAGGATTACCTGGAAAACAATCATGAATTTACTTTCACGTATTTCTCATTTTAGAAAAAACAGATGAAAGTCATTTCTAATTAAACCTAAACGGGATTTTCACAAGTTGCATCTGTACAAGAAGCAGAGGGAATCTAGGGCCTCTTCTAAAGCTTCAGAGCTATCCAAACTTCACAGATTTCCAAAATTCATAAAAATTTAAATGCTTACCACTGAGGGTAGTATTATCCCTTTCACCATAGACCTTGCACAGACATAATTCCATAAAAATTCTTAAAAATTCTATTGTTGGCATATCACTGCATCTCAAAAACAGAATGCCACTACACACTACATGGTTCCACTTTCCCCCTCAAAGTACAGCAAACTATTTTGAAAATACAAATAAATTGCCAGTCCCTTCAGCTTTGACATGTCCAAGTTCTACCTTAAAGTTTGTGAATTCTAATGTCTCCATATTCAGATGAATGTTCTCCTGGCCACAGTTTAATTTTGGGTTAGTCTGATAAAATCCCGTAACACCCTCATTTATGAAGGCTGTGAGATGGTATGACAAAACAGGGCAGAGTTCTATTCTACAGAAATAGAACTTAGGCACAACAGTTTTCATTGTTACCAGCTACAATTATATTATCTTCTATCACTTAGCCTTCAATACTTTGTGTGTCTAGATGCTTCCTGAACAAAGCCTGTGAAGAAGGGTATCAAAAAACTGGATTTCTGACACAGGCATAAACAGGCAGCCAGGCAGAAACTGAACTGGAAATGTCCTTTGCATTTCCAGTCTAACAGCAGTAAATACTTGCTGAACTAGGCCCCTGGATGGGTAACCTGGAGACTTCATTTTCTTGTAGCATTTTTCATATTACAAACAATTTTTAGGTTTCAAAGCCTCCAGTAGCATGTAAGTTTGGTCACAGGCATTCTGTTCTGAAGATTTTATCATTTGACTAGGCACACCATATGTCTGTCACTTAGCTCTTAAAGCTGTTGAAGTGTAACTACTTTTCTAGATACAGTACTGCTTTCGGTTTTTATATAATGCTGCTCCATTGTCACTTTTTTCTCTTTTCTTCACCTCTTTATTTTTATTATTACTGATTTATTACTATTATTTTCTGAGTCAACTCTGCCTATTCAAGGACTGTCACACACAGTAGTCCCTGCACTGCAGTATGATAAAAAGCTACTGACTGATCTGAAACATTGGCTAAAGTCCTTCTGTTTGTGTGCACTAGTCCATGAACAATGAATGGCAACCTGTCATCAAACTGCCTTTGATTTATACCAGTTTAATGCAACTTTTTTCTGATGCATTATTTAGTTGAAAGAATCTAAACTTCAGGAATAGGCAACATTAATTTCCTTCTGATGATAACCAGAGGACAACAGGTTTTTGTTTGCAGAAAATTTCAGGAGAAATGAAGGCAGGCATACAAATCAAGGTATCATTTCTAATGTTTACAATTGGAAGCAGAGATGAGCACTTTCATTCCTAATTATGGAATAAGTGGAATACACAGATAGTATTGTCTTAGAGAATAAGGTTTAGCTTTGATTATCCTCTTCTTATAAAAGAGAGGATTACATTCATTAAGTTGCTATATAGCACTTGCTCTTTACAGGTGGCATTCAATCTTGCTATCAGTTAACATACCATCAGCTGCACACTGCTTCCCTTGTTGATCACCCACAGACCTGAAGCCATCTGCACAGAAACATTCATAGCTTCCTTTGGAATTCTTGCAGTCCTGGGTGCATGTTCCAAAGATCTCACACTCATTGATATCTAGACACAAGAAGAGAAAAGATTCCTAAAACTTGCTCTCTTTCTTGTTTAGTCTCTAGAGCCTTGTTGCTCTATACAATTCCCTGAAGTGAGGCTGTAAGTGAGGTGGGGGCTGGACTCTTTTATGCTGCCTGCAGTGAGAGGAGCTGATGAAATGGCCTTAAGATGAGACAGGGGAAATTCAGATTAGATATTAGAAAAAAACTTTCACTCTAAGGGTGGTCAAGCATCAGAGTAGGTTGCCCAGGGAGGTGGAGTCACCATCCCTGGAGGTGTTTCAGATGCATCTTCATCTGGTGCTGGCTGATGGTTTAGTGATTTAGGGGTTACAGTGGTGGTGCTGGGTTGATGGTTGGATTGGATATTTTTAAAGGCCTCTTCCAACCTTGATGATTCTATGCTGGTCATCTTTACTTCATGAAGTGGTAGGTTTGTGCCTTCCCCACATACTCTAAAAGATCAGTGACCTCATAAGTGATCCTTAAAATCAGCATCTATTATCAAACAACTCCTCATCACTCATCTGCTGTTTACCATGTCTTAACTACAGATTGCCAATAGTTACTCCAATCCTGCTTAACAGATTTATTTTCAGAGATGCATTTTTGTGTTAAATCAATAAGGCAAGACAAAAGATGAGGTATGACTAAAATGAGATGCAAGAGCAAAGTTTTCTTGAAATGCTGAAGACAAGACACATAGTCCTCAGAAACTATATCAGCAGGCAGGAAAGGGAGGGGTGGCCTTGGATCATTTTCAATAAAACCACACAAATTGTCCACAGGAGCTGGGAGAAACAAGCAGAAGGGTTCTCATGAAAACAAACTGAAACACCAACTGGGAAGGTACTATATCACATGACCACAAACCATGGCCTTTGAGTAAACTCCTCACCACATTTTATCTGCATAAAATCCACGGCAAAAATACGACACAACACACCTTTACAGCAGGTCTCTTCAAGAACAGAACAGAAGGAGAGTATAGCCTGCAGTAAGTCTGTTTTTAATAAGGAAAAATAAAACAATCACATTTCTATCCCCCAGATTGCAAAAATATGACAAAACCTATGTGCTGTAAAACAAAAACATATCTACAGCCAACAAAAGCTTAAAAGAAGTCTTAACTGTGGAGCCAATTTTTTGTTGAATGAAGCATACATGTTAGAAAATATGATTCAGTGGCAGAACTTTTTAGGAAGCATCTGATAAATCCTGTTAGAATGTGAAAATGAGTGGTCACATTAGAATGATGAAGTGACAGGTGAACACTTATCAGCAAGCAGACATTTTTAAGATTAAAAATACCTTCACAGGAGTTGCGATTATTTTCACTGGCCTTGTACCCTGGCCTACAGGAACAGATAAAGCCTCCTTCATTCAGATTGGTACAGTTATGTTCACAGATATTTTCTGCACAAGTTCGCTCTGTTCCAGGATCTGAAAGAAAAAAAAAATTATACAATTATAACCAAAAAATGAAGTGATAAGGGGAAGGCATAATAATTTTGATCATTATTACAATTAAAATAGTTTTCAGAGAGATTAAGTTAGTTTCTTTTCCTTTTTTTTTCTGATTAAAGTTAGAAGACAACGGTAACCACTGGTTAAGAGAGCTGTCAACGAGTGAAGAGGGTCAGGAAAAGATCCCTAATCATTAAAGCACACCTTCCTTAACAGAAATTACATTCTAAATTACCACCAATCTGCAGCAACTGCAGAATTTAAGAGATTTGAATCTAATGCCTAACTTTGCCAACAGGGCTCATTCTTATCCAGTGCTTTCTTATCATCTGAACAAGAAATACTCTCAATTGATATCAAGTATAACACAGGACCTACATTATTAACATCTGGAAACTAGAGAGAAGATGGCATGTAGTTCATGCCAAACCTAATCTAAAGCCTACTGCAGACAGTACAGGTCATTGCACAGAATGTACTGCCCTTTAAAACATTCCTATAATGGAAAAACCAAGTCAGGGATAATAGTCAGTCTGTAACAGATAATGAAAATTACACACGTCTTAAAGTACATATAGAAATCTATTGGTTTATAAATACTCTATATATGCATCAAATACTTGAGTACAAATGCAAATCTGTTATATAAGCAGAAAAGATAAATAGTATGCTTATTGGAAGATAATGAGGAAAAGATACAGATGTATAGCAAAAGCATTTTAACATTAAGCTGATTATGTTCTTTTTCCATACACATTCTAGTGCTGATTAAATTAAGTTTAAACAACTAATTTCATATACATGTAGAAGCATAAATTCATTGTACACATACACACACAAATATTCCACTTTCATTATAGCAGGTATTTGAAAGGCTCCAAATGTCACCATCTGATCTGTATTCACATTTATCCCCAAAGAGCTGAATGCAGACATCAGGTGGTGTCTGTTTCACACTGCTTCATTGCCTTTTTATACTTCTATATTTTCATCAAGTCATTGCATTGGGCTATATTACCTAAAGACCATTGGGATGGTAATTGAAACAGAGAAATTAGCTGCTTCAAAATGGACTACACTATAGGCTTCCAAGTTATTTGTGTTTTGGAAGTCTGCTGGATTGCAAATCACCCGTGTAGCATTTGGCACATATTCACTTGATGGCATCACAGCCTGACAAATTGAAATTACAAGTGTATGCTCATATTACCACTCTGCAGCTGTCTATACATTGACATAAACAGTCAGGATTTTGTTTTGGTTTTTTTCTGAGGAATACCTCAGAAAAAGGTTTGGTTATTTTATGGAGTACCTCTCATGTCAAAGTTCAGGTCAGAGCTTTTACATTTAAATGGATGCTAGTAAATATATAATAAATAGTGCATAAAAGCTGTACAGAGGATCTGAGAAGGCCAACAGGCAAAGGACTAGTGGTCCTTAAAGCATTCTGTGGTCATGTCTGTAAAAAGGAAAATAGAAGCATCTCAATATACTTTTATTTTTAATAGGGCTAGAGCAACATGTATCAGTTCAGAGTCTGCCTACTAATAACTCCATAGGTTGGTCTATTGCAATTATGGTTGAAATAGATGGATGTTCTTGCCTCTGTAACACAGCCTAGTTTAAAACAAGATCAGAACCAATATCAAATATTTTCTTTTTTTGATGCATAAATACTCTAAGCTTAAAAAAGACTGTATTCAGATCACTGAATTTCATGAAACAATGAAATTATTCAAGCTGGAAAAGATCTTTAAGATCATCAGGTTGTATTATAAATCAAACACTGCCAAGACCCACTAAGCCATGTCTCTAAGTAACACATCTATATGTTTGTGGAAGACACAAAAAAATGAAAACATAAGAGAATTAAAACAAAATAAATTAAAATAATGAAAGAATGAAAACAGTAAATATTGTCCTAGCTAACTGAATAATTCTAGAACAGGCTTATTAAAAAAATAAGGAAATTCACACAGGCTACTTAAAAAACAATACTTCTTAGTATGGTATTCAAGAAAAAACATTCATTGCTTTCAGTTTCAGAAATATCTATTTCAACAGCATTGTAATTTTGTATTTTATTGATATTATTACTTACTGCAGCCTATTTCATCAAAATGGTCTCCGCAGTCATCGTAATTGTCACACACATAATGTAGGGGAATGCAATTTCCATTACTGCACTTGAATTCTTCAGCTTTACAAGGTCTTGGGGTTGGCTCTCTACCTACAATCAAGAAGAGAAATATTCCTCTGTCACAGTTTAAGCTATGAAGTACCAGCAGACAGCCCTATTCCCCATTGCTAATGGGGAAGCTGATGCCATCTGGTAAAACAGTAGCAAGGCTACTTTGGAAGTCTGTATAAAGTTAAAACCATAGCCAAGATGTAACATCGTGATTTCTAGTCACATCTCCATGAATTGAAAGAAGTCCTGCTGTTTTACAAAAAAGACAGAAGGAAAATTCTTTGTGTTAACAGTTGACTAAACTTTCCTTTTAATAGTGCAAACTTATTAATATCCTTTAATGATATACTTCATACACCTACTGCAGATTTCAAGAAATTATAGAGATATTAGTAAACTATTAACATTTAGAATATTGTACAATAAAGTCAGCAAACAATATCATTGAGCAACTAAAACTATTATTACACTTGAAAATGTACAGCACAGTCAGCGAGAACTACATAAGATTTCTGAGGGCAAAAACCTACTGAATCTTAACAGAGACACAACTTCAGGAAGTATTACCATTTGTTTATTTTAAAAGTCCCAGTTAGCCATCCCATCCAATTTTACCATACAGCCAAACTCTTTCCTCTTCCTCCTTTTAGGTAGAACTCATAATAAGATGAGCAAATATGTAGCTGGTGCTTATAATAAAATCTAGTATTGTTTGAAAATCATGCTCTTTACTTTTCAGAAAAATGTTTGACCATTTTTGCTACTTGTACAGAGAGCTATAAATACATAGTACCAATAACCATAGTTAAAATTATTTCATAGTGAGCTCTTGTTTTCATTATCTAAGGTTAACTTTGACATCCCTTTGGTATTATTAAATATTAAGCACATCAAAATTACTGAATTTGATGCTCAGTTTTTGTAAACATACAGTGTTCCTCTTTCTCATCACTTCCATCTCTACAGTCGTCCTCCTGGTTGCACAGCTCGTGACTGTAAATACAGCGATTGTTGTCACACCGGAAACGGAATGGAGATTCACAGGCAATATCCACTAAAAGCACAGAGGTCAATCAGTCACATTGTGATACTTCAGGCCACTGGGTCACAAATTATTCATATGACTTTTCTCTTGGAACATTTATGTGTTTTGTATATTTCAAAAGGTAAGGAGGCATTCAGACAAAAAAATACTTTCTGTATATTTTGGTGATTGTATGTTAGGATATTACACTTTTTTTAATCAGAACACAGTACCTCATCTTTGGCCAAAGACAAATCTCTAACTACATATAACACTGAGGTTTCTAGGTTTGTTTATGAAGGAAATTGACTGGAAATCCAACATGTTATATTTAAGTGCATTACTGACAAAACCAGTTTAACTAGCACCTCCAACACCTAATTATTAGACCTCAAGTCAGGACTTCTTAGCCATATTTACAAAGATGTCCTGGCAACACTAATAGCTTTGAAAGTTCAGCACTTGTGACAATATACATATCTGAATTAATCTTTTATTTCAAACTGACATTCTTATTTTTGATAACCAACTTGAAAAATGTGAAATAGTGAAACGTGAATAATGAAGCTTATCTCTGATATGCTTCTCCCTACTTTCATAACCACATATACAAACATCTGCAAAGCAGTGAGAAATACTGCCACAGAATGAAGTGAACTTTCATGTAAAGCAAAATTCTTAGCACTCATCCCAAATAATTACAATTTATTTTCAAATTGATCTATTATATTTAGAGATTAAGCATATTGTTCATTTTAATATCGTTTCTCTCTCTTACAGCAAAGATGAAGTTCTTCATCAGAGTCATCTCCACAATCATTATCCCCATCACATTTCCAGTATGGCTGAATACAGACATGGTTTTTGCATTCAAACAGCATGGGTGGACAGTATGTACCATTAGGATAACGTGTTGCTGAAAAAAAAAGAAAATTATTACATTTTCATTTACAATAAAAATGTTATGTTTTTTATGAAAAATAATCAGTCCAACCCCATATTGTTTTTAAAAACACTTAAATCCATAATAGGAGATACTATATGAGGTGCTTCAAAAATGTACAGCAACAACAGGCTGCAAGGACTGAAGATTTCTTCACAGCTACAAGTAATTAATTCAGGTTTCAATGAAAAGTGAAACAAGTTATGTTAGACAAGCTTTTGAAAATAAAAAAATTAATTTAACAAATGCTACTTGAATTTGTTATTGACAAATCTAGTTCAATAAAAAAGATAATTAACCTCACTGGCACCAAACAGGAATTATTGAAGGAGCAGGTAAGATATGCAATTTCAAAAGGAGTCATGTTGATATAGCAAAAAGTTCCCACTCATATTTTGTAAAAACTGTGAAAGGAACTTAACTAAACCAAAAAAAACCCAAAAATATTATTCTACCATCCTATATAAATAAACCATACCCTTGCGCTTTCAATACCTTCTCATACATTTTATCCTCCATTTAAGAACAGTCAAATGTTTTATAACTCAGGTTCTGAAAGACAACTGCTGTGATGTATGTAACAGGATGTGGTAACCATCAGAAAAATAAAGATAGTACTGTGCAGATGCCCTTTCTTACTTAAAGCACAGGTGTTAAAATTAAGTACGTGGAAAGATGTACAGAACTGCCCTGATAGCAACATGAAGAGAAAGGAATTCTCCCAAGTACTGAAGCCTAAGATCATGGGAACATGTAAGTCAGAACCAGCACATCAGTATCACCCAAAAAGCCGATGTCAGTCAATGCAGATACAGCACAGAGGGAATATTTTCATTCCAACTGGGAACAATACTTTCTGGGTAAACTGCTGCAGCTGTAGATCCAGGCAAGCTACAGACATTTTTTTCATAGTAGATCAATATACCAAAGAAAAATAGAAATGGAAAAGTGCATTATTTCCTTGGGTTCACTGACACTTTAGGACACTTTACACTACTTTGAGTATTATAGAAAACAATCTCATTAGAAACCTTGTTAGAATTTGGTACAACTGAAACAGTTTGGTTCTTGCAGTGCTCATGGGATAGTGAAAAATTTTAATTCAATCACATGTGTATCTTCTCCTGGACTTGGTAAACACATTCATTTCCTACCATTAAGAATGTGTTTACAATCAGTGTAAGAGACGGGAACCCATTATTATGTTAAAATGCTGATTCAAAATATTATGCTTATCCTGAATTTTTACTAAAATCATTGAGCATTGTAGAATTCTATATCTCTAAGGAGTCATCTCACTTAAAAATAGGGAAAAGTGCAAATATTCCTGGAAGTGACTACAATGAGCACCAATTGCAAAGCTTATAACTCACGACAAGTTGCTTCATCAGAGAAATCAAGGCAGTCTGCATTTCCATCACATCTGAAGCGCTCTGCAACACAGTGTCCACTCTCACACTGGAAATAACCTGGGTGGCAGGTTCTCAACTCTGAAAAGATTAAGAAGTAACTGTTGAAAGATCTTCTTGTTCAAAGACAGAAAAACTTTTTATATTTTGAAAACAATCTTCTAAAAATGCTGGAAAATCTCAGACTACTAAAACTGTGGTATTCTCTATTTTTGGTGAAGTGACTAACATGACAGGGTGAACTTTACTTCTTTAAAGATGCTTCCCATAAAAGATCATTTTGCAGAATAATTTATCACATTAGAAACAAGAGTGTGAACATGTAAGAGGTAGCATTCAGATAATACACACCACAGTCACGTTCATCTGAATTGTCCTCACAGTCGTCATCGTGGTCGCAGATCCACCGGGAAGGAATGCAGCGCAGGTTGTCACAACGGTATTCACTTTCTGTGCACTCACGAGGACCTTCATTTAAAAATCAACATACAAATAGGAAAAGTTTCCCAAATGCAAAGTTAAACATCCACACCTGTCTCATTGAACCAGACAAAAGTAATGTGGGCAGAGGTAAAATCTTAAAAATTAAATTATGTTAAAACATCATTACCCCCAAGTACTCTTTAAATATGGTCGATATTCCATGTCCCTCTTGACACAGAAAAAAGGAAAATCACTGCAGACTTTGTTTCAAAACAGAATTATACAGAAGCTTTTAATTCAAATAAGAGAAAAAAGATCCACTGATATTGTTTAAGAAACTATACATTTGCACACAGGATAAAATTCAAATGTCACTTCTCAGTGGAAAACAGGAATTTGTGTTATTGTGATGACTGGATGGATTAGTGTTTTTATGCATCCTTTATATCAGTGTGGTATTTCAGCAAATAAAAGAGAGACTACCATATAAAACAAAGGGTTGCATTTGAGAGCTGCTGTGTTCTCATAAAAAATAGAAGGATATTTAAGTCAAAAGTGGAACTGTATAGTTATGAAGAAAACAAGAACTCACTGCAGTTATGCTCATCAGAGTTATCTCCACAGTCATCATCTCCATCACACTTCCAGCGCAGCGGGATACATCGATGATTGTCACAACGGAAATCTCCAGAAGGACTGCAAGTCATCTCCTCTGAAGTGTAGACAGGTTGACAACAAAAGAGCACATATTAGCATAGTCTTTGCCCAGGTACATTATTACTGAGGGCTTTCAGAAAATCTGAGTGTTTGCAAATTGGAGAAATATTCTAGGCACAAAGTTACGTTTAAATGACCATCTCCAAACTTACCACAGCCTTGCTCATCACTGTTGTCTCTACAGTCATCATTCCCATTGCACACTGCCCACAATGGTACACAACGGTAGTTGGTTCTACAGCTGAACTGTGTGTGATTGTCACACCGATAAGCAGGTCCCACTGAAAGAGGCAGTTGTCCAAATTAATGGTGTTACTTAGCCATTAACCATCCTCTATGCTTTTCTGCTTCTCCTAACCTTTTATGATTTACATTCAATTATTTTGACTAAAAAGAGTGTTGTAAAAGAGAAAGCATTAAATGAATCTGATTTTACTATCTTTTCCAGTCTATGCTGCTTGTATTCTGCATATGCTACAAACCCATCACAGGATCAAATCACACTCATTGTGGTTTTCCCTAAACTATTCAGACCTGGTGACACTGGCAAGAGCCCCAAATGTGGAAGCCAGAGGAGGCAGCTTGTCCTCAGATGGCAAAAAACTGGTCACAAGCTCTTGAAGACACCCATTAGTTCAGAGAGACATGATAGACCATATAGGAAAATCCTAGCATCAAGAAAGTCAGAGTGAGATGCTTCCAGTTTCTGATAATCTGGCCAGGATAAATAGGCTTTCTCTCCTTCAAGAATATGTAAATAGTAAATTATCACATAGTCTCTATGTTTTCTAACACTCTTTACTACACAAATGCAATTAGCTTGCAGAAAATACACCTTTCCAATAAACTTTCAATCTCAGGAAAATTAAATTATGTGGTTCTCTCTGCTATTAGTGCACTTTATTGTAGGCATTTTACTACAGCTGTGTGCTTACTGCATTCGTGGAATGGCTCATCAGAGTTGTCACCACAATCATCATCCACATCACACTTCCAGGACTGTGGGATACAGCGGCCATTGTCACATTTAAATTGGCCTGGGGGACAGGTTCTACTGGCACAGTGATCACTGTCTTCATCCGAGTTGTCACCACAGTCATCCTCTCTATCACACTGCCAGGCTTCTGGGATACATCGTTTGTTGGCACACTGCCACTGATGAGTTTCACACTGGTGATTAGCTGAAAGAATACAGATCAGCTGTTAGGATACTGAAACTTACAGAAATCATCTGCTGCTGTTATATCAATTGAGCCCTTACGTTTACATCAACAGTTAAAAACAAAGCCAGAAAGAAATTTAAAATGTCACATATACTTGCCCAGTTAAAGCAGTTAAGGTACACATTTCTAACATGACATTTCACATTTTCCCCAGGTATCTTCAGACAAGCTCACTAAGGCTCTACAGTTTTCTAGGAGCAAGACATATACTACCTTCTCCTAAAGCAGAGGGAAGTAAACCCAGCATTAAACATGATTGAGGCAGGGTCTCCCACTCACTTCACAGAAGAGCTAAGTGGCATTTTGGCTCTGACCATGCTATCAGCTTAGGTGTGTATTGCCTGATGAGCCTGTTTCTCAATGAATGAACATGACAGAAAACATAGGAGAATACCATGCTAATATCAACTGCACAACATAGAAAAACCTCTATTCCCAAAGGACAAAGCACTGAAAGGTGATATCAGCGGTCCTGGCAAACTGGGGTAGCTCTGAAAACAGAAGTCAAAACTTATCCCTGTTTCCAGAATTTCCTGCCATACTCCACTCTACTACTTTCTTTTACATACAGTGCCAAACTGTTCTGGAGAAAACAGTGTATTTTAATTTCCATTAACATTCTAGACCAAAGGATTCTGTTACCATGCACGAGATAACAAGTAAAAGGAATTCCATAGGCCTAAACTGATTTTTATTGTACCCAGTATGTTATGCTGTACCCAGCATTACACAGCTGCCATACTTCTACTTTTAAGTTCCCCTGTGGCACACTTAAAATCTTAGCTATTTGAAACTCAGTTAAAATTGACATTTCATTTAATTCTGTCATTGTTAGAACCATGTTGGAATGGAAGGCAATGACACTATCAGTTATATAACCACACTACTTTCCCTTTTGCTTTATATTACTTGCTTGCAACTGCCAGAACTACATTATTTACAAAAAGAGAAGGAGGGATAGGCTTTTTAAATTAGACATAAGTATGTGGAATAGCATACGTTTTTAAGGAGATAACATTATTCCACAAGCATAATTATGTTACATTTCTGTAAGACTGCTATCACAAACCGCTCTCCAAAACAAATCTTTCCACATGAACTGGATTTTGTGCAATGCAGAGGATGTAATAATTTTGTCCCATCACACAAAGTAGAACAGAGAAATTAGACTGACCTGGGCATTAGGAAGCCCTAGACTCTCCATAATCACCATGGCTTTACTCAGAGCAAAACAAAGTGAGCCCTGTTTCTAATATTTGATATCTCAGATGGTAATTTACCTCAATGCAAATTTGTCTTGGAGGTATAGAAACTGTTTATGTTTTGATATAGTACATTTTTGCTCACCTTTACCCTGCTTGCACAGAGGTGAATTGCTCCAGCAGGTGCAAGACTACAGAAGACTACATCTGTCTATCTCACCTTTTTATCTTTGAAAAAGCTATAGTGATTATGAAATTTATATGTGATTACATGTTTTCTACTGGAAAATCAGCTTAATTTATGTGCTGGAACATACCACAAAGTACAGGATCTTCGTCTGATCTGTCATGGCAATCCGGCTGGGCATTGCATAAGAAGTGTGAACTTGTGCAGTTCCCATCATTGCACTGGAACTGCCCCACAGGACAGTACCGGTGCGGACAGGTCGGGGGCTCATCTGAGCCATCTCGACAGTCCCTCTGCCCGTCACATTTCCACCAGATGGGAATACACCTACAAAGAGAAAGCAGTGTGTTCTTTGTTGAGGATATGGCTTTACAGATGTACAACCATCCTTTTACAGCACAAAAGACAGTCTTGTCTTAGTGATAATTTATTGAAACATCCAAAACATCTTGAATTTTATGCCTTCTATTTCGTATGTTAAATGCTAATAAAATATGCCAGAGTACTGTCACCAGAAACAGATGATAAACAGAATATATTGGTCAACCTCTAGAAGGAAGTTCACAGAAAATAATAAAGAATTAATTTTTATGTTTATTTGGGGTAATCCTCTCTGATATTTTTTAGATCAACCATTTATTGAGGTCATATTTCAATAATTCACCCAAACTTTAGCACAAAAAATTTCACTAGAGATTATCATTATAACACTGCTTCAAAAGGCAACCCAATAAGCAGATCTTCCTCATAGGCTCCAGGGTGATACATCAGTACAAGAGCTCTTATATCACCATTCCTCTCCCTCCACTGCTGTCTCAGTAAAAGGGGTTAGAAATGCGCCCTCACATCAGCTAAATGGCTTTCCTGGGACACTGGCAGACAGTATATTTTTGGCAGAAACAGATACATTGTAAAAGATGTTTAAAAATATATATAAAATAAAATTCCAGGTTTGAGAATTCAACAAGAAATGTTTTCTGGAGGTACATGCTTCTAACAACCCAAACTTTGCTACATCAGCAATGCCTATAATAGAAGGAAAAGTTAAAAAGTACTACTTAAGGAACCAGCCTAGAAGTACTCTTCCAAAATGAAAGCCTGTCTTCTTGTTTTTTCCTAGTTTTCTCTCTGCAAGCATGTCACAAATTCATAATGAGAACAGAAGGAAGCCCTAATTTCCTGCCCTTTTGAACAGATTAAACTGTAAAACATAGCCTTAAAAACACATGGAAAAAGGGATGGTGAGACACAGACTTACCTCTCAGTGTCTGCACAGAGAAACTGGGTGCTAGAGCACATTGGAAGGCAGTGGGCTGTATTGCCAAACTGTATGACCATGAAGTTATCAGGACATTCACAGGAAAACCCCTGACCACCAGCTTTTATTAGGCAAAGATGGGAACAACCACCATTATTGGTGCCACAAGGATTATTAACTGGTAAAATAGAAGAGTAAATATTACCATACGTCGTAAATTCCAGAACACAAATGTTTCAATCTATGACAGATTCCTCTAATACTGTTTTGAAACCTTAAATGTAAGAGGTTGAAAACCAAAACCTAGATAAGTAGACATTTCATGAGAGAAATATGTGTCATTTCATGTACACAAAATCTATGCTATCAAGCAATGATGTTTTAGAAACTAATTTAAAATTATGCATTAGCAGTTATTGCTTTTCAAAGAGAGGGCAATTCATAAATGTAAACTAGATGCCTACATTTAATCTGTACCTTTTATTCCAGTCAGCAAAGGCAAAAGCTGAGTGCACTCAGAGTCCTTTACAACTAGTCCCCAGATAACAGCTGACCCTCTAAATGCAAATCTAATTCTGTTTTCTCACCAAATGGTTGTCTGTATGGATGGTAAACATGGATGTCAAATGGTCTGTGTGTGGTATTCACAAGAACAGTCCTTTCTGATCCATCATATTTATTTCCTTTTTCAACTGTCCTTGTGTTCCAGTCAGTCCAATATATTGTGTCTTCAAAAACTGTTATTGCAAATGGATGAGATAGAGTCCCATCATACACCGTGTGACGATGATGTCCATCCAGGTCAGAGTACCTTCACAAAGAAAAATTTGTGCAAAACATTCAGATAAATGCTAAAACTTCTTTCCATCTTTTCTCTTCACACATTATGTATGCTTATGGTCTTTCATTATTGGTGACCAGAAAAATGAAATGTAGAATTGCAGCTTCTTTATGCCCTAAAGACAGATGACCATCCTTAGCAAATTCATTTTAGTATATGGAGGAAAGTAAAACAGGCTATTTCAGGGAAATAAATGGAATAGAGTAACATCCACTGAAATGTACAGTCCTCCTGAAGCACATTAGCTAGAACAATGAAATTTTGCACATTTATTGCCTTAACAGCGAGTTATTTTTGTCACAAAAGAGACTAGCTTGCCTAGGTGATTCAGACTGCTAATATTGAAACACTGAAAACAATAATAGCCTTCCTCTATTCCTAAATTTTACATGTCTTTCTGATTTAGAGCTTCCTTTGTTGAGCTATCTTTGACAAGATTTTACATTTTTCTATACCTTCCTCATATATGGGGAAATTATGAAATACAAGAGAGGAGAGAGAGAAAGAGAAACATACACATAATTAACTCACATTTTTAAAAAGACATCTCTAATACTTTATCATAGAAAAGGCTACCAGAAGAATTAATAGAGAAGAATAGAAGTAAATACAAATATAAATCTAAATGTGCAGGCAAATATGAATACAAATATGAACACTAACATAAATACAAGTTATTGGTTTCAAAATATTTCAGTATTATGAGTTTCAAAATTTAATTAGTCAGATAACTATTACTTATTTTTACTGCTATTTAGGTGGAATTTTCTTGTACTAGAAGCAATGTATAGATTTTTCTTGATTGACAAAAGAATCCCACTTGCCAACAGGAAATCCCATATCAAACTTATGGGCATTCAGACATCTTCTAAAGGTTTGTATACAACTTATTAGCACATAACTAGTTTAGTTACAGCTCAATTCTCATCTATAACCAAAAACAAGAGAATCAAAAAATAGGGAATTTATAGTCAATTTTGCTTTGTTTCAGGTTGCATAACTAGACACAGAGAAGTTGCATCTTTTAGTACAGAGTGTGAGCCTTTTCACTGTAATTTTTCGAAAATTTTCATTGAATGTAGCAACTCAGTTACTGTGTCATCTAATGATCCATATCATCTACTACTCCAGGCATTTTGACTCCAATTTTCTATAAAGTCAGTGGGCAGAAGTATGTATTCTTTTCACAGCACCAAGAAATTCTCCCACCACAATCTGACATGAGCACTCATTTGGTTGTTTTAATATTTCCTGTGTACATACTCAATATAATTTAGATGGGCATCTGTCCAGTAGAGCTTGTCATTGGTGTAATCTATGGTAAGTCCATTGGGCCACTCTAACTTTGTAGAGATGATTACAGTCTTCTCCTTGCCATCCATGCCAGCTCGTCCAATATAGGCTCGATCTGCCCAGTCTGTCCAGTAAATCTGTCTGTTCAAATGAATACCTAGAGTTAGGATTGTTGAAGTAAACACTAGAAGCCATGCCTCAAATATAGTATTTCCTGCCAAGAACTAAAGCAGAGATTGACGAAGAAGAAAGCTAATATATTTCTTAGTTTAACTGCTACAGCAGACAATTGTGCAATCACAATTTAATTCAGTCAGCCCTAACACCTATCAAACCATACACACTTCTACCACCCTTTTTAGCCTTGCAATCAGAACTTTCTAGTCCATATGGAACCAGATTCCATTTTCATTGGTAGCTGACAGCCATGCATATACACCCACAACAGGCAAGCTACTATTTCTCCTAAGCTGCAAATAAGTACTAACACCACAGAAATCTAAATGCAAGCAGCCCAATCTTACTTCAGATTTTCAGAATAGTGCAAGATTATTTGCAAAATAAAGGAAAAGGACTCTTGGAAAGTCATACCCATATTTTGGATGAACAACAACTGCTCTGGGATACTGAAAGCAGAAAGTATTGTTGGCATCCACACACCGATCCAGCAGTTTTTTCCGGAATCTTCCATCAAGTTCAGAGACGTAGAGACAATCTCGGTAGGCATCCACCCAGTACAATTTTCTGAAATATTTGAGAGTTAATTTATTAAATATTTTTCCCCCTTATTTTGCTTCACAACATCTTTAATTTTTTTTTCTCCTAGAAGCAATGCAACCACTGCAAAGGAACATATACTTCATTGACATCTCTTCTACACCATGCTCCAGGCTGCCCTTTTCACTTCTGTTTTCCTTGTAACCACAACCAGTGGTGCTAAATTCAAACTTGCAGGTGCCCAGTTGAGTAATAATATGCCATTTGCCTACAAATTCCTGAACCCCTCTTCCCTTTCTTTCCTACCAACAATGGCCAGGAGCAGGAAAACAGACATGCAGTGCAATGGACTGTGACCAGGGCTGTAAGGCATTGTAGAGTATCCTCAACTGTTCCATGCTGCCACCTCTGCTATCGTCAAAAAGCTAGAAAAGTCCCAAGTAGTTTCACACCCTAATTTAAACTTCACCTTGAATTTTCTAACACTTCTATTACTTTGCCTGGGAATTACACACAGCTGTAAGCCAAGAAATCATACAAGCAGAAGCGATGATTTTTTTAAAGCATCAAAGCAAAGCATTAAATTCAATTAGAACTACTGCAGAATCCTTTGAAATTCTCTGCAGAGCTGGCCAGCTCCAGCATCTACACTGTCATTCCAGAAATAGCCTGACAGATATAATTCTGCCTACACCACCCTAAGTAGCACCATTCCCACCAGGAAGGAGGAGAAAACAGTCTTCTCCAACCTGCATCTCATGGCAACTTTTAATCCTCTCTCTGCACAGAAAACAAGCAGGAAAATTCAACCATTGTACTGTTCTTCAGCCTGCCTGGAACACCTAAACAAGAACTGACTGAAGACATAACTAATGGTAGCTGAAATAATTCAAAAGCTATATTAGAAATGAAGCTGTAGGACCAGTTCAGCTAAAATTTGCCTTTTGCTTCATCATCTCTCCATGATTCATAAAACATTTGGGGCTGCCGGCAACATTAATTATCATTAGTTTAGAGACAAAGTGGCTTAAAAATAAAAACTATTACATAGATATAGTCATATAAACACTCTCATATAAGTTCCAAAAGTGACTTTTTGAACAATTCTATTTGGTTTACAGTCTGATCCATGTTATTTAAACTTTTCATACTTATATTACTGCACTTGGAAAGCAAGAGGAAACACAGCAAGACCACTGTCAGAGTGGCCACCACATAATGACAGAGGTTCTGGGGCAGTAAATCAGACTACTTTTTGAAACACAGCAGGCAACTAAAAATTTACCATATTGAGATGTGTTTTCCAATTACCTCACCCATATGCTGACCTCTTGACAGAAAATTATGTGGGTCACGTTGTTTGAGTGTGTCAGTTAAAGGTGCATTTTTTAAGAGCCAAAGACACATGCTCTTCACACTGGTAGAGGAGCTAAATTTCATTAAGGCTTACTGTTACTTACTCCACTGGGATCTAGAACCTGCATGCCAATCCCAACAACTGCTAGCAAATGATCAATGGGAGAGCAAGTCTGACAGAACCTCAGTATACTACATATCAGAGTAATTTAAGTATTAGATGCTAATAAACAATTTCAGAGCAGTTGTGTAATACTACATCCACAACCCAAACTATTTCATTACTCATCAGGAATTTCATGTGGAGTGAGGAAAAAGCCCTAAGATAAAATTCTTCACACATCATTTCTTCAGTAGCTCAGAAAGACAAAAAATGTATTTTCTTACCTGCCAACCCAGTCAACAGCGATACCTTCCCCGTTGGGCACATCATCACTTATCACTGTCTCCTTATTTGTCCCATTTAGGAACATTCGTTCAATGACATTCCTCCCCACATCAATCCAGTATAACCTCTTTTCCACCCTGTCAAAGTCCAGTGCCACCACATTTCTCAGTCCTTGCAAAATGAGAGAGTAAGACTGGCCATCTGCTGTGAGATTTCTCAGATAGTAACGGTTGCTAAAAATAAGGTATGGGGAGATATTACTATTTTGCCGGCAACTTTTTCCATCAGGCTCCCGGATATAGCCTGGGGCACACTTACAGATGTAGGAGCCAGCTGTGTTCTCACAAATCTGGCTACATACTGATGGAGTTTCATTGCACTCATCAATATCATCACAAGTCCGTTTATCAGACATAAGTTTGTATCCAGGATGACAAGTACAGTAGAAACTTGTCTGTGTGTCTGTACAGTCATGATCACATCCACTGATTGAAGGGTCACTGCATTCATTTACACCTGGGAAAGGAAAGGAGTTCTATTCAAGGAGCCAGCTAGCAGAGTAATAGTGCAGTCACTTTCCAATGCCCTCTGTCTCTCTCTCCTTGCTACCACCTGAAAATGCTGAATGTGGATGTGGGCTGCTGTAATAAAGGAAAAAAGTAAACAACACAATCTAATATAAAATTATTCTACCACCTCTGAAGTCTGTCACAAAACACCGAGTGCAAAGTATGGGCTATGGCATATTTTGGAAATGCAAGGGCAATGTGTAACAATGTATGAAATACATTTTGTTTGTATCATTAGCTCATCAACACAGTCAGTTAAAGCAGAGCATGGTAAGTATGACTTAACTAAAGCAAAAACATTTAAAATTTACATTTCTTATAATTTTAATTTCTGAGAAACAGCCATGGAATAGATATGATTGGAATTAAGGAATTTTTTTAAGAGTGTATTTTATCAAAGGTGCCTAAGATTTTTAAATTAGACAATACAAATAAATGTATACATACCACATCCTTTTTCATCACTGTTATCTAAGCAATCATCCAACCGATTGCAGACTTTAACCAGCTCAATGCAGTTTCCATTGTCACATTTAAAATGATGGGGAGAACAGGTTGCTTCTGGTGTACTACAGAGATGTTCCAGCTCATCAGATTCATCACCACAGTCATTATCCCCATCACAGATGTAGGCTTTGGAAATGCAGCGCCCATTCTGACAAGTAAACTGGTGCTGTTGACACGGTTCATAGATGCATCCTCTTTCATCACTGCTGTCACCACAGTCATTCCGCCGATCACACCTGAAGAAGAATGAACACTCTCTTCAAATATAAGAAGGCAATCACTGTCTTCAGGGCAGATGAATATATACACTCTCCCAATTTTCAAAGAAGGTTGATATTTTTAGCTCCCATAGAAAAGACTTTCAGAAACTGGGGTGATATTGTATAGTCTGATCTTGTGAGTCCCGCTAATATTCCCTGTGTGCATAACAAGCTAGACAGAATCACCACAGGAGTGGTTACTAGTGACAATAAGAAGGATTAAATGCTAATGGTGAGCAATAGGAATATTAACAGAAAATTCTAGAGCTTTTTCAAGTCAAAGCTAAAGCACAAATGCAGAGCAGATAAACAGTTTCATTACAACATGTATATCTAATTACAACTAAATGGTGTGAAAAAAAGGTTAAATTAGCCCTTCACAATTAGCAATTTTGAGAATCTCTACAGCTGCTTGGGAAGTTACAAACCTGTATGTGCTACGGATGCACAAGCCATTACTACAGGTAAACTCATTTTCTGTGCAAGATCTTCGTGTGCAGTTCTGGTGTTCATCAAGAGCATCACTGCAATCAGCATCACCATCACAGACCCATGCCCGAGGAATGCACCTCCTGAGGGGAGGTCGATTGTTGGCACAAGTGAACTCTGCTGCTGTGCAGTTGCGGTTTGCTGAAGGAAAAGCACATCCACTAACCAAGTTACACTCTGTGTATGTGACACCCTCCTCCACCACCCACACAGACAGCTTGGATATCCACCATAATCCACAACAGAGCCATGTCCTGCTGCACATGCAGAGATAGATACCACTGTATCTTCTCACTGACAAACTGCACATTGCCTTTCGTGGAGGCTGAGTGGGAGCTAAAGCATTCCTATGTGCAGAAATCTGCATCTTACTGGATTCTCAAATAAACTTTTTCAGCCAGATTTTCTGGGAGCTGAACAGCCTCTATTCCCTATTTTGTTCAAGGTATTCTGTGCTCCAGGGAGCAAGCAGAGGTAGAAATATTACAGTTAATAAGGGCAAGGACTACAAGTATAACCAGCTATTCTTGAAAGAATCAAGAAGCAGGACCAGTCTTGGTGAACCTCCTTCCTTTGTTCACCTTCTGAACAGATACACTTATTTTGTTCACTAATTTTTAAAGATTTTAGGCCACAAACATGTGGTTATTAATATGCACAAGGTGCAGTGCATGATCACTAGGGAGTACCTCCACTGAAGCTGCTCCAGCTGCCCAGATCACACACACAACCAGGTTAATTATATCTCCATTTCAACTCAACAATTCAAAGAAGAATAACTGCAAAATTAAAACAATGGTTTTTTGGGGTTTTTTTACTAGTAAAATATTCAATTTAGATTCAATATCATGAAAAGGATGGTATAGAAAGATTGTACCTCATGCTTAATGTGCACCTTTTATGGGGTAGAAAAATAGGCAGTGTTTGGGGGTTGGTTGTTTTCTAAAAAACATCTGCAGGACAAGGTGCAGTATCTACTTGTATTAACCACCTACCACAATTATGTCTTTGATCCTCATCGCTCATATCCCCACAGTCATTATCACCATCACAGATCCACGTTGCTGGGATACATCTGCCATCATCACATCTGAACTGGTCACTCGAACAAGTCCGCATTTGGGGCACTTAAAAATGAACACAATCCTATGTTTGTTAAACTAACCTGCACTGCCATGAAATCTACTGAGGACTAGTTCAGTCAGAAGCTTAGGACAGTGAAATGTAAAATGAAAGCTTAATTGTAAAATAGTTAATGTATAAGATGCAAAACATTTTCTTAAGCTAAAGATGCAACTCCAATAATGTGCAAAGCGAAACCACAGAAGAATCTTTCCTTGTGTTATTCTTACTTTTACAATGAGAATAATAACTATGTTATAATATCAATTGTCAGTGAGTTCAGTTAGCTCCTTCTCTTCTTCCCTGGATATCACTGTCCTTTTTTTCACCTCCTACCCTACTCCTCTGCTTATTCCCATCAGCTTCTATTGAACATACAGGATTTTTTTACTGTAATACTATGATACCCATATACTGTGTCAACACCATTCTCCTCTGCATCCCACATTCCTTTTTTCCCCAAATGTAATACTGCATGCACACTTTCTGAACAGCATGGCATCTGCTTTTATATGCAAAACAATACCAAAATACTTGCTATTTTTTGCCATTTGATTCACTACCATCATAGTCTTACAGGGATAGGAGATTATACATTAAGAGTATTACAATTAGTTGTTGCAACTAAAAACCTTCATATTTCATAGACAGCTTTAAGGATTTAAAACTCAAATTACTCAGTGACTCAGTTTAGCGAGAGTGAATAAAACCCAGAAGATACTTATTTTCCACCTAGTCTGGATTAAAGCTTCTGCCTACAAGACAAAGTATTGATTTGTCATAACCCATCATGTTGTATCTTCTCAGTGCAGACTTACCACAGGAGGCAGGTTCATCAGAGCCATCAGCACAATCTATTCCTTGATCACAGTACCAATGGGCAGGAATACAACGTCCCGATGTACAACGAAACTCACTATTTGTGCAAGTCAGAGAGACTGGAAGAAAAAACCTATGCATGACTTCTTTTTTTCCCCCCTACCCTTCCAACTTGTTTTAAGTTGCTTTTGAGTCCATGTTATGCAAAAAATATTACAGTCCCCAAAAAAGAAAGAGAAAAAATTATGCTAGGAAGGATGACTTTTCTCAGCCTCTCTGGAAAGAGTTCATTGTACAAACCAGCTTGATATTGGTACGCAAAAGAATGTGCTCAATTTTCTCCCTGGGCATACGTACCAGCTAGTAAGTAGACAGAATTTGCCTTGGAAATAAGATTGTATGCAGCAACTGTAGATATATTCTACATCTATGCTTGAGATTTGTGCACAGGAAAATGACCACATTCCAGTGCACTCATTTCTCCAGTGCTCAAACCAGGAATAACAGACTCAGTGCTCTACAGGAAATCAAAATGTGCACTAAGGAAGCAATATCTCATGGTAGAGAATTTTCCTTCCAGCAATTTTTCTTCACTTGCTGGTAGGAATCTTTCCTTACTGGCAGTGAAGAACAAACTGTAACACTGAGTAGTTCCAGCTCAGCATGCTGCAAGTACTCTCTGCACCTCAGCCAAGCCCCTTGATCCTGGCATGTATAAAGGGTTTTGACAATTTCTTCAGCAGTTACCAATATTTTCCTGTACCCTCTGATGGTTTCAAAATACCAGAAGGATTAAGTCTGGCCTTTTAAGTTGCTCTTCCCTGTGCCTTTAATGATGGAAAACAAGGACAGTTAACTGTTTCTCATTAACATCTTGGTGTTTCTTTCATCTCTCATTCTCTCTCTCCCTCTTCCTTGCCCTTCACCACTTCTCAATTTATGTAATTCAGCAGGGACATAAACAGTAGAAGGGACAAAGCACACCTTTGACAAGTAGAACAAGGCTCACTATAGCCACATATTCTTGACGCATTGGTGTCCATAGATAAAAGTGGCCCCATTTTGGCTACAAAAACTGAACTCATATTTAAAAAAACTCTGGCATAGTTAGTTCAAGGCACATACCTTTAGAAAAAATAGTGAAAGCAAAAATTATCTACTCAGACAATACTAAAACTAAATCACGACCTGAAAATATCCATTATATTTTACAAATTGATCCATAGTATTTCATATGGGAAAACTACTACCTAACTTCTACCTAATAAAAATGTCCTAGCAAAGTTAATCTGGTTTGTAATTAAGGCTGATTGAAAACTAGGCACTTCCATATCGTAACTGGAAGATACAAGAATCAAATCAAGATAGAAGACACAAAATCAAATAAAGAACATATCATATGCTAAAGTATAACCACATGAAAGAGCTAAAAGAAATTTGAGACCATAGACAAATTCATTCAGTTAGAAGGAAGAATATTCCAATGTTAAAGGTATGGAAAAAGACAGCTCTCTATAATACTTAAGTGCCAAACACCTTGTAAAACAATAAAGAATACAGACCAAAATAAGCAAAAGGAACAATCTTCAAATGCTATATTAAAACTCTGCAAAATTTATGATCTTTTTTATCCAATGAAACCATTATTTAAATAATTATAATACAATAGTATCATGTATATATAACTTCAGTATTACAAAAGTAGATGCTTTGAGAACAGTTGGAGTTACATTAAAAGAAAAGAGCAGTGGAATAAATTACAGAACTATCAGAGAAATAACACAGGCCCTTTAACTCTCTTAACTTACCACAGTGAGTAGGACTCTCATCACTCATATCTCCACAGTCATTATCACCATCACACAAGTACGTTCGAGGAATGCAAATATTTGTGCTTTGACATTTTGTAAAACCAGACTGGCAGGTACGCTCCGCTTTAAGGAGGGAGGAAAAAACCAAAAGTGCTTTAGAGCTATTTTAAACACTGTTATGCCGTTATTTTCATGAACTGCAAAAGTAGCCAATATTGAACTAATCACAGTTTACATCTTAAAGAAAACAAACATAACTGATAACTTTTATAAGGCGAGTAATTTTAAACTGTGCCATTATGGGATCCCAATATACGCTCCGGATTATTAAATATAGTATAATTAATATAGCATGACACAAAGTAAAAGGCCGCTGTCAAATTCCAGGCTAATCCTGCAAAAACATAAACCCTGAATCCAAGTTATCTGAAATAATATTTTTGAAATGTTATTCACAAGAATTAACATTACATACTGCATGAGCATTTGTTGCTTCAAGGCAGACTACTTACAGCAACATTTATTATGTAATATCTTAGGGTGTTCCAGAACATGATTTAGCAACTCCATTTGCTTCAAACAGCACTAAACAGTATGTAATGTAAATTTAAAAAACTTTTGTCCTTCTTGCTGGTTTTGTCAGATTTCTTCACATAAAACTACATTTCCCTCTTCCTGTCTAGACAGTCAGACACCAACAGGCACTAGGTACTAAGGCTCAACTTACGACAATTCCTCTCATCTGATGTGCCATTGTCATAACAGTTGTTTACTCCATTGCAGACATACTGAAGGGATATACACCTTCCATTATTGCAAGTAAATTCCGTGTGGGAGTCACAGGTTCGGAACAAGCAGCCAAGCTCATCACTGTTATCTCCGCAGTCATTGTAGTGATCGCAGCGGTAATGATAGGGTACGCATCGCCCGTTGCCACAGGTGAAAGCTGTTGGCTGACAAGTATGGAAAGCTGCAGAAAATAAAAAAGAAAAAAAAAAGTGCATAAAATATAATCTAAGTTCTCTGACAAAGTAACAAGTAAAATCACAATATTTTTACCTGCCAGAGCAAACACAGCTGCAAAACGGACTGCATGAAAAGTAAAATACATATTTAAATTAAAAAATTAGAAATTGCCTATACATGACAAAAATTCAATACTACAGTGCTTCTGGATTCTAAAGCAAACCACTAGTCTTTCAGACCTCAAATCTGTGAGCAAGCAAGGGATTGTATCTAAACTACAGCCATAAGATCGATGAATATAAAGCCATAAAAGTGACTACAGAACAGGCAAGCAGAGTATCAATTCTAAAGCAGCTATTTTAAATGCTTACCACACACACTTTCCAACTCATCACTGCCATCACCACAATCATTGTCATTGTCACATTTCCACCGCTCAGAGATACAATGTCCATTAAGGCATGTGAAGAAACCAGTATCACACCTGGTACCGTTATCCACAATACAGTGTTTGTTGTTATTGGCTAAATACCAGCGACCTTCAGAGGGGCACTGACATTCTGCACCAGCTGGACCTAAATTTATGTTTGACAGATTAAAAAAAATTAAAATAGGACACAACAAAAAGGACACAAATTTAACATTGATGTTTCATATAGACTTCCATGAAAGTGTTCACAGCTGTAACACTGGAAAAGGCAAAGCAATTTTCATAATTCCTATACAATCCATTTGCTTAGATAGTAGTGTGGTGACTTAGCCAGACTTTTATCTCAGTTAAGCATATGCAAACCCATTAAAACCCACAAAAGTTATTTCAGAGTTCTTTAGAGGAACTGAGATCAGAATTTGGAGTATCTTAGTACTTGCTTGTTGTCCAAATGCCCTTAGTGGCAGCAAGATGGCATGTTATGCTTTCAAATATCACAGCTATATCCACTGAGACTTTATCCCTCAAAATCAAAACAGGTGTTCAAAATTTCTTGTAATAGACAAACTGCTCTTCTCAAAATTAATGAGAAGTTTGAGTTGTTTTCAGGCAAGATAGATCTTTACTGGTATTTAAGATGCTACTAATGAAAACAGGCACTGAATTACTTTTTCAAAGTCAAGGATCACAACTTCCAAAAATCTACAACACATGAAACAGCTTTGTAACACTTATGTAAAGAAATAGCAACCATAAATTTTTAGAATGTCTTGTAGGAAACATCTGATTAATAAGAGCATATACTCTTAAGGTAAGCATATCCTGCAGCACTCACTTCATATTTCACCCAAGGAAAGTTTAAACCCCAGAAAAAAATGGTTTGGCTTAAGTTTGGTTTAAGAGAAACCCATAATTTTCACTTGCAAGGATTCTCAGACAAGATTTCACAACCCCTAGGTGTGTTTGTGAAACACCATGATCTTAAAAGGCAATTATTTTGATTGCATTTATAAACAAAGTAGATATTAAAAATTTGTGAACACTAAGAAATATTTCAGCTGTCCCCATGTGACTAGAATTGTTATAATCTAAAGTCTAATACAGGCAGGAGTAATAGCTTACAGTCATCAAGCATAACAGCTTACCTGGTGCACAAATGTGACTGCAGCCACCATTGAACTGGTTGCAAGGGTTCATACACTGCTGCTGCTTACTTTTTGCCCAGACATGAATATCCATTGGTCTTTGTGGAAGATTCATGATCATTACAATCTGATCTGAACCATCATACTTATTAGCTCTGTAAATGCTTCGTGTGTTCCAGTCTGTCCAATATATGTGCTGATCAAACACTGTCATTGCAAATGGATGCAGAGCAGTGCTAACAATTACCTCACGATTTGTACCAGTGAGAGAGCATCTCTCAATCTTCTGCCTACAATAACAAAGAAATTATTACATCCTAAAGTCTTTTAACTTATGTATAAAACCAAGCTCTAATTAGTCTGGCAACTGACATCCAGCATTTCAGTAGTGTTCACCAATATCTCGGGTGCTGCTTATGTTCCCCCAAGTCCATTAACTAAAGTTTGAAACAGAAAAGTGTACGTTCCATTTGACATCCTGAATTCCTCTTATAACAGACATCCCATTACAAGTGCCTTGCCCTCCTTCATGCAGATAAATCCAACAGCCACCTTCTTCCCAGAAGATTCCATAGAGACACAGGCCATGGGATTTATATTACACTACAGAGAACACTCTTCTGATACAAAAAAAAAGTCTGAAAAATAACCTCTATGCTGCAGGAATCAGAGGGGAAAGGTCTGATTGCTGCAGTGGTTTCTCTGAGACCATGGGTAAATTTTAATGCTTAGAAAACAAAACCATTTTTTAAAACTTTCCTGCTGATGGAAGAAATTCTGTGGCATAAATTCAAGGTAGAGCTCTGCCTGGTAGGCAACAGCAAGAATATGAGGCCCAATTCCACAGGTGATAGGCATTAACTATGAACAATGAATACTGTAAAATGCGTACTGCAATTGTATTTGTTGGAGAAGACACTTATGAAAATCCTGAATTGCATGTAAGACAAACAAACTGACAGCGGGTGCAAGTGCATAAAGCAGAGAACTACACCGTGACATAATGTAACTTCTTATTGCACAGCAGTTTCACAGCAATATTAAAACTTGACATTGCATTGCTATTAAGTAACTCCTAACATTCTATAATGTCAAGTGCCAAATTCAACTGAAATGCTGAAAATCAGCTAAGAAATGAGGAAAAATAAATAAAGCTATTAAAATATTAACTAAATGTAAACCAACAAGTGTGTTTTCAATACATACAGATTTGCATCAGCCCAGTACAGCTGCTGTTCTTCATAGTCCAGGGTAAGTCCATTTGGCCATACTAAGTTTGTGCTCACAATGGGTGTTCTGAAGTTTCCTCCAAGTGTAGCTCGTTCAATCTTTGCATTTGAACTCCAGTCAGTCCAATACATATACCTGTCAATAACATAATTATATTTTCATAAAACAAAACTCACAAACTCTGCTTTTGGTAGCATTTCCACCCTCATGTCCCTTACTGAAGTGTACATTGCAAAACTACAAGAAAAGATCTTCTTTCTCTATTTTGGCTCGCATTGACGAGGGAGTCTTCTAGAGGGATCACTGGGGTCCACTGCAGTGAACTTCAGAAAATTTTTTCCAGCTCCTATGTGAATTCACTAACGTCAATTAATCTCTTTTTTATCTTTCTTAATTATAACACAGCATAACTGGTAATGAAATTAAAAGCACACTATCATACAGTAATGTCCCCATCCTCTCAGGAAATGTTGATACTGAAACAAGAATTCTTCTGAGGCATTCAAGGAATACAACAGAAAAAGGGTTAGGGTTATAGGAAGTCTCTGGCAGCCTTTGTCAAGGTCTAAATTGTAGTTTCACCTGCAGTTAAAACCAAGTGCAACACATACCCTCTGCAGGGATCTAATACAATGGCTCTCGGCCGGGGCACACGGGCAATCACGGTGCGGTTTGATCCATCCACAGCCATCGAGCTGATGGTCTGATTGAGGTAGTCGCTGTAGTAAACTCTGTTGTTGATCCAGTCAAAGGCTATGCCATCTGGAGTCCCCAGGTCTTAGGCACATGCAAGCAAACACACACAAGCTCAGCATGGTTTCCTGAGATACTTCAGCACTCTCCATCTATTATAATTTGGCTACACTGAAGACTTCTTTGAAATGCCATTGGCACCAGTGCAAATCTGTCCATTCAAAAAACTGGAGTAGTAATACTTGGGAATCAGGCAGACCTGGGTATATAACAGTGTTACAAAGACATTTCCCTCACATAGATTTAAGTTCTGCTTGCTATTCTTCATGTAGCAGGAATCCTCCCTTACTCCATTATATTAATTTATTACATATAATTTTAATTTATTGTGTACCATTTTATATACAGAATAATATCTATCCAGTTTTATATTTCCATATCATTGGGATCAAGATAAAATAAGAATCTCAAAAAAGGAAAAAATGAGAAAGAAAAAAGAGCATTTTATTAGATATCTTAACTAAGTGGTCAACCTTGACCTTTAATATAAAAATACCTAGGCTAGTGGTAGGTGCTGCAGGTCATTTTTTTTTAATATCTGATTAAGTTCTACTATATTTCAGTGCACTTACCAGATGCAATTACAGTTGGAGAGCTAATTCCTGAGTAAATACTAACATAACTGATTCTTCCTGTTCCTGAAGGGTAACTTTGTGTAAAATATATTCGGTTGTTTATGCTGTCAAAATCCAGGGCCACAGCAGTTCTTAACACATTGACTGCGCGGAAGGGAGGACTGTGGTTTTCTGGATCTAGGTGGATACTTCTGAGGCCGTTTTCAAGAGCAAAAATCAGGTAATCATCTGTTGAAATGGAACATCTCTTGCCATCGCTGCCTAGTGTTCCAAAGGCACAACCACATTTCGGTGTCTGAATGTCAGGGAGAGCAAAACAGAGGTGAGAACAACCTCCATTGTTGTCCAAACAAGGATTGTTGTTGACATCAAGGGGAGAACGTGACTGGAAATTAGTGTTGTAAATTGTAACATCCCTCAGCCAATTAATGTTATCTCTTATTACTGTTGGCTGATCAGTATTGCCTGGCTGCTTGCTGGCCTGGAAGACTTTTTTCAGGTTTCGATCCACCCAGATCATGGAATTGCCGAAGATAGTGATACCATATGGAGTTGGATAGCGACTGCCATAACGCACAATTTCAACATCACCACCGTCGGGCTGAATTCTTGCAATCATATCTAAGGAATCGTCCACCCAGTAAACATAGCCATTGCTGTGATCTATGGCCAACCCACGAGGTGTGACAATGCCCTCAGACACAAGAACTGTTCTGTTGGTGCAGTCAAGAAACGCACGTTCGATCTTTGGATTTTGCCCATAATCAGCCCAGAAGAGATATCTGTTTTTTGGGTCAACTACTATGTGCCTTGGCATGTCTATGGTAGTTTTCAGAAGCACACGGCGATAAGTTGTGTTTAAACGCAAAACTTCTATAAAAGTCTCTGTCAGGAAGGCATTTGTAAAATAAAGATTTCCTGTATACAAAAACCAAAACAAAACAAAACAGAAAAGCAAAAGAGAAAGTTAATATTAGCATCAATACCTGAGAAACCCAAGTTGCTAAGACACCAAACCACAAAATGAATAGCCATCATAAATATGTTAGTACTTGGATGCATAAGGTATTCACCTACCATCAGATGAATTAGAAAGAAGACAGCCAAATTGACAGTAGACAATTAATCTAAATTCTCATGGATGGCCATGGGTATCAGTAGTACAGTTGCCTTTTAAAACACACAACTATAAAGTCCATGTTATGGCACAAGACTGTATACAGGAACTAAATTAAGTGTTTACAGCAGATGATTATTCTAAAACTCATCCCAACAAGCCTATCAATCAACTGAAGAACTTTTGCAAAACATATATACAGTACATATATATATACAAAACTAAAGTATTAATAGTAATTGTTGATTAATACATTCTGAAGAGTTAATATTTTAATTAATCTCTAATATGTTTAAATAGGAACAGGAAGTGCACATGTGGAAATTATAGATCAAAGATAAATATTTCTTCTGCTTTTTTTACTTTTCATTATAACTTATAATATGTGTACACCGGAATCTGAGGGTAGATAAAAAGTCCTTTCTTATTTACAATGTCATAAGACAGGTTTTGTGCATTCCTCTCTGGTACATGCTTTCACAATGGTAGTTCACAGCTACTTACAAATGTACAGACAAGTGCAGAGGCCTAAGACAAAATATTAAAGCATCAGGAGAGAAAAGGCTCTGTACATCTTCTCTGATAAACTTTCACCTTTACAGATATATATAAATAAATGTAAGAGCCATTCATTACTCCCTCTTATTTTAAAATTAGTCCATTAAACCACAAGCTAGAACCATGGTATTTCCATTCAAAATAGTTCCATTAGAATCTGCTTATGTTAGCCTAAAAATTTTATAATATGCAAAGAATAACATTCTCCTAAATTCAGCTGTGCTTACCTGCTACCCAGTCAATTGCAATGCCACGGATCCCATTTCGTCCTATTCCATTTGTAACAACATTTCTAAAATAAGAACCATCAGGTTTAATTTTACGTATTGCATTCTGAGAAGAAACTGTGCTACTGAAGTCACACCAGAAAATGAAACCAGAAGGCATGTGAACATCCACATGAAGTGCATTTCGTCCTGAAATATTTTGAAAAGTATTAATTAATGATTATTTTATAGAAACTAAATTCTTTAAAGTATGTGCTATGTTAGAAAGAAATGCCAAAATACCAGGCATGACAAGATTTTTTCCTATTATAATTTTCACATACCTCTTCCTGCCAGTGGTACCATGGCTTCAGAGTGATCTGATGTCTCTAAACTAAATCCTTTAATTGCAGAGAGCATAGAAACAACTACAAATGAACTGTATGGGGAACAGGTTCTGTTATCAGGATTTAGCTGAAAGCCAGTAGCACAGGCACAGGTGAATAATCCACCAGGTACAGGCAGGCAAAGCTGCTGGCACACTCCAATATTATTACTGCAGCCATTTGTGGAACCGGCAGAATCTGCAAAAGACATACATGGCAAAACAAAAATCTCAACTGCATCATCACAAACACCCATAGATATACACCCAAATGCATATAGTTGCATAGTATTAACAATCAGCTGACAAAAATAAAGATCCTAATCAGAATACATTTTAGCACAGATGTGATAGCAATGGGTTTACTGGTCTCTTGTCATCTAAGATCAATGGGGCCAACAGCCAGATAAAACAAATTTGAAGCTAAAGTAACAAAATTTCTTAGTCAACACAACTTTAATAAAACTACATGAGCCAGTAGATGCCTTAACTAGATGGTGGAGCATCTCTTTACCAAAACCAGGCAAAATGCTGCTGACACTTTTCCTGTAAGCCAAATCAAAGAATATCCTTTGAAAGAGCAACCATTCTGTCTCTAAGGAAAGTTCGAGTTTTTGCAAGTTGAATATCCTGAAACACCTCTCTACAAATACTCACTGTCTCTGTAATACACTCGTAGGCTCTTCAGTCTTGGGACATTATCTCTCAGTACTACTTTGTTTGCACCGGTGGCCTTGTCAACTCGTTCAATTACTTCATAATCTCGATCAGTGTAGTACAGAAAGGTACCGTACACAGCAACTCCCCAGGGATGAGAAAGATGAACCACGAGAGTCACACGATTTGTACCATCCAAATTGCCTCTCTCGATCTAAGAAATCATTTTAAAGATTAGGATTATATTTCCTATAGCAACAGTTCAGGTTATAAAACAAAAATGCAACGCATGATACTAACATCTCTTTTGTGCATGAAATCTTTAGGTACAAGGTAGGACGGAAAGGCAAGCAGTATATGATTTCTGATCTTATACTTTTGATAGTATTTAATAACAACTATCCAGATTTTGCTTGGTCCTGCAACTCCCATTTATAAAAGAAAATTGAAGTAACTAAATCACTCATGTGAACCATAGATGCAGAGACAGGTAAAGAAGCAATTATTAAAAATATATCTCCTACCATTCCTGTGCTTGTGACAGCCCAGTACAACTTTTGTTCCTTAATGTCAATGGTAAGAAACTCTACATGGTCCAGGTTGCCAGTGAAGAGGGTTTGTATGCTTGAGCCATCCATGTTTGCACTGGCAATCTTTGCTGGGACTCCACTGTCAGTTCCCTGGTCTGTCCAGTACAGCTTCCTGTAACAGACATTAGCAGATCTGTTAGCAAAACTAGAAGCAAGAGAAATCAATGGACCAGAGTCGCTTGAGCATACGCTTAAAACCAATTCCTCTGTCAAACACCTCAGCACATGCTGAACAGAGCTCATGCTGAATCAAATCACAGTTAAAAAGAGCTTATTTGAGAAAGAGAAGAATGCTTGTTCTCTCGACAAAGAGAAACACCTGCTTCTCTTGAAAGAGAGGAATGCCTCTTAAATAATTTTTAGAAATCCATAACCTCGCCTATTTTGTCCCATGATACCATCAGCAAGTAAATGCAGTAGAGTATTATGACCATAACATAAAGGACTCCTCTTTATAATAATAATTCTGTTTCACAGATGGCTGCAACATTTCAGAGTGAGTTTGGTTTCAATTTTCAATTAAAACTACAGAATTAGAAAAAATCTAGATGAAACAAAAAAAAAAAAAAAGCAAATTGTTCTTTTTGGGAACAAGCAGCGAAATTATATTTAGTGCTATACTTTTTGACATGTGACATTTTTCCCATGTAATACGTATTTCTAGGCTTAAGTCAGACATCACAAGATATTTTACAGAAAGACACTGGAGTACTCTTTATTCTGGGTTCCCATTTTTCAGGGATTTTTTCACAATCATAATATTCTGAGATTTTCTTTTACATTAAAAAATGGTGCTATACAAGCATGTTGTAAATTAAGGAGGATGAACATCTATGTAATAATTTAGGACGCTATGCACTTATTTTTTACAGCTTAAAAAGAGTAAATAAATTCTGTCCAAACATGAAACAAACCAAACCATGTCAAATCCAGGATGAAAATCCTAAAAAACAAGAAAAATATGGAGAATATATTCATGAGCAAATACAACAGTAGTTCTGGAAATTTACCCTCTTGCTGGATCAACTGCCAAACCAATTGGTGTGCCAGCTCCCAGAGAGGTGCCATCATTGGTAATCAGTGTTTTCCTGTACATTATGTCACCATGCAGCTTCAGGACCTATGCAAACATTGGACTTATCAGATCATGCAATATAGAACTTACAGTGCATTTTCAAATTACAGGAATGAAGCCTAAATCAACATGGAGTTGAAATTGCAGAAGACTTTCTTGAATACCATGAAGACAAAGCACATTGTTCTGTACTCTAACCACCGCCTTTCTCTAACATGCACCCCTTGAAAGAGCTGCTTGCAGCTAAGAACCTGCCTATGATAACAAGGAAGGCTCTTAAGCATAAAAACAATTTATCTTTCAGTTTCCATAATATCTTGAAGGACTGAATGGGTAGATGAAATTCTGATTTAGGAAGTATCCCGTTTCATTTGCTCAAATTAGCTGCCTTTTAATTTAATAGTAGGCATTTATATTTTGGAACAAGAACTAATGACTGGGTTTATTCACAGTCATTACTATATAATATATTACTTATCCTCCATTTCCCTACTCTGAATGACAATTTTATCATTCACATACCATGAGACTGCTTGTCTCTAGAAAGCTACATGATACATTATCAAAGCATTTGGGAATGGATCTTACTGCGTTCAAGGGCAGCATTCCTTTACTATCAGGGGCATTGCATTCGGATCATTGATTTGAAGGAAGGATAATACCAGAAGTAACTCTAGTCATCATAGTGTTAAACACACCTGTGTGTTAAACACTAGAAGCCTAAGGCATTGTAGGGAGAAAACAAAAAAAGAAATTTATACACAAATAAATTTTGCAGGGTAGATCTATGCACAAATAAAGTGTCCAGAATATATCACTTTCAATCTTTTTGACTATGTTTAAATTTAAGTTTCTGTTCAAGTTTGAGAAGTATTTTTCTACTGACAGATTACACTTTAAAGTAAATCTAATTTAAGCTTTTCACGAAATAAATATTACTAATTTTAACCTGTATACATAGCAGTGAAAAATCTAGCCTCTTATTTTCCAATTGTCCCTCTTAAATAATTACCTCAATTGACTGTGTCCCTGGGTTCGTGTAATACAGGTTTGCAGATATCCAATCTAGTGCCAGACCAGTAGGAGCACCAATAACAGCTGCTGGAGCAAAAACTGTCCTGTTGGCTCCATCTGACCTCACTCTGTGAATTTCGCCCTTGGAAAGAAAAATAACAAAAGTTTAAAAAGTGTCAAGAGCAGAAAACACTCTTCTATTCCAACTACACTAGCACTTCTTTTATACTGCAATCATTTCTAATCACAGTTCTAGGCAGAAGGCGGCAGAGGCAGAGATAGGGCAGAACCAGGAATATAAAATGGAGAACAGGAATACAGAAATATCTTTTTTGCAGAGGGTGTTCCATGACTGACACAGGTGTCTCAGCTCTATTTGGGAGCAACCGAAGCCTGAGGCCTGCAGGTCAGGGGAACAGCTGGGAGGCACAGCCCAGAGGCACACCTTTGGCAGGCCTTGTCAAGACCCACCTAAAGCAGACCTAACACCTAACACTTGCCCTGTGAAGGCACCTGCCATTCCACTTAGCAGGATTTAACTTGCTGATAATGGATGTATTAGCCCTTGACTGCCCACACTATTGTATATGTCAGCTGGGTCTGCTGGCTGACATCTGTCAAGAATATTTTTTCAGACTGCAGGGAAGATGAAACAGATTCCCAGGTACTTAAGTAATTTCTCGGGCAAAGATTTGCTTAAATAGGTCTATTTAACTACTTCATTGAACTAAACATTCTAACTCTAAGAACAAATGATTAAACAAAATGTAATTTCTTTATTAGTGGCATAGAATACACTTTAAAATTAGTTCTTTTAAAAATTGTATTTACTTCAGAGCTGCAAAATGTAAAGAAAGCAGATTGGGAAAAAAACCCAAAAATCTTGTGTGGATGAAACATAACAAGTTTGTGTGAATTGTTTCTGTTAAAACATAATTACAGAAATCTCCTTATCTACCATCATATTTCTCCAAGACCTAATTATTGCTTTTCTTGACAAAAAGAATTGTTTTTAAGTTTCCAAGAGTGAAGACATATTGCAGAATCAGTAGTTTCCTATCACATCGGTCTCACAGACTACCATAGATTTTTTCCTTTTGAAGTGTCCATTCACAAAAATTATGTAATTTTTTCCCCTTTTGTTTTTTGTGACAAGTTAGCCTTATAGAACACACATAGTTTCTTAGTTCATGACCAGCAATAAAAGCAATTAGTCAAACAATTATAAATAACTACTAAAAATTAGTTCAAATTCATTTTTAAATCTATAAGCCTCACATGTGCTACCTGGAAATTCTTGTGAGTTTGCAACCATCTATTTAAAGAAAAAGATGCTTCTTTATGATGTCAATTCATTAAGTGCTCAGACTAAATGCACATACATTCATTCTAATGCTGTGTCACTGTGTCCAATGCACTGCTCCCATGGAGAAGTGCTCTGGCTGTGTTTGCAGAGTTGACTGCTAAGTCAAGAGAGCAGAGAGAGCAAACTACAGCACAGCAGGGCTGAGAGCATGGGTCTGTCAATGCTCTCCAGTATTTCCTCTTCATGTCTCTGAGCCAGGAAAAAACATTAATCAGATGTTCCTGCTGACAAAAATAAGAACTACTTTACAAAAGACACAAAGCTTCTTTACTTGCCCTGGGGGAACAACCAACAAAATAAGAAAAAATTTTGAAAAAAAAAACCCACCACACCACACCAACAAAAAGAAATGCTAACATATTTCAGTCCAAAATACTTCTCAAAAATAAAAAAGGTTTTAATTTAGTGCAAATTTTGAACACAAATACTAACTTACTGGATTTTCAACCCAATAAATCATCTGTTCAGAGTCATCAAAGTCAACATCAACACCATTTTGAACTCCTGCTATTGGAACCATAGCATCATTTGTCTTCTCCTCAGGGTTCAGAGAAATTCCATAAATTATATTATCTCTTACAGCAATAAGGAAAGGGTGTTCAACTGTGAAAACAAAGAGTAATTCAGAGTTGCTTCTGGTCAAGAAAAAGGCATTATGATATGCTTTTGATATGCTTTCGCCCTCCCACCCAAAAGTTCCCTGATGCTGAGAATGGCTCAATATTACCAGTGATGTTTTGAAAACACTTACAAGAGGTTTGTTCCCTCACTAGGAACAAGGTTATCAGTTATTTAAACTGCTGTAACATTTTAAGTTTCAGCACTGTGCAATCACAAGGCAAATTCTTGTGATTGAGCAGAAGGAAGTAAATAAGGCAGGATCACTCACTGCCAAACAAAAGAAGGATATTTATGCAGCTGCTCTAAGCTGCTTTTTCAAATCTTTGAGAAGGGGAACCAGCCAAAGCTCTGAGGATTCTGCAGGACCTGCCTGTGATAGGTTCTAATGCATATTAAGCAGGACCTACAAGCATGGAACAACATCACAGGGCAACTGCTGATCATTATTACAAAATATAACTGCAGAAATGTTTTCTGGTTTTATCCCTAAGGGAACAGACATACTCCCTTTTGGTATATTTATTTTTAGGTAAACTTGTACCCTTATGCTTAAATCTTATTAACAAAGGGCAATGCATTGGGTGATCTGAGAAAGTGCATCAGAGAGCTGCAGAGTGAGAGTCAGCAACTGCATTTCTCATCTGCTAGGGACTAGGGGAAGAGAATCTCCTGAGCACAGATTCCCTCCCCTTTTCCTTGTGCTTTGGTCTTTGGAGAACAAATCCTACCCTCCTCTTCCCACAGGCACAAGCTACCACTTAACAGGGAACTGGGCTGTAGAAGTAACCCATTGAATCTTTTATAATAGATCAAATACTTGGTTGGTTGGTTTGGTTTTGATTTTCTTTACTGGCTGCTTAACACCTTCATATAAATTTTGCAGTAAAAAATCTGGCACGAAAAACCACAAAACACAGCATCACTGCACCTCTCAAAATCTCATTCATATACTGCCCTACCTCTCATGCAGTTCCTGTTATCAGGAGAAAGGATCCACCCTGAAGGGCAAGCACAGGAAAAAAAAAGTGGTCCAGATGAAGAAAGTAAGCAGAGATGGCTACAGGGGGATGATGCACAGGAATTAATACCTGAAAATAAGAAAGGAGCTATTAGCAGCTATAACAATATAAGCAACTAGAGACAATATTCTCATTGCTCCTGACATTAACCCAGAACTAAGAAAGTTTTGCTATTTCCTTAAGATTAAAACAATGAAATGATTTCTAAGAACAACAAGGAATACAATATACTTGTGACAGGATACAATTTTCCATGGAAAACCAGTACATTATCATAGTAATCTTTGCAATTTTTATGCATCACAAAAAAAGCTTTCAAATTCTATTTCAAACTTTTCTTAACTGCATGAGGAAACCTGTGGGATTTGCAGTCCTTGATTGTAATAACCCTTCTAGATGGAGGATTTAAATTATTTGCTGAAACTTCTTAGAGAAACTAAAGAGAAAATAGTTGCAATGTCTTACTCAAAGATAGTGGGAATTCAACACCAAATTTCTTAGCTCACTTTAAAACTGTGAATCGAAAGTTGTAAAATGTAAAAAAAAGACACTGAAAATGTCTCCTGACTGCTATTATTACTATACACTAAAATTCAATCTAAACCACTTCCACAAACTTGCTACTGTACAAGATTTTTCAGAATGAGTAATCTTCATAAGAAAACAAAAATCAGATTTTGAGTACATCCTTAGCAATGGCAGCAGACCTTACTCTAAAAAGCTTGGAAGTTCCAGGAATTTACACAATTGTTACTAACATAAAAACTAACAAGAACTGAAAACAAATTAACATGACAATAAAATAATGGCATAAACTCAGAACTCAAACTGTAAGAAAATTGTTCATGTCATCAGTATAAAAAATCTAAACTCTGGTTAGTGTAAGATCCAATGGTTTACAAAATAAGAGAGTGGATGACAGTTTTATTACTGCATCTGGAACTTCAATCAGCATGTAATTATTCCTTCATTTGTCAACATCAGTGTGTTGTGCTATTCTGCAAGGACTCTATTCTCTCCCTTTTCGCCTGGCCACATAGAGTACAATAGAATAAGTCAGAATGAAAAATTATCAAATGTACTAAATACAATGAAGAAAAAGAAGAAAAAATTCTCCAGGGATAGAATTTTTTTTAAACCTTAGGTTGTAAAATAAAACCTCTCAAACCATAATTATGATGAATCAATTAAAGCTATGCCCTGCTAACTGAACAATTGACAGTGAGAATAGGCTTTAGTTTTGAACATGTCTGAGGAAGGCTTTGTTCCAAAATAAATCCAGCACTGAAAGTACTAGTGCCTTACTCAGATACTCAGGGAAGTCTCCACCTTCCCTGGCATGGGGGTGTATTTGAGGAAAAAAAAGAAAAAAAAAAGTAATATTTATTAGCTAGAAACACTCCATACACAAGAAATATAACTGAAGCTGAAAGATAATATTCATATCAACATGCTCAACACTCTTCAAGTCATGCTATGAAATAACAAAACAGTCTGATATGAAAGATCTCTACCTAACAGAAATAATTTAGGGTTTTTTAGTCTTTAAGCTACAAGAGATCTCCTGCACAAGATCTCACAGAGAATATTTAACGCAATGAAGGGGATTATTTATCATTATTGTTTCATTGACTAAAATAATGTAGAAGTACTTTCAGAGAAAGTTGATGACAGTAATCTTTTCAAAAATTATTATTACCACACAAGAAATTGAATCTAGTATGCCACAGAGAGAAATTTTTTAAATTAAAATGCTTTCCAAAAATGCCTCAATTGTCTTGTAAAAACATTCAGAACAAAGTGCAAGAAAATGGCACACACTACCTCCTTCTTTTTCTTTTTGGCTAGTCATCATCCTGAAATGCTGCCTAGGTGGTTGCTTTCCCTAGCACCAGATTGAACAGCTGCAAGTCAATAGTATGAATCATTTGCTTGTTTTAACCCAACCCATTTGCTGAAAAGACTGATTCTTGGTGTTCCAATGAATGACATCACTGCATGCTTATTTCTGCAATTACCAAAGTTGTTTTGATGAACTTACCATTAGGCTGCTTTACAGGATGGACTGCCACAAGACCCAAAGGCTGGTGAATGTTATAAATCATAACTGTCTGGTTTCCTCCATGCCATTTATTGGCCCGAATTACTCGATTAGTATAGCGGTCACTCCAGTACACAAAATCTTCAAAGACAGTTAGACCATGTGGATGCTGCAATATCTAAAAAGGCAAGGTTGATTACCAATTTACTTCTGGAGATTTGCAGATGTAAAGCTTGCAATGAAGTAATAACAGAGGTGAGCATAATTTTTAAATAAATAAATAATGAAGCAACGGTGTCTCAAAAGATATTTTTCAGAAAAAAAAATGAAATGTCATCTATAGTCTAAAAATAATACATTAATAATGAGGAAAATATATATTGTTTTAAAGTGGAATGCTATAGAGATCCTGTGAGATAAAGAGAATGAGGAATTAAGAAAGCAGTCTAACTACTTTGGGTAGAACCCACAGATAAAGAGCCAACTGTAGGTTTTCAAAAAGCACAGGAGGAAATGTCTAGTAAGAATTATGGATTTGTCAAGAACCTGCATCCTTGATAAGCTCCCCTAAAATTTACCAGAGGATCAAAGAATGAGGTTTATCTAGATTTCAGATAACCAGGAGTGGAAAGATTGCCTTGGCTCCTATATCACACTAATTGTCTCTCCAGCCAAAAGTAAAAACCCAGGAGTCAATTATTGAAAACATTCACATGGTTATTGATACCAGCTTCTGTGTGCCAGCTGAACATCTGTGCTATTGTTTTGGTACAAGGACAGTGCTACAAGCTGCCAGCAGCACTTCACTGGGAGACAGACTGTAAGAAGGATTGTCTTGATGGAGTTGCTGCACACAAGTCATAGCACAAAACCCTTCACTCCTGTCAAGAATAGTAGCAATAATCACTCACAAAATACCAGGAAAAGTTTCTCCAGGCTTTCTCTACTATACTTGCCTACAGAAAATGTACCACCTAGTTGCAGCAGTGTCTGATGTCACCTCCAGATTTCACACATGCAGACAGAACAGATGAGAATGCTATAAAGCACCAAGTCTACAGGCAGCTCCAGACTCTGCTGAAGATCTCCTGAGAGACTGAATAGGATAGCAACTTCTCTTTTTCCAGCAGCAGGAAGCAGATAAAATACTTCACATCTGCTTCACTCAATAATTTTGAAGAAAAATGCACCCAAGTCTATGACAATGCTAATATATTTTTCAGTACTATCAGCAGGGACACAGTTCCTTATTAATGACTTACCAGATCACTTGCAACCACCTGTCGTCTGTTGTTTCCATTGTAATCACAGAAATCGATATAATCAAGATAAGCATCAGCAAAATAGAGAAGTTTATTTGGATAATCAATGGAAAGTCCATTGGGCCAGTAGATTTTATTATTGACAATCACTGTGCGCATTTTGCCATCCATGCTGGCTTTTTCAATTCGGGGGTTTTGGCCCCAGTCCGTCCAGAACATTACATGAGCACTGAAAAAAGTAATTCATGGTTAGCAACCTGGGAAAAAAACTAGCAGCCTATTGAGAAACATTCCATAAAGAATCATTAGCCAAAAAGTAGAAGCAATCTTTCTATGAACAGTCCTACATAATGATACTGAAATAACTGACTTTAGCAACATGCTTACTGAAGATATTACAGTAATTTCTGTTATAAAAATTCTTTTAATACTTCTATTGTTGTTTCTATTTGTCAATAATAGCAGCTACTGGTTTTGTCAATATAGAAGCTACTGGTGTCACTGGTTTTTAACATTTATTATAATCTCATCCTCTGACTGCTACATAATAATTTTATACAGGCTTACACTCTAACAGGTATGCATTGATAATGTTAACAGCATTGAAACTGGCAGTAAACAGAGTTCAAGGCATTGAAAACCTCAAAAAAAGAGTAAAATTTTGTACATGAACAGTTCAAATCATCACATTAACTCTATACCACTTGCTATCTGAAATGGGAAGGTGCTTTTGTGATAACAATACAATCTGGATAATTATTTCAGACTTGGAACTATGAAGGTAGGCATATGACATGACATCACATTGTTTGTGGTATACCACCAACTGAAGTGATACATCATAATTTTGAATTAATACTTCTTAACTCAGAAGCAAATGAAGAAAAATCTTTTATAGGTGAAAAACCATCTTGCTGCACTGAAACAGAGCAACATATCACCAGTGATTACTTAATGACTTGAAATATTAATCAACTCTGCAAACACACTAAATTATTCTAAGTTGTTCCTTCCACTTGTCATTTACAATTCCAATACAATTTGGACATGTCTTAAATTTTAATAGTTACATCATAAAATAAGCATCTTAATAAAAATAATATGAAAAATCTTACTCAGTTCTAGGATCTAACACTAGTCCTCTTGGGTTTGTTATATTTTCACTGATCAGCACAGTCCTGTGGCTCCCATCCATTTTGGAGACTTCAATTGTTTCCAGAACAAAGTCTGTCCAGTAAAGGTTACGACCCACCCAATCCACTGCTATACTTTCAGTCACAGTGACACCACTGTCAAACACCTGTTCAAGAACAAAAAAGCAGGTGGGGGAGAGGAAAAAAAAAGATTATATTAAATTTTACCCTTTGCATTTCTATAGATACGGAAAATTATGAACCAAGTTTCCAAGGTCTTCTAGGTCTACAATGCAGAATGAATCACAACGTACGTATTCAAAATGATGGCAAAGCATAAACCCAAACACTCCTACTAACTTCAGGAGGCCTATTGAAGAAGTTAGAATTTACTAATAGGAAAATCAGTTTATATTGTGATGCTTAAAGAAGGGCTTCTTGAAAGCATTCAGTTTCCCTTTTCAAACAGCTATTTGAAATGTTAGCTTAGCTTATCTACAAAGTTATTTCATTTTGTCTCTGTTATCTCTTTTCTTACTATATATGGATTTTCCTCTTCTCCTTCATTAACTAAAGATACAGTGTCTTCATTTTCTCTCCATAAAAGACAAGAAAACTTACTCGGCAAAACTTACTATTTTTCGGTCACTCCCATTTTGATAAGCACTCCAAATTTTATCCTGTGTTGTATCAGACCAAAAGATACGATCTGTGACTGAATCAAAATCAATAGCCACAATATTTGTCCCATCCCGAACCAGAGAATAAATACTGTGTGACTGAGAAGTGATGTTATCCACAACAATTTGGTTACGACTTGCCACCAGCAAAAGAAGATTCCCAGATTCTGTCAGAGGAATAGAAATTAAAATAAACCAATTACTATTCAACAGTAATTGGGAGAAAAAGAAACCCTGAATAATTTAACATGACTTTCTAGCATCAACGCTATAGTATCTAGACATAAATATTGAAAGGACAAATTTAAATCAATTCCCAGGCCAAGATATAGTATCATACCCAGTCTGTCCATCCTGACTTTTAAATATACATTGGCTTTTCTCCATAACTCCTTTTACAAACTTCCCTCCCAGGCTCCTATCTGGACCTTAGGTCCTATTGCCCACTGTCTAACCAGTTTGCTGCTGATATCCAACACTCATTCCTCCATAAAACTCTTTCATCTCCCACTCCCAATTCAACTCCCAAAGTTTTTGGCACTTCCAATTAATCTACTCAGCCTGGTCTCCCTCCTTTGTAACCCACCTTCTCTTTTTTCCCCCTTTGGACCATGTGGGAACAAGGGAGAAGAAGCAGATTACAGGAAAGCCATAGATTGCTGTAATTAGGTTGCACAGATAAGATGCTGAAAAACAACTGAAGAGCATCAACCATAAAGACAGCAAAGTACAAGAAACTCCCTATTAGTAACGGCCAAACATATGTGCAGAGAAAATGCAAGTGTCTTCCACAACCTGAGTATATCCCTAAACCAGGAAACTTGTAGAGATAAATTCCACGGGGTTTATGGCTTCTCTTCCCTGTCAGTGTACTACAGAAGAGACAGAGAACAACTGGCATCTAGGCTGCATCAGTGATGTCTGCTCCTTAGAAATGAGCAAAGTACAGCATAGGCACCAGGTAAGTCTTATGAAAGGCTGGGATTTTAACACTTTGTGAGCATTGAACTTTATAAACAGTTAATTTTGGCCTACGGCTTACAAGCCTCTGACATTGCTTTTCTTCAAAATATATTTTTGATCATTGCAAGCTGAAAAAAAATAGCGTTCATTGAAATATACTAATTCTATGAAATATTAGTTTCTAATTAACCCTACAGCTGACAGTTTTAATTCTCACGGTCATCTGCCATGAACAGCTCTAAAATCAACTCTTTTAAGAGAAAAAGATCATAATGGCAAAGTGTTGGCAGTTAGATTTTTCCTTTAGTTCCTTTCTCTCAGGGAATTTTCTCCAATTTGTTGCTAAAAGATAATTAAGGACTGGTACTTAAGAGAGACAAAGGATATAGCCCAGGAGAAGGGGGATGAGTGCAGCTGGCTGCACTATCTAGCTGAGGGGCATTTTCTTGGGAAGGGCAGCAATACCTCGAGATTTTGGCTGGGGGGTGAGGGGCTGGGCTGGACTCCATGCTTTTGCTGTCGGCATCGGAGGAGGACGGTCAGTCGAGCTGATGCCACTGCCACCGCCCCACCCCGTACTGCTTCTTCCTTACTGTGGGTGAGCCTCGGCTTGTAAGAGCAGCTGGTGGACTGGCACCTTCTTAACACCCTACCGCACTAGAAAGGGCCCTCACCACCTACCTGAGTGCCTCAGGAGAAAACCTGGGACCCCCTCGAAGGAGGCTCTCCTCCGGCTGCACGGAGCGGGTCTGCCGCTGCCCAGCCCTGTCGTTTTTCTGCCACTGCTCCGGGTTTTCGCTACACTCCAACCCCACTCCCCTGCCTGCTGGGAAGCCCCTGAGGCTCCTGCTACCGCTGTGGAGTTTCTGATACATTTCCTTTCCTACTCTGGGGTTGCAGCCACCGCTCCGAGGTTCTTACCGCAGCCCAATTCACCATCCCTCCCGTGAGGGGGACGCGGCCGATCTCGCGCCACAGCGCCCCCTGCCGGCGCAGGGCAATCACCGCAGCCGCCCCGCCGGGCCGGAGCCAGCAGCGCCCCTGGAGGCCGGGAGCGGAACTGCAGCGAAGGGAAGCGCCCGCAGCCCAGAGGAGGCGGCCCCGGGCGTCCGGTTCGGTTCGGTTCGGTTCGCTGCTGCTACAGGGGTTGGCTATTTGTCTTGTTATACATATCTACATGTGTATATATATTAATAAAGAACTGCTATTCCTTTTCCCATATCTTTGCCTGAAAGCTCCTTAATTTCAAAGTTATAATTATTTGGAGGGAAGGGCATCATATTTTCCTTTCCACCTTCCTTGGCAGAGACCTGTCTTTCAAACTGAGACACAAAGCTGGACAGTTTTCAGGCACTGCTGTCATTCTTAGACTAACATCAATGTTTCTCACCTGCTGCTTTACAAATCCTCCCATTGGCTTCTAGAATGTATCCTTCATCACAATAACACCTAAAGGATCCTCTCTCGTTGTAACAGTGCTGACTACAAAAGCCTGGAGGGTCACATTCATTAATATCTTCACAGGTCTTGGAGTCATTTGCAAGCTGGTATCCAATAGGACAGGTACACTGAGCTCCAAAAGGTCCTTGAATACATTCATGAGTGCAGCCAGCATTATTGTCAGAGCAGCTTTCCTGATCTGAAGATGGGTTGGGGAAAGAGATAAGCAAATAATCAACAAATGCTTCCTGTGATAAATTTAAATCTTTACAATTGTATTATTAGCCAAAGACTGCTACTAAAATGACCGCAGAATCTCAGTTATGCAGTGTGAGAATGGACTGTGATCCTTATGCAAAATACAGCAAACACAGTGCACATTAAGGCAGGTAACAACATCACCTGTACTGAATCTCATCAAATGAATGCCAAACAGAAGGCTAAGTATATACAACAACTTTTTCAAAAATAGATAGAAATATACAAAATTTACTTTACCACTCCAATCTTAAAGTTGTATAAATAATAATTTAAAATAGTTTATAATCATACCTGGCTGGGGTTCATCTGAGAATGTGCATTGATTAAAGAGAAGAAGGAGGAAAGAAGGAAAGAAAAAGATTATGTTTAAATCAATTAATAATCAACATAAATACAAATTCTCACTACAAATGAACTTCTTGATTTTAATCATGATTCTTGAAGTTAAAAATTTACAAGAGAATATTAAGGATTGAATCACATTGCATCTGAACATAAAGCATATTATGCTTTAGTGAATGTGTCCAGGAACACAAAGTTCGTTCCCATGTAATTATATAAAAATCTAAAGTCAGTGGGAATCACACTGGAATTCAGAGCACAAGACTGGACATAGCGAATGAATTCCTCAGTCATCATTGCAGTATCTTTTCACTGGAAGCAAGTTCTACTTAGAAATGTGAGTTCAAATTACATTGTGCTTACATTTCCACCAGAAACATTGTGACATTAAATAGAGCATGCTGAGTATTTCATTTCTTCCTGAAGACATGACACATAGTCTACAGTAGATACTTGAAGAGTAACTTACTGCACAGTGGGGATTCATCAGCTCCATTAGGACAGTCAGCAGAATTATCACATACTTTGCTGAGATTCACACAGATACTGTGACCTGGACATTGCCACTGCCAGCTGGGGCAGCGGAAGGGCTGAGTTGGACAATCCCTCTCATCACTCATGTCCCTGCAGTCGTTATCCCCATCACAGATCCACGCTCGGTACACACAATTGCCATTATCACAGCGGAAAAGCGAGGGAGGACATGTTCTGGGAGGACACCTGTGATGTTCATCTGAGCCATCTGCACAATCAACATGGCCATCACATTCCCAGTGATCAGGAATACAACTGCCATCTGATTGACACTGGAATTCATGCTGGTGGCACATCCCTGGTGGTCTTGTAGCTAGAACAGTGACAGTCAACAGTTCAGAAGCTGTTTCAATTTTAGACAGAGAAGCAAAAACACTATGTGTATTCATCCCTTATATAACTAGTTACAGTGCTATTAAGAAATGTGTTGCTTTTAGATCAGGGCATAGATTCACAGTCAGTCAATTTTGACATTTCAAAATGTGACTAATTTCACTCCTACTTTATAATGTGGTCAACAAGGCAATTCAACTATTGTTATACTTTAAGCAAGCACATATTTATACCTATGTACCTGTCCAAAGCTACAGAAAATCAGTTTCTCTTTCACCACCCTGTGTTGTAGCATTTTGACTAATTTAAGTATAAAAAATTACTAAAAAAAAAGTTTCAATATAACTCTCATTAATACCAGGTTTTCATATTAATAAACTTTATTTTGCTTTAAAATCCTGAGACTGAAATGCCAAGTAAAACAAAATGTTATAGCCAAAAGGAATGCAAACTGTCCTCTTTGTTTGGGCCATCTACTCTTGCCAGCATAATCTGCTTAGTCTATTCCAAGATTGTTAGAGGGATGAAGCACCTCTCCTACAAGAAAAGACTAAAAGAATTAAAATTGTTCAGCCTGGAAAAGAGTAAAGCTTAGGGGTGATCTTATTGTGGCCTTTCTTATAGGCTCCCTTCAGGTACTGAAAGATGGGGAGAAAATTTTTACAAGGGTATGTAGTTACAGGACAAAGAAGAATGGCTTCAAACTGAAAGAAAACAGGTTTAGATCAGATATTAGGAATAAATTTTTTGCTGTGAGGAAGGTGAGGCACTGGAACAGCTTTTCATGAGAAATTGTGGATGCCATATCCCTGGAAGTGTTCAAGACCAGGTGGGATGGGGCTTTGAGCAACCTGGTCTAGTGAAAGGTGTCTCTGCCCATGGCAGGGGGGTTGAAATTAGATGATCTTTAAGGTTCATTCCAACCCAAGCCATTCTATGATTCTATGACATTCTTACACTGGAACCTATGTTTGAAATTCCTGCTCAGGAAAATGATGTAAAGACAAGTTTCCCTGAAAAGAATATTAAGATTTCAAGGACAGTATTTTACATAACAGATTAAAGGAAATTTCCAAAAGCATCACTTAATAACTGAAGTATTTCTTTCAGCATCAATATACTTACGGCAATCGGCCTCATCTGAGTGATCATTACAGTCAAAAACACCATCACACTGGTAATAGGTGCTGATACACTGGTCTCCACTTAGACATTTAAACTCTGTGGCACTGCAGTTATATACTACAAAATTCAAAAATATTGAATGTTATTTATTTATTTTACAGAGCTAGACTGCATCAGATTTATCCTACAGGTGCTTAAGTCTGATATGGTATCAATTCCACAGAAGACCATCATTTCCCTAAAACACAGAAAATGCAGTGACTTTGCAATTCACAGAAAACAGAGGAAACAGATTTCAGCCCTCCACAAGCAGCCCAGAGATCAAAAGCATCACAAACAGGATTAATTTATGGATAGGTTTATTATGCTATCTTGGAGCTGGTAATATGAGATGACCAAGGACTCCTTTGGGGGCAAGAGGGAGGAAACAATAAAGAGACATTGCACAAAGAAAGTTACACTTACTGCAGTCATGCTCATCAGCACCATCTATACAATCTTTGTCCCCGTCGCAGACATAGAATGGGTCAATACAGCGATGGTCTGGACACTGGAATTGCCTGGGTTCACAAGTACCTGTGAAAGCTATTAAGAATGACAATAAAAGCAAATGTGTTTGTTTCCTCTCTTTTGAAATCAGCATATTGCTGAGAAAGTAGAAAAACATTATCCCTAACTTGCAGCATATAATACAGCAACTAGCCATCATATAAATTATAAGCACTAATATCAGGTAATTTTTCACTTATATGTAGGCTTGGGCTCATGGAAAATAAAAAAAAAGATTCCACATAGTAGTAAATAGCTCAAAAGAAAGTATATAAAAAGCTACTATCTTCGTCTGGTAAAAACTTTGAGCCTAGGTTAGCTGACTACACCATAAGCCATCAGTGAGATCACTCATGAAGTAGGTGTTTAGAACATCTCAGCATTAACTGCTTTTTGCTAATTACAGTGGATGACATTATGCAGCACCATGATTACGATTATCACATTTTCCCCTTTTAATTTTTTTAAGTATTTCTCTGCATTCTACTTGGCCCTGGAACTTCAAATTAGACAAGTTTTCCACATCTAAAAGACTACAAAATATCAGTCTAAATTAGATAAGAGTCCTTTTTTCCCAATTTCATTTATTGTCCTTATACCAACAGATATATCTATGAAGATATGCACAGCTGACTATAAAAACAACAGATAGTCATAATACTCACTGCAGTTTTTTTCATCTGAGCCATCACCACAGTCATTATCAGTATCACATAGCCAGATTCTTGGAATACACCTTCTATTATCACAGGTGAACTGGGTTGCAGGGCATGAAGAGGGTCCTTGTGTAGGACAATTCAATTCATCACTGCCATCAAAACAGTCATTATGTTTATCACAATGCCAGCGCCCCGGAATACACTGTCCGCTGGCACAGGTAAAAGCTGAAGAAGCACAAGTATTGTCTGAATAAAAAAAAAAAAGTCTTTATGAAGATCTTCAAAACTTGCCTTTCCTGCAACAGTTATCAGTACATTCATTACACGTAGAGAACGCCTAAAATATGCATCAAATTCCAAAGTGCACATTGCTTAGAATTAAAATGTCTGTTATGCAACATGCTGCAGAACTGAACAGAATACTTACAAGCTTTTCTTAAACTGCAAGAAGCAATAAAAATTTAAACAGTTAACCACTCGACAACAATCTAAAGAACAAGAAAAGGAACATCTTCTAGTGACCATTTGCTTTATACTTTTCCCCAGAAGATATTCTAGTTATTCTAAAATGGCCCATTAATAAGAAACAGTTTATACCTCAGTCGTACTAGTTAGTCCTGTGCATTAGGGAGCACATTTTACTACTCTGTCCTATTTTCTTGTTTGTGATTTAAAATAATTAGCTCTGAAGAAGCACCAGATATGTCATAAAAGCCTCTTCAATATCTTCAGTATCTTATCCTCTCTTCAATTCCTTATCAACTGTGATTATCCCACTGTTCTCTCATTTACTTGAACAACAAAATATTTACTCTACTGTAAAACCAGGAAATGAACCACTGTGTTTTTAATTTACTTAACTGTTAAAATCCAGATGTAGCAAATAGATTAGCATTGCCCAAATATTATGAAAAACAAATCTTTTATTCTGATGTTAAGTGAAATAAAAGGTGCCGCTGTTATCTTAGAGGAAGGTTAGGCAGTGTAGATGGTTTTATTGTTTTTCTTATGGTGCTATTTTTGAAGTGTCTTCATCTATACTAAGATGGCTTGCTCCTCTCCACGCATCCAAATTAGGCAAGCTATTGATTTTTCAATATCTTTCAAAATTTACCAAAAAATAAGAATAAAGACAACATTTTTCTTTAGAAAATAAATTTTTGTTACTCTGTAAATTGAATTTTGAGAATGGCGAGATATGAATATTTTCATGCACTGTTTAGGTGGCTGATACTGAATCCAGTATTACTATGATATAATTTCCAAAGTAACTAATTATATTCCAAGTAATTTCCAAAGTAACTAATTTCCCAGGGAGATTTCAGATTCACAGATGCAACACTAAAAAATTGGAATTTATTCCAATGAAGCCATACTGACCCATAAAATTTCCTGAACTGCAAACAAGGAACACTAGCTGCAGGTTACAGGGATTACTTACTTAAAGAACCACAGTTTTGTTCATCACTGTTATCATGGCAATCATCAACACCATCACACTGATAGTATCGAGGCACACATCTTCCATTACCACAGGAAAATGAGTGGGAGCCACACTGCAAGGTGGGTGGCTCATTGGATGGATCTTCAACGCATGTCAGGTGATTCAGAGCCAGCTTCATGCCATAAGGACACCCACAAACTCTCTGAAAATTTGGTACTGGGAAGCAGAAATGGCTGCAGTCTCCATTGGGATTTGTGCCTCTATTACAGTAGTTAGAGCCTTAAATAGTGATAGAGAAGATCAATGCACACACTGCAGATAACATCTTGGCAACTATTACAAGTGCACAATAACTGTAAAAAAAGTGCTGTAGCAAGTCCTGGTTTTGCATACACTGCACAATAAGGTCAAGCTCAGTGACAGCAATAGTAGCAGTATCATAAAAGAGTGTTGGATTCCATATACTCTTCCTGACATAAATGTTTATGGAAGACAAAAACATACTATTAAATTTCATCCCATTTTCTGACAATTTTCAGCAACTGTCTGGAAATTAATATACTACCACAAAAGAGAATCTCTGTCTGATCAAGGCTGCGAGAACAGATGAATCTTTTGATACCAAGTAGTCTGTGAACCTTAGATTAAATCATATGTTTGATGAGTGTATTGGCTGTTTCACAAAATTAACCACAATACCAAATACTTGGCTTAGATCATACAATCGCATAGAATTTGAGAAAATGAGAAAATAAGAAAAAATTAGTGATTTATACATAGTAATTACTTGAAGAATAGTTATTTGATTAATAAACATTTACCCAATTCTTCAAAATAAATAATTTTGAATAAGTTTAAATAAAACTTCAACCAGAAAAGGAGAAATACAAAGTTGCAGTTGGTGATACAATTACACAAAACACAATGGAATCATAAATTCATTTTGCTTGGTTGTTAAGTACAGTAATAGAAGGGATAGAGGGAAATTGCATCCAGTCACAAAGCAGCGACTGGATGCAATAAAACAATGGATTTAAACAACTGGAAATAAACAATGTGTGATTACAAGTGCTTATGCTGCCTCCTGTGCGTGTCAGTTATGATTCAGTGAAGCTATTCATAGAATTGAAACTGGAAATCTGCTGTCCTGACATTTTGTCTCTTATTCCCTACCTCACATCCTCCCTCTGCAGAAGAAAGAGGCTCACCTATTTGGGAATGAGCGTCGTATGCTTTAACATGCATGATGTTACTAATGCCCCTCCTAATAATAGTCATTTCTCCTCCATCAGACTTCCTTACTCGAACTATTCCACCAAGTCTCCAATCAGTGAAATAGGCATAACCTGTTTTGAAAAATATTTAACATATTATACAGAAATATGGCATAAAAGAGCAAGTATCATAAAAAAACTTTAGAAGAATTTTCATGAAAATTTAACCATTTTTCATAATTGTTTCATGAAAAAGACAAAAGGACCTTCACCACTTATAATGCTGTCAAAGTGAGCCTTCAGTCATAGGCAGACATAACTTACATAACTTAGGGAACCCTCTCAAATTTTATTGAAATTGGCTCATAAAAAATTCAACTAGAATTTCAAATTCCAAGGCAATTTTAAGTAATTCATTAAGACTACTTCACAGAAAATGTTAAAGTATTTCTGAAGATATTTTTATACATGATCAAAAAAGGTCACATACTGACATCTTTCTTCAGACACAACATAAATCCAGTAACAAACTTTAAATATAATTGTTAGAAATGTTGACCATCTCTGGAGTGGTGTTTGACTTTGTCTGTTCAGCACGAACAGCTCACCTTGGAAGCTATAATTAGTACAGCATATCTGACTTGTTGCACTACATGAATTACCTGACCTATCTAAAATGATTTTAAAATAAATATACACAAAACCAGTTCTAAAAACAAGCAAGAAGTATTAAACACATATTTTTAGTAGAAAGTTTCAAGAGTGCTTTTTTGGGAAAATCAGTATTGCAAAATCTCTGCCATTTTGTGTCACAAACTTTCATATGTTCACCATATGAAAAGAAAAATCTGTGGTAATAATAGATAATATTTTTCGGTGCCAGACTTACCTCCAAAAATTGTAAGGCCAAATGGGTGAGTCATCTGAGTAATATGTTCAAGAGTCCGTCTGTCCAGCCCATCAAAGGTGCTGTGCTCAATTTTATCAAAAAAAGCGTCCACCCAGTACAGCCTCAGAGAACTAGAAATAATGAAAATGTTATATGAAAATGTTATATCTTTTTAAGTGACATTATGTCCATTACAAAGCACTAGCATTTTCTTAAATAATAATCTTCAACCTACAAGAAGCTATTGGGGAGTGTGGGGAGGGACTCTGAGAAAACCTTATATTGTAAGCCTTTTCATCCAATTGAAAGATAAGTCTTCAATAAAAGAGTGCCAGTGCATGCAATCTGACATCATTCCTTTATTTTTACTCCCTAACAGTTTAAAGGAAGAACCATGTTTGCTCAGAAAGCTTCTCTGCCTTCCGCGTTGCCCTTACCTCCAGTCAATGGCAAGGCCATTGGGCCAGCCTAGCGTAGTATTGACAATTGGCAAGGCATGGGATCCATCGCTCCAGGCCCTCATGACTTTTGCCGGACGGAACCAATCTGTCCAAAATATGTACCTGAAAGAACACATGTCAGAAGACACATAAACTAAATTATATCATGTGATTAAACAGAGCAAACATTTGAAACAGCATTAACATTTTTCTTTGTATGACATTCTTTGCATAACGTTAAAAAATACCATTTTGTGTTGTCCCTCTCCTCAATTGGCAGTAGTACCAACAAATCATTTTTCCTGTATACAACCACCAGAATCTTTGGAAGTATTTTGGTCCTTTAGATATAAAATATCCATAATTTGATTAAAGTTGTTAAGGTTCTCATGTAATTACTGACAGATAAATAGAACCAATAAAAATGCATCTTCCAGCATGAATACTACAAAGAATTTTCTCCAGATCCATTTAACTTATGCTTACAGTCAAAGAGTTGAAGTTAATGTTAAATAATTTTATAAAGCAGCAAACAAAAAATGTTGGGATATCCAAGGATCCAGGTTCAACATTATTGTTATGAGATTACTTTCAAAATAGTGGATTTGGTTACTCATGAAAAATCAATATCCAAGAATCAAGAAATTCAGTAGTACAACATTATGAAGCCAAACTATGCTGTGAAAGTAACACTGCCTAGGCATTGGTAAAGAACACAGAGTATGGAATTTGAAAGGAGGCATTTCCATCAAAGAAAAGCAGGGTTTATTTTGTGTATGGAGTCACATATTTTAAGGTCTGTATCAAATACAAACAGTAGTATCCAATATGGTTCAAATAAAGAAATTCAGAGAGATAAAACTATAGAATCAATGTTAGCAGTCTGGAAATTGAAAGTATATTAAAAACAATTTAGCAAACTCCATCTTTCAACTACAAGAAATAGCTTTGTGAGTGATACAAAGAAACCAAGTTCTTTTGCTTTTTTATCAATGAACAGGAGTAAAAGGAAAAAAACATAGTGCTTTTGAGGAGAGTTCTTTTGAGTGCTTCTGTCATGTGCAAGCTCTCTCACCATGCCCTTTTCTCTGGTTGCTGAATCCTAGGCTGGAACAAAACAAACAAAATAAAGACAAGACAACTGAAAAGAGACGGTATTTTGAAAAGAACAAAAATCCAGAATCAGATGTAAATCTAATCTCACCAGTTCTGTTTAAACCATGAATTTGTACATATAGTTTAAAATGAGAATCTAAACTTACCCAATAACAGGGTGAACCACTATTGAACGAGGATTATTTAAATTCTGAACGATAGCTCTCCTGGATTTATCTGCCAGCCTCATCACACTAATGCTCCTGTATCGAGGATCTGTCCAGTAGAGGTTCTTTGAGATCCAATCAAAAGCTAAATCTTCAACACTTTCCACTCTATTAGCAGTCAAGATCTCTCTTCCTAGAATTTATAACACACATGATTGCAATTGTTTAGGAACAGGGGAAATAACATGAGTGCAGTATTCTATTGACAAAACTTGTAGTTCCCCTTGATAAAAATGCTACCTCTGTGCTACTTAAAATAAAGACAAATAACTATGGGGAGGGGAGAGGTGGCCTTTGCTCTAGACAAAGAAGGTGTATGTCTATGAGCACAACTGGAAAAGAGGGGAAAAAGACTAGCCAAAGGTCAGAGAAAAATCTGTCACTAAGTTTACACTGAGGATTTTGCAAATGAAGCTCAGTAAGGTCAGTGCAGTAATGACATCTTGCTCAACAGCCAGACTTTATCTACTCTTTGCATAATAATGGTCAGCTGCAGTCTACCATTGACCTGACCCAAGGCAGCAAGCAAGTGCAGAAGACTATATGCTGACATTTGATCATCGTTATAAATTGGAGAGAAACATTCTTTACACTAGCATAAATAGGATTTCCAAAAATCTCACTAAGTTAATAATCTTTTTCTATATTACAGTATCATAGCAAACATGCTGCTCTCCAGATATGATTCAACAAGCTTAATATGAGTTGTACAAACATTTTTGAGAAACATTTTCCAGGTTACTGGGGTCACACTGAGATTTATCTGTATATCTCATAATGTGACTTTTCACTATTTTTTTTAGAAAAAATAAATATTACAGTCTCCTTACCATAATTACTCTACAATTCCCAAGCATGATTCTCACCTGAACCATCAGTTTTCTGTTTATAGATCATGTCTTTACTTGTGTCTGAAAAAAAAATTGTGTCATCCTGAGCAGAGAAGTCGATTCCAACAAAGTATGAAGGACTCCCTGTAACAGGTATGATCACATCTTCCTGGGTAGAGAGATTGAATGGGATTCCCCGCACTGCCGTCTGCGATGAAAACAGCAGAAACTGTCGCACAGCTGTGAAAGGAAAAATCAGACACAGGCTTTACTGATTCACAAGGGAGGACACCTGAGCATTAAGAAAACCTTTGTTTTATTTTAACAACACTAATAGCCTGAAAGTAGAAAAAGAAGAATGAGAAAATAGGGATTTAAATACTGACAAGACTTAAAACTGAGGAAGAAAACCAAAACCCTATCCAAAATATTATGTAATGTGGTCAAGTATTCTTTTTTCATTGTTACTGTGGTCCTAATACACTTTAAAAGCATACATTGTGCCTATGGAAGCAGAAATCATCTTCTGTACTCTTCTCTTTATAATAATCTATAAAAAAATAAGTCACAGGCTTTGTCGAGACACCATAAAACTAGACAATACTTGGGGTATCCAGATAAATGAATGGCTAAATACTAAAATTATAGACAACATATATGACATACTTTGTCAGTAGACAGTCATAGTAAGTGTGCATCAGTGACAATTCTGTACTCAAACAGGAAGCAGAAGATTGCTGATGGAAACACACAGCTCTAAACCTGTGTCTATTATTCTTGCCATGTGTTCAAAGGGAAAAGACCAACCTAATCTGTGCAGCACTCCACAGGAAAGCAGGCTTATATGTTCAAATAATGCAAAATCTGCATATTAGCAAGCATTCATGCTTGATATCAGGATTAAGAGCTCAGTCATACAGCTGTCTACATATATTCCATATTTAACTCAAAATCCTCATTAAAGGAGGTGAATTGAAGTTGTGGCTTGAAAAGAGCATCAGCAGAAATGACTACATTTAAAGCTGTCAAAAAGAGTTGTGGTGACAAGACAAAAAGCCCTCAGTATATTGAAGCTACTGAGGAAATATGTTCTAGAAACAGCTCTAGAGCTAATGGAGTAGCATTACTTGCAACAGTTGTAAGACATTTTCTTACCAACACAATGCCGTCCATCCACGTGTAGGTCAAAGCCCAGGGTACACCTGCAGCGATAACCTAGGCCATCATTATCTGTTTTGTGGCTGAGAACACAGACCTGTTCACATCCCCCATTATTACTTCCACAAGGATTTCTTACTGGAAAATAATACAGATAGAATTATAACTTCCCCTATCAACCAAATGGCATCATTATCTTGATTTTTCAGGGTTTTCTCCAACATCCACAATAAATCATGTGGATTATGTGAGAGTTACATCCCATGGACAATATACCCCACCAGATCTAATGTGGAACACACCAAAATCACATCAGAGGTAACCATCATTAAGGAATTCAGCTTATACAGAGACACTCAACACAAAGCATTAAGGCCATAATTTGGGCTATAGTCTTCTGCACCATAGACCTACTTCAGAATTATATCTCACAGAATTAATTGAATACTGGTAGCCTTTTCACTGCATTCATTGCAGTGTTGAGAAAAAAACTCCTAAACACCAATACTACTCAGACCCACAGGTTTGACTCCACCAAGTATCAATCTATTTATAAAGCTCCCCCTACTCTTGAATGTTGCATTTGACAGTTCATCAGCTACAGGAGTTGGATGAAACAACTGGGTGATAAAAATTAGCCCAGTTTTACAATACAAATCTATGTATCATAATTACAGCTCCTTACAGCAAAGTAAAAGTCTCATAATTTTTACCAGTTTTTGGTAACATACTTCCTAAATCTCCCTTCATAATCTACTTGTGGTCTTACCAAATGGCTGCCTGGCAGCGTGGTAAACTGTCACTCCATAAGGTCTCAGTGAAGACTGGTAGATCACTTGAGGGTTAGATTCTGAAAATTTGTTAGCTTTCACCACTGCCATTTTGGTCCAATCAGTGAAATAAACATTGTGTTCAAATAAAGTGATTCCATATGGATGAGGAATCAGTGAGCCTCCATGAGCTACTGTTTTCCTGTTATAAAGACGTTTAACATTATTTATCAAATATTACCTAGACAATAACATTATTAACAGAAGAAAGGATACAGTATTTTTAATTCACTCACTGGTTTTTGTTTTAACATAGAAGCTACTAAAGATCAAACTAAAAAGATCAAATGAACTGAAGAGAAAAAGCTAAACATACAATTCATCAACGTAAAGGATACAGCAGTGAAAATAGAGAAAAAGTGGTAGCAAATTCCAAGAAAATACAGTGAGTAAAGATGAGAGGAGAAAAGATACCAACATTAATTTTATAGTTTAGTAAGTGAAAAAATACATTGAACAATAGACCTGTCAAATGAGCAGAAGACTGTTTTTTGAAGTCAATATATAGAAGGTATGGGTATGCTAGAAGGGGACATTTTTTTCTTGTTTTGAGTAACAGATACTAATCAGAGATACAGAGATAAGCAGGCTTCTAAACAACACTATGCTGTAAGACACAGTCCCATAAAAACTCAAGGACTCCCTTCTTGCATGCTGTGATTTAGTTTCCCCAGCATCATAATAAGGTGAAGGATGGCTTAACTTTTAACAGCAAAGATTTATAAAATGTAACAAAAGCATTTAATACTTATCACACAAATTAGTGTTTTGATGTGGGATAGTTCATATAAATTCATTCATGAAAAAAATGCAAAGAAATTATGATGGAAAATAATATAACTGAAAAATAATAAAAGGCAAATGCTCTAAAAATGTGTACTGTACTGGTGGACTATAAAATTACATTATAAAATAAGGGCAAGAGGCATTCAAGGTCGAAAAAGAGCAAAGAATAATGAATTAAAGAATGTCTAGAAGCAGCGTGACACCATAGAGACAAAGGTGCATCACATTCATTGTGTTGGAATTTTCATCCTTTGTGTATCTCGTTTTGTTAGAGAAATCTTTTTTTGAACTAGACATAAAACAATCAGTGTATCTGTAGCCTCCAAGGAATAATATTTCACCTACCTTTGAAGTCCATCATAAGTTACAGTCTCAATGTAATCAAACCGGCTGTCAACCCAGTAAAGCCTCTTTGACACAATATCCAGGGTTATTCCAGCAGGCCAGCCTAATTTTGTTTTTATCAAATCCTGACGATTTGTGCCATCCATGAAGGCCCTTTCCACTTTAGGATCACCAGACAGACTGTCCCAGTCTGAGAAAAACAAATAACTATAAAGAGATAAAAAAGAAAAAAGGTCACATTTCTTTGACATTTTATAAGAAACCCCAGCATTTCACATGGAATTTAAAACCAGCACCCTTACAGAAGAGAATTTGTTTCTGGCATACTATGACAACATACTTTATACTTGCTACACAAAAAGTAATTTTCATTTTCTTTTATAGAATAAATCCATAAAGAAGCATGCTTTCACCCAAAAGACCTCAGAAGTACTAGTTTTCTTTAGTAAATCACAGACTTAATTTTACTGCCAGAAATAAACCAGTGACAAACAGTTGCATCATGAAAGCAGCAGCCATGACTCCAAGTTGCATGAAATTCCTCTTCCCATTCTCGGAAGATCCACGTTTTCATGGTTCACATATACTTGTGAAGCATATGGATTAGGAGACACTAACTTTCCTGGCTTCATTCCATCTCCTTTTTTCAGATAGTAGGAGATCTGTGGGTTCTACCATAACTGAAATCTTTAAGGATAATACTCCTCTACAGGGCAATTCCAAAGGTCCAATTTTCAGTGCTGCTCATGCACACAGAACTCCAGCCATGAAACAGATTCCACACATTACAAATAAATGCACTGCACAGTCCTCTCATTAATTAAGGTGCAGAATAGGTTAGGATAGAATGCAAATGTTCAAAATATTTTATATCTGATTCTAAAATGACTATTCTTGCTGTTTTCCTAGTTGTTTTCCATTTACATGGGGATAAGGGAATTTCTGACATCTTTTCCCATTATCTGATAAGTATCACTTACCCAACAGTTGGATCAAGTGCTATTCCTCTAGGATTTCCAAGATTTTCAGCAATAAGAGTCACACGGTTTGTTCCATCCAAGTTAACCATATCTATTCTGTTCACACTGGTCTCAACCACATATAGCTTATTGTTAACCCAATCCACTGCTAGATTTTCAGGTGTGTCAACTGAAATATTTAAAACTTCTTGGAAATCAGAGCCATCAATATTAATAGAAAAAACCTGAAAACAATACAAACATTGTCAGTACCCACATGATGTTTTGACATGGTATTTCTCTTTTATCATCACACTGATCACCAATCCACAACTATATCTGTATCTGCCAGCAGATAAAAGCAAGTTACCCTCTAAGTTATTCCTTAGGTAAGGATTTTTTGCAAAAATCTGGAAACCAATGCAAAAATTGCCGAAGGCTTCCCTTCAACAAGCATTTCTGCAAACTGGACAAGATAAAAGTCTAAAACAGCCTTGTCTGTTAGCAAATGGTTAAAAAAAATAGTAAAGTGCATTTGCTTTCCTGGAATCTAGCAAACCCCAGAATTTTTATTGATTGAAAACAAATTATCATGCTTTGGTAAAGCTCTCAACAGTGGCCAGAAACAAGAGGGGGAGCTCTTACTACAGCTACCAGGAAGGGGAACCAGCAAAATGAAGAAAGTAAGGGAAAGCTGTCCATCCTCACAGAAAGGAGCTCTCAGCTTGTGGTCTCCTTTATCTAAGGCTAATTTTAAGAGCATCCTGCTCAAGAAGAATAATGCTGTTATTTTACAAGCAAGTTCAGAGCTACATGAAGTAAACAGCCCAAATACAATAATTTTACATATACAGTAATTGTGTGATTATAACACTGGGTAATATGAAAAGATAGATTTTTTTTTTTTTTTGGAACAACAGCATAAGATTTGAAATGCATTTACATGAAAACAGACAGGACCAAGTAAATATATGCAAGAAAACTAAGAGCTGAAAGAGTTGTATAATTTTAAATATTCTTCAGTTCCAAGTAACAATAATCAAGATAACCACTTAACTGTCTACTCTGTTCTTTGGAAACCCTGTTGATGAAAGAGCTTATGGGCATTAGGTTATCTGGCAGTACAATAAATTAGATAAAGATGACACAAAGCACAACCCACAATTTTCTGGTTTAGCTAATGTTTTAAACTTAAAAAAGAAAAACAAAAGGCAAAAAATGCCCTAGTAATATTATTTTAGGACATCGGGTGGAAATACTCATCATTTAAGAAAATTCTAAATGCAAATGTTTTCGTCTGGATAGTCTAGCTAGGACTTAATTAGATTAATTAATCTTAATTATTAATTAGGATTAAACTATATTGGGCAGATAAAAAGGCAGTCCTGGCCACCTGGGGTGTGCAGCAAAAACCCCCATATTATCTTTTATTTACACCTATTACAAAGACAGAATAAATCTCCTGTCTCATAAAAGTGCAGATTTGACCCTGACTACATTCAGCCATTCACAAAGCAACTGCAGCAACAGGAACCTACTACAGCCACAATAAAAATGCCAGAACTGTGAACAAGTCAAAAACTGTGCACACAAATCTTGCTCTACTTGACAGCCATGCAGTGAATGTTCTTTCCACAGAACCAGCATGGAACTGTGGTGAGAACTGTAGTGTTTATTGGATGTCCTATGTGTAGGTTCAGAATTATGACAGTGACATCAAATTGATCCATCAGTGGCATTAGCAGGAGCCAGGTCACAAATTCTCCTTCACTCTGCATGACAATCAACATGAGGACAAAGACTATGAAGTTTCAGCATTTGATCTAAGATTTTCTTTGGTTTCCGTAAGTTATGCATAGAAAAAAAGAACAAGGGTGCCATCCAACTTCCACAAGAGTCTCCGGACTGTTTTTTTTTTAAATTACTTGGCTCTACAGTGTCTTGAAGCTAAAATAATTACTCTTAAAAAAAAAGAAAAAGAGAAAAGTAACACAATATTGGCTCATTACACAAAATACTGTCAATATTTGTTATTCAAGCTCAATTACAGTGCCATTTGAAGTATATGAAGAAGTCTGATTTTTATCATCTTGGAAGGCACACAGCTTTTACATTTTAAATGATCATGTTTCAAAAATTACCAAGAAAAATTTGTTCCGTTTTGAAAGAATGTCTACTATTTCTCTTAATTAGTGTTTTGGACTCAGTCTCAAGTAAAATTAAAAGTTGCTCAAGACATTCCCATATAATAGGATTCTTTGTTTAATATGTCACATGTAATAGTATAGTTGAAAAAATGCAGTCATTAACATAAAACATTTCAAGGAGCTTTTTTGTTAGAAAACAAAAATACAGCCAGCTTTGGCTCTCAAAAAATGAGGGCCTATCAACACATTCTGCCTCTTGAAGTTCTCTACTTCCAGGTACACAGAATTACATTCTTCTTGAAACTTCTACCAACCTTATCTTGCACTGTGTCAGTCCAAAAGATTCTGTGCAAGTAAAAGTGAAAGTCCACTCCCACTGCAATCCCACGATTCTGTGACTGCACCAAAGTACGAAAATTCCTTCCATAAAGATCTCCAATCAGTAAATCACGGCCATTGGAAAAAATAATCGATGCAACACCAGCTGAAAGCAGGAGGGACAGAGACATGATTACTCTGCAGGCAAGATATTTTGCAAAGGGGCATTGCAATATATACACATTGGTTCATACACATTGGACACAAAGTTTTAAATAGATGCTCAGACTACAACCTGTATAAATGTTTCTGTGTGAGTACTAACTTGCTGTGATTTGTGTTTGTATACTTGGAGCAAATCAGGCAGGAACATGTATTTAAAGCCATACCAGCTAAAACTTTTATACAACCCCTGTGCAATCACCAAAAGACTATTTCTATTAAAGCTAAAATGAACCCACTGAAACTGACTGACAGCAGCTACGAAATTCTCCCATTTATGAGAGAGAAATAATACTTAGAAAATGGTGAACTGAAGACTGGTGGCTGAAGAAAGAAGGAAGGGGGAGGGAACTGAGCAGTTTTTGCTTTTCTAAGAAACAAGACTGCTAATCAGCTATGCCAAGAAATTCCCATTCCCACCAATTCTCTACAGGCAGGAGCACCTGCCTTACACTACAGCCTGTTAGGACATTACATCTCCACAAAGCAGAGTTTCCTGGGGCCTGCTTTCAGAACTGAGCAGGTCAGGAGAAGGAGCCTACAGCTGATGAGGAACTACTCTCTGAGAGACAAGTATTCTTCAGAGTGCAGACTCTGGGACACTCAAAGCCAAGAGCATGGTTTCTCTCACAGGTAAGTGTTTGATCTCACCATTCAGCAAAACCATCTTCAGGCACAGTTCTAGAAAAAATTAGGTTTCCTGATTTCTTGACAACACTAAGTTCCACAGAGAGCATGACAGAAAACTCCCTCACAGAAATAAGAATATTTTTTTTGTTCAGGAGTGCTCTGGCAATAACCTCCCAACTCTGAAGAAGTCAGGAGTGAGGAAAACACAATGGAGCCTAAAAGACATTTGTTGATTAGAGGAGAAGCAGCCCTGATGAGGCAATCAACACTGACTTGCACACGCTGGCGGATAGAGAGTTCTAACATTTGCTGGTATTCTGAAAGCTGTCCTGACTGTAAGTCCTTAAGGGCAGAGTTAAAATCAAAGAGAGCTGTGTGGCACAGACATTAAAACTACCCCATTTTACCTGGCTATATCTATTTGCTCAACAAGACACTTGAAGTGCACTAACCTGAAGTGTTGGCCCGACAATGCCGATGATGCTCTAGGAAATAACCTTCCACACAGTGGCACTGGTGGTGTCCCACACGATCTTCACACAGCTGGTCACAGACACCCCACATCTGACAGTCATCAAAATCTGTCAAGTGAATAAGACATATTTATAAAAAACACTTGGTATAAAATTCATGTCATAATTAAGACGCTGCAAGTTTGTCCTCTCTGTTTGCTTTATATCTTTTTGCAAAACTATTGCATGAGGAAAGTGAGTTTGCATGTTTTTCCAGTGTTTCAGTTCTGTATTTCTGGATAACAAAACCCTCTTTCCTGCCCAAGGACCTACCTGCAATTCTGCCCCCCATGAAAAAATACTAACCAACCAACCAACCAACAAAAAAAAAAAAAATCTAAACCACACCTGCCAGAAGAAAGGAAAAATCATTTGAAGGCCTGTCATTGTCTACTTTCCACAATACAGAATATGTCTATTAAGCATTTTTCCTGCAAAAGGTCTCTATACTTGGCACACACACTTGGCTGGATTTAAGCCCACTCTGAAGGTGAGCTCCACCTTTATTTTAGTGCAGTGCTTAAGCCTTTAAGTCCTACTTGAAGGCAGTGTTTATTAGCTCAGATTTAGTACCACGCTAACAGGTATCTGATTTACAATTAAAAGCTGTCTGTGCACCAGCACCAGCAAGAAAAAGTTCCTTTTAGCATGCAAAATACCATATAGGTAAAATACTGGAACTTGAATTATACAGTACTGACTGTCAACCATTCCTTCATGACAAGTTTTGCTCTGGTCACAAATATATGCCTAGATTTCAGCAAACCAAAATACATTGACTCAGATTTACAAGCCAGAATCTGATAACTAGGTTTACAGGACAGTCAAAAAAACAGAAGACTCTCTGAGACTGCACCAGGTTTGGGAATGTGTCCTTCATGTATTTCCCACAAATTGTGAAAAAATGGAGGAAATTTCATGCCTTATTTTTCTGCCTCTACAAAGAGCAACCATTCTGCCATTGCAGCTTATACAGCCTTTTGAGAATACACCCAGTATTCTCAAAAATATAAAAATCTCATTAGAGACTGAGCATCTGAAATGCTTTTTTAATGGCACAAACACCATAGCTTGGGTTGAACACTCATAACAGATATTTACCCCTTTTATTAGGCAGTGCTAACTTTCATGATTCTGAAGCTACTCAATTTCCAGCTGCTGAGATAAATAATTTCTGCTACCAAGTTACAGCAGCTTTACAGTTACCCTTGCATTCTCGTAAATATTCTTCTTTTTCATGTAAATTATGTATATACTGAAACCCCACAGAAGACACAACCTTTCCATAACGCAAATACAAAACAACCTTTTTATTTTCAAGTGTAATGTTCTGCTGTCTGCATATACAGCCACTTTCCAAGAGTAACAATCAATTCAACATCATTAACTGTTTTTCCAGGCATGCAACACACACTACTGAGGCAGAACAAACTCTCTCTATGTAAACACTTAAAGACCAGTAAAAACTCTTGATAATAAGCCAGCCATCCAATAGTACATATTTTTAAACCTAATCATGCTGTCATTATGTCTTTAGGTCAAAGTGAAAGAGGTCTTTATGATATCTCTGTGGTTGGTTTCTGTACCACTATGCTGCCATTGTGCTACTAAAATTTTCATACATTTGCTGACTCCTGGGATTTTCTCTTTGTCAGTACCTCCACACAATCTGAACTAACTTGCCTTCCTGGAATCCCAGCTCTCTCAAGGGGTTGTGAGAAGGTACTGGATATCTCTAGTCCCTGAGCTTTACTCACCAATACAAGTACGACTGTCATTGCTGCTTATGGTATATCCTGCAGGGCAGTAGCACATCCCTCCTGAGGGAGAGGAATGGCAGCGGTACTGGCAGCTCAGCGCAGCGCAGCGCGATACGTCTGAAAGGCAAAGACAATATTTCACAAACACTCCTATAACAGAAGAACAGCTTTCTGCCTTATTGAGTTACAAAGCTGAAGTCTTTTCTATGATGAGCCTTCAATTTCAAGTACAGCTTCTTAAAACTAATCTGCAGAGAAAATTATGTACAAAGTTCTACAAAATCACATACATTTACATACATGCAAGCAAGGGCATGGAACACAGAAGAGAAGGTACTGGTTTTAACAGGTTTTTAGAAGAATTAAAGGATAAGCATCAATTTTATATGAACCACCAATGGCAAGCGCTGTGTAAAAAGGTGACTAGAGGAAGCCATCTGTAATGCCCCAAAACTTTCCATGGTTCCACAAGACCTGCTTATGAGCTCCATCTATTGGTACATAACCACATCATTTACTCTCCTATGTGAAAAACCCCTAGTATGTTATACTAAGAAGGATATGTATATCATTCCAATGTATTAGAATATACTGTTTGCATTGTGTTCATGGACAAATGATTCTTTATCCGTTAGTTCTCCCGTTCTCTCATTTTTCCCTCACTAATTCTACTAGTATTTAATAAACAATTCAGTGGCAAGCGAGTAATGATTATAAAACACTTGAATTATGATTGCAAAACACTTGATAAAGAAGGAGGTGAAAGTCAACATTTTCCTTTTCCTCAAATTCTTCTGTTAAATGTCTTGCTTTGCAGCTCGTACTTGCTGTAACTACCAAACCACTCATAAAAGCAAGAGGTGCTTTTTTACAATAAAGTTTCATTTCCCCTTATTTTTTCTGCCCTCCTATTCCAAAAGGCACAATTTTGTTAATAGGAATTTTTATCTTCCTACAAAATAAAATACACTCATCTTTGTCCTCAGAGGAATTTGATATTTGTACGATTAGAGTGAAATTAACAGGAACTATGCATGCTCATTGCCTCCAACATAAAAACGCAGTGTACCATTAACTGGAGAAACAGACATCCCAGGTAATAAGATTTTTTTTTTTAAATCCTAATCTTTAAAGTGAATTAGTCAAAGCTTAGGATATACTTATTCAATTCAATCAAGTGTTTTGCAATCATAATGTTCTGATCAGCACAAATCATTACTTCTTACACAAAGGGACAAACAGATATTTAAACAAAGAAGGCATGTAGCACACCCTTCCCTGACTTCACAAACATATTTTAGGGTATGGAGAGTAAGTTAAAATCCTTATTTGTGAAATTTCATGTACAAATTTTAAAAAAAGAAATGGTCTTTTTGCAGCATATATGGCTCTTCCAGATCATCCAGTCAAAACAGTGACAGTGAAAATAGCGAGCTTCTAAAATTTCAGTATTGTTTAGGAGACAAAAGGCGAATGTAAAAAGATGTCAGTGCTGATATTCCTGCTAGTCTTGTATGTGTTTCATTCTAATACATACTGCAGTGTCTGCCTGCAGTGATGTTCGTTTCATCTTCTCCTTCAGGGCAGTCTGCGGCTCCATCACACACTTTCCCAATTGGAATGCAATGCCCTGATCCAGGGCAGGCCCACTCTCCTGGGTAGCATTCATGGCGACCACTTTCTGTGGAAAAGAAAAACAAGAATAATGAAAAATATATTTCAAATACTAAAATTTCTTCTCCAACAGCTTCCCAAAGCACCTCTATCCTTCAATATCCAGTTTCCATTTCTTGCACACAGCTGGGAAAGACTATAAAGAAACACTATTTATACTTACTTGTCATGCTTACTTTTACATTCAAACTACAATGCCAATGATACTTGGGTAGACAACATATGAATCTGTTTAGTTTTCCGTTTTGTTAGAAACAGTAACACCATTTAGCTTTAAACTAACCAGTACACTAGAAAGGGAACTATAGTTTTGTGCTTTCAAAACATATAAATGCTATCTGGACAACGAGAATCATGTTCGTCATAGAAAAGGCCAATGAAAAAGAAATCTCATTCACACTTTCATTCATTTAAGCTTCTGTTTCTCACACGACAAATCTTGGCTGGATCTGAGTAAATTTCATTTTTAATCAATGGGGTTTGGTTATTAGAAGCCTCGTGTCTCTTAACAGATGATCTGAAAAATCTCCACAGGCAGAAGAACCAAAACAAAATATAAAAGAGAATATATAAAAGAAAAAAAAATATATATATACACATATATTGCTATATGCTAAACTTAGTTTGCATCATACTCAGTATCACAATAATTCTCACACACAACAACAAAAATATTGCCGAAGTTAAAAAAAGAAATAAAAATGAAGGTGGAATTCTAAGGTTTTAAAAGAAATGAAAAGTATTTAGAACATCTTGACTGGTCCAAATTTCATAGATGTAGGTTAGTGTCATCTTCCTCTGAAAGTACCATTGGAAGTTAGCAATAGTATTTACCACATCCTCTTTCATCTTCATTGTCTTCACAATCATCATCTCCATCGCAAATCCAGCTCTGATGAATGCAACGGCCACTCGGGCAAGTGAAGAAGTTGCCTCTGCAAGTTGCATAAGCTACAGAAAGAAACATTAGAAAATCTAATTGCTCTAAGCAGCTAAACAGTTAAAGATAACAATATTGTCTCATATACAATCATTTATTATACTGGTTAAGACATTTAGGCAGTTCCATATTTTGAATGTATTGCAAACACTGCTGGTTTCTTCTCATTTAGGTATGAATTACCTTTCATGCTGAAATTAAGAGGATGGGAACAACATATGTGTAACTATATGTATTAAGAACCAGACTGTCACTCAGTCCAGCAAATTCAAATAGTAATGACATAGCCAGGAACCTAGCAGCAAAGAAAAAGTCCATCAAAATAGCACTGCAATTTTCATCTTTCTGTACAGAAGAGTATTTGTAGAACTATGATTAGCTTTTGATGGCCAAGCAATCTGCTTCCAGCTATCTGCTTGAAACAGGTCTTAGTAAAACAGTTGGAGAAAGTGGGGAAAAAAAGAAACATCATACTGCAAGAGTTTTCATCACTCCTATCTCCACAGTCATCATCATGGTCACAGATAAAGGCTTGCGGGATGCACTCTCCATTAGCACACTGGAACTGCGTACTGGTACATCCACGAGCTGAAAAAGATTTTAGCACAGAAACAGAAAATCCTTTTAACTCCAAAAGAAGGTCTATAAAGCAAATTTGTTTGGGATCACTCTACACAGGGGACTTACTGCAATTAGCTTCATCAGAAGAATCTCTGCAATCAACTTTGCCATCACATCGCTGGCTCGCATTAAAGCATGCTCCATTTGCACATGATAACTGTTCACATCTTGGATAGTCTAAAATAAAAAATCCTTTATATTAGCATGATGTTAGACTATAATGAGTCATATCCACCTAGTGTCAACAGAATATCTTGGTTTAAAGGAAAAAGGGAATACAAAACTCCATAACTAGTAGTCCTATACTAGTAACCCATTTATACAGTATACTGTCTTCTCCAACAGATACTAAAGAATATCCTCTAGATGGATGCTACAAAAACTTGCAAGCAACAAGAGAAAAATTAAATGCCTTCCCACAGTCCAAAAATATTTGCTACCCAAACAGTTTACAATATGATAGAATTCAATGGAACATAAAAGGAGAGCAAGCAGAGAACATTTGTTTTATTTCTTTATACCTCAGTTTTACCCTATCCCGATCTTAATAAAAGTATTTTGATAGCAAAGGATTTCCTGAAATTTACAGTTCCTATGTCCTCTTCAAGTGTTTTGAGTTCTCAAACTCAGAGACCTCAGTTTTAATGGTTTTGTATAAATGAAGCCAAGGATATTAAATTTCCAGGTTCCATGAACAATATTAGAACTTTGGTTTTTATTACTTGCTTCCCCCTTCACAAAAGAAAACAGATTCTGCAGAAATGA